>NC_053162.1:16890616-17231866 GCF_016835505.1 Polypterus senegalus
TTACTCATGCACCTCGAGACTCCTTTACGTGGCCTTCCCTAGACCAACAAAAAAAATCCTTTCTGTTTTTCTGAATGCTTTTCTGTGAGCTGTCTCAATGCAAAGAAAAATGCAAAATTATGAAAATGATGTATTTAATAATACTAATGACACATTAGAAAAACAGAATGAAAAAACAATAACAAAAAGTGTAAATAGAAATACACATACAGTTGTCTCAGAAAGTATTCAGGCCCCTTCAGCTTTTCACATTTTGCTATGTAGCAGCCTTGTGCTAAAATCAATTTCTTATCATCAAACAACACTCAATTCCCCAGGATGACAGGATTTTAGAAATTATTGCAAATTTTTAAAAAACTGAAATCTCACATTGACACAGGTACTCTGTTGATGCACCTTTGGCAGCAATTCCAGCCCAAATTCTTCTTAGATTTAGCAGGACAAGCTTCACAAACCTGGGGCCTCATGTATAAACGGTGCGTACGCACAGAAATGTTGTGTAAGAACTTTTCCACGTTCAAATCGCGATGTATAAAACCTACACTTGGCGTAAAGCCACGCACTTTTCCACAGTACCTCATACCTTGTCGTACGCAAGTTCTCTGCTCGGTTTTGCAGACTGGCGGCACCCAGCGTCAAAGCAATGCTACTGTTCCTGTGTGATTACTCATTATTTTCATGACGCGGCTTTATAAATACACTGAAACTAACCGCATATTGTTTATTATTGTAACGCATCTGATTGTAATTAACTTGTAACAATATAATGGTCCAGGGAACAGCCATAGTATTCCAAATACCATAACTGCTTTAGCGTTGTTACTCTCACTTCACATTCTTCTTCTTTCAGCTCCTCCCGTTAGGAGTTGCCACAGCGGATCATCTTTTTCCATATTACTCTCACTGCACCACTCGGAGTATTTATATCACTGTATCTGAGTGTGAATCACAGCAGCACCTGATCGGAAAGAGAATTATCAGTATACAGCATCAAGCACACGCTGTCTCAGCCACGGCAAAATGTTTCAAAGCCTTTCCTGTACGGACCTCGCAGTTCAGAAACAGTTTCATCCCAAGAACTTTAAATGCACTCAATTGCTCTTGTAGAACTGTTAGGACTTATAAGTACAATCACCCCACTGTAAACTTGCACTACAGTTATAATATCGCACAACCTGGGCCACTTTATAAAGCGCGTATTTACATATGATGACAATATTTTTAAGGTGAAATGCAGCAAAATATGTTTATTAAATTATACAGATAAAACTTTAACTTCATTTAAATAATCTATATTCTTCACTGGGAGTGTCGTGAAGGACAGAATAATTAAACATGTACTACGAAGATATTTCAATGTTCCTTAAACGTTTTGAAGAATCGGCACTCTAAGCTTACAGCTGGCTTAACTTCTATTACAGAGCTGATTGTGTGGCGATCGGGGAAAGAAAAGCAAGGACCGCAGTGGCGGCTACGCCAATATATATTGAATATAAAACAGAAAGAGAAAATAACAACACAGCTAAAAACGCAGCAACAAATTTCGGCAAAAGTTAAATTCTTGTGTCATGAGCACGAGGCGGCTATGCAGTGTCTGCAACGGACGTGGCCATCCACCGTGCATAAGCTACCTTACTGGCGGGCGGGCGAAGGAGCCACCGATTCTTCCTCTGCCCAGTGCCACCACAAGCCTAGAGCTGCCCCTGAGTACTGCTGCAATAAATTATTTCATCGAAGTGAAACACATGTTTAATAACGTGCTTTAACTCCTATCATCATAAAAATGATATCACGTATACATCTCAGTATTTTAGTTATTCAGAGAGCTGTAATATCACAAATGTATTGGATTCTGTGTCCAGTTGGAGGAAGAGAGCCGGTTTAAGAAGCAAGTAGTGATTCACACACATAGGCACATAGAAGATCAAATACAAAACAAAGCATTTAATGTGCTACTTTAATTACGATGTGATTTGAGAAACTGGTTAATTATATGATTTTAAGATGAAGTTTATGATGTTCTACTTTAATGACAAAATAAACTACGTGATTAAAGTGGAAATGTCGAGATTGAAGTTGACATTTCGTGCTTTTTCCCCACCGTGTGCCTTTTTTCTCTGTACCCTAATAAGCTTTCATATGACACTCAGACAGTGGGCTACAACTCGCTTTTCACGGCGACTTTGATATGTGACTTCTTTTTATTTCCGGCACTGTGCGATTTTGTGAACGTGAGCTTTCAAGTTTCTCCAACACGCTATGTCACTCGATCAACTTCATTTTGTTGATTATACCACGGTTTATTTGAACAAATAGTATGTTTTTCCTTTGCCTCCACTTGGTATTCGCTGAAATTCTTATATTTTCCCCGTGCTTTTCCCATTCTCTTTTCACAGAATGCTGAGCTTAAGGGCGATTTATATTGATTTGCATATTCAAAGAGGCGTAATTCTGGGTGGAGTTGGGGCGTTACATAATGCGCGTGCACGAGCGTTAGTTTTCACGCTGATCGGGATTTATGTAGCGGAAGAACGTGGAAGTTGGAGTACGCACAGATTCCTGCATCTGGAGTTTTCTGTGCGTAAGCACATTTTGGCTTTTGTGTTTACGCCATGTTATAGTGCGAGTTCTACGCACGGCGTTATACATGAGGCCCCTGGATTTAGGGAATTTCTGCCATTCTGCTCAGCAGATCCACGCTGTGTCAAGATGGATGAAGACCATTGGTGGAAAGCTAATTGCAGGTCTCTCTAGAGATGTTCAATTGGGTTCAAGTCCGGGCTCTGGCTGGGCCACTGAAGGACATTTCCAGAGTTGTCCCTAAACAATTGCTGTGCTGTTTTGCTGTAAAGTCCACAGTGCTCTGGAGCAGGTTTTTAAAAGGATATCTGTGTACTTTTCTCCATTCAGCTTTCCCTCAACCCTGTCTACTTTCCCTGTCCATGATGTTGAAAAACATCCCCACATCATGATGCCACCACACCATGCTTCAACACTGAAATGATAGGAAAGGCGCTAAATAAATAAAATGTATTATTATTATTTTGTTGCATAGGTGATGAGTAGTGCCTGGCTACCTTGAGATGTGACGCTAATATTGATTTCATCAGACCAGAGATTCTTCCTTCTCACAGTCTGAGAGACCTTTAGGTGCTTTTTTGCAAACCCCTTCCACCCATGCAAAATCGTTCCATCTATTAATTCCAAGGTAGAAATGAGGAGGGTTAGTAATTGTATATAATTATTTTATAAGCTGTTTTTTTTGTACTGATGACAAAAAGAGAGGCAATACACACAGCTAATCAGCATCTCTAGTCAGGGAATGCTAAACTAAATTCACAAGTCTTCGGTATGATGTAAAAGCTGAGACTGAAGGGACACTCCTTGTATAAGCAGGTTGACTGTTCAAGAACTTTTGGGGTCTGAAACTAAAAGCTTGATCTTCCACTGTTATTTGATTAATTCTTAGAATCTTTAGTAGGCTGGCATCTGGAGATCCTGATGCAAGCTCTGGTTTGTAAGTAATGATAGGTTTATATGATAGTGTAAGGACTTGAGACCTGGAGTTATGTGGCCACACTTTCTAGTTCCTGTAATGATTCTTGTAGCAGCACTTTGAAACAAGTGAGAGATGCATAAAGAACAATTTGAACGGCCAGTGAATAGCGCAGTGCAGTAGGCAATCCTTCTTGAAACAAACACATGACTTAATTTCACAGCATCCTCCATTTAGTTAAAATGAGTTAAAATGTAACAGAATGTTGTAGAGGTCTGCATTTCTGCATCCAATAAGCAACATCTCTTCAATATATGGTGTGTAAAGAAAAAGCTGTAAATCCAGTTTTAGGACAAACTGTAACTAAACCATCTGTTAAATTAAGCAATAGTGATGACAATGTGAGTTAGTCATCAGACATTGACAGTGATGGTGATAGTGAAACTGATGCATACAGCACTGTCCAACTGAACCACTTGGCAGATGATGATACGCACAATAGCACTCACTTAACTAGTACATCTACCAAACTGGCTCATCACGGTGACAACGCTGCAGAGGCAACTCATGTCAAAGTGGTGAAAGTTGAGGATTTATTCAGGACAAGATAGTTTGAATAATTCTGATATGAATGATTTTTTTAGCTCTACTTCAGTTAGACTTAACACATCGACTGCTGTAATATTTATTACCTAGAAACTGACGTGTACTTCTATGCAAATATGAAAAATAATGAACCATATCAAAAATGTAAAGAAATGTATTTGAAGTCAATGGTTTTATTATCAACAATAACTCTGTCAAAGATGCAAAACAACTGTTACTTTATTTTCACTATCAATGTGAGTAAACGTCTCCATTTGAATTAGAGCCCTTGAAGCGTGGCACCTCACAGAGTGTAGGCTTCGAAGCACACTTGCCGTAAATATAACACAAATCTTTGCCTTGTCCACGCTTGTTGCACACAACACATTTGGTAGTAGGTGACTGTTTGCGCTCGGTGAGTGGCAGAATGAACTGCTGTCCTGACAAGTCGGACATCTTGTGATGAAGAAACGCCTTCGGGGCAGTGATCCACATAAGTACCAAAGCCTACAGGTTCCAAATCATCCAATTGATCATCACCATCACTGTCATTATCATCACAATTTTCATCTTGCAACAAACCTATTTGTTTCAAAACATCCACAGCTTTGCACCTTTTTCACAACAACATAACTACAGTACAGATTGTCTTTTTATAAAACTATTTTTCGCAAAACCGACTATCTATTAGATATTATAGTAGATAACAACGTGGCAGCAAAGCTCGTTAGCAAGTTCGCTGCATGTGTAGCGGCTGTATACTGAGATATGAGTTATATTGTACAGTATGTCGTGTTTTGACAGGCTTAGTGACGTATGACTTATCTCATACTTTGTGTTCAAAGTGTTAGCTGACATCATCATATTAAATATAGTGAAACACAAACCTTTATAACGTATTTCTCACCCTTAAATCACTTTATTCATCAGTACATAATGTACAGGAATTTGACTTGGTAGATTGGAGCTACTTATAACACAACGTTAAAACAAATAACATAAATAGCAATATGCCCTTATCGTGACTTACGTCTCTGACCACACCAAGCTAAATATGTTGATTAGCAGCTTAAGTGTGGGTCACATTATTAAGTGTCATGGCAATAAAAGAAGAGCACAGCCGGTCCATCCAGTGCTTAACACCTTAATGAAAGTCCTTCATTGCTTATTTTGCTTTAGGATTCTTCAGCTGATTCATTGCACATTTTTGGACTTTTGCCTCGTAAATCAACACTTTGACCACTTGCTTGCTTCTGACTCTACTCTTGCCTTATGGACAATGTGTATCCAACTCTACATTTCACATATGTGACTATCAAATAGCATTATAAAAGAATGAGATGCCCTTTCCAAATAGAAACTAGTTATTTTTGTACCCTTGTAATTTAACATTTTACATGGAACTGCAGGTATATTGGAACAAAGAACACCATAAGAATAGCTTATTTTAGCATTATTAGCTTGTTCTTGTATATACATTTTTTCAGGACATGTCATCTAGTGCCTGAAAGAAGAGTCCAGTTTAAAAACAACCCTTATAGGTGGTCCTTCATTGTGCAGCCACTGCAGGAGAAATGAACTGAAATAACATGTTGCTTCTATTCCAAAATTTTACGCTTACCCTTAACATTTTTAGCAAAATATTTATATATTTTTAAAGAAATATAGTATCTACCACCACAAATTACTGCCAATTAAGCAATGGCATTTGCACAAGAAGAGACTCAAGAAGGTATTAATAGACTTTGCGTAATTAACTAGGAACGCAGTGGATGTGGGTGGTTGCTTTTTCTTTGAACTGTAAAATTGTAAAGTGTGTGCTTTGCACGCTTCTTACTGCTCCACATTTCCAAATAAATCTTACTGAAGGGCCATGGATGAATGGAATCAAAACTAAGGCTCTGTTGCCTTTTGAATGAATCCAAATGTTTGGTATAGAATTTTCATTATTCATAAAAGCCACATTTCAGGTCTGTGAATGAACACTGAGGTCAAATGGCCTTTACCTTTCATCATAATATGTGGGAGTCCATGTGATGTCCTAGTGGTTATTTCTGCTTCTTCACAAACCAGCTTTGTTCACACGTAGGCATAGATTTTCTTCAGGAAGTCCCTAACATACAGTATGCTAGGTAGGATGATTGACATTGTGCCACTCAGTCCAGGGCTGGTACTATTACTGGCCGGACAGGCTGTATCTCACTGCATTCCAACACCAAAATAATCAGGTTCGAATAACGAATAAATGGTTGTCTTAATGACTGGGCAGTGGCTGTCTCCTTGCAAGAGGATTCTGGTTAATGACGAGTGAATCCCACAGAATTTGCTTCTCCTCGAGTTTGGGAAATGCAGTGAATTTTTGGTGAATTTCAGCAAAATGCATTGAAGTGAATAAGGAAGGAAGAACTGAATGAGCTTTGAGGGTATTATAATGAGTGCAATGGCATTTTAAGTGTTTCTGAGGGACAGGGAAGTATCTGCCAACTATGTTGGGATTATTATTGTTGGCAAAAAAATGTGACCTGAACTGTGAGGTAGCAGTGCTAACCACATTGCCTATTCTGAATCCTTTATCTCTTTTTACATCACCTGAGCTCCTATCATTATGACTAACTAACATCCACAGATCCAACGGGATCAGTGTTGTATACTCAGGGGGCTTTCTCACAATTCGATCTGTGCAAGGGGCATAACATGCTTAATCCAGCAGTGATGGCATAAATGTACAATAAATCTATACAGAACAACAAAGGACTTTCATAATATTCTCAATAGGGTCAGCAAATATATCCCTCAAATGAAAATACTGCAAATTTTGTTTTTTTTAAAACATACAGGGTGGAGACCCAGCTGGTGTACCAACTGGGTAGAGGCATCATGCATTTGTGCATAACACTTAACTTATTCATGCATGTGTGAAGTAGATCCGGTGTGGAAGAAAATGAGAAGTGTGTTTTGGTATGCTATAGACACTAAAATATACCATCTCTCTTAGAAGTAGTACAAAAGAGTTAATAAATGTCAGAAACCTGTTCAAGCATATGTGGAAACCAGATAAAGGTCAAGTGAACAAAAAAAGACAAGAATGTACTAGAAGGTTGATGTCATACACAGGATGTTCTAGTAGGATTAAGAAATCAGCAGATGTCCTGCACCCAGAAAAGACTGGATAATTGTCACATGCACAGAAATTTCAAGGGTAAGTGCTGAACCTGAGAAATATAAGAAGAACAAGAACGTAGCCTAACAAGACTTTTATTTTGGGGTTTTTAAGCTCGCTCTGCTCTCTGCCCAAAACATCTCATGTCTTTTAACCGGTCAGATGTAAGCCAAATGTCAGAAGTTATGTATGCATTAATGCAGCAGTGATATGTAAATTCAGTTGTTTATAACTATAAACCTCTGTCTTAATTCTTTGACCACTTGCTGCCAACCTCTGCCCAGGGCACTGTCTCTTAGTTGAGTGTTGTACAGGGAATACTCCCTCTTCGCCATTTGATGGAGAGAAATAAAGGATGCAATGGGAAAGCTTCATCCTGCCTGGTTCCTGACTCAAAGAGGTCCTAAGATAAGATTTCCTTGTTTAATATATAATTTCTGTCTAATTGCAGTTAGGTTTTGTAGCCTAAAAATTGTAACTGACTTGAGCTCAATTTTGTACCCTTGTACCATAACACTTTTTCCCAAACAGTCCACCAGACTGATGTTTATCTGATTATGTTAACCTCTTTTGCAAGTCATGTTGAATAACAGCGTCTGCTAAGCAGATAAAGTTAAATGTAACTGTCTTCATTATTAATAGCAGAAAGATCTCACTTACAGGGAGCTCTTTTCAACTCGATTTTACTCGCTGTGACCTTTAGTAGATACCCAGCTATTTTTTCCATTAATATAACTACCAATAATTTTGCACCTCACATTGACACCAGCTTTACTGTTATAATTCTGAATGACTACAGAAAGATTTCTCCTTTGTAATAGGTTATGTTTGATTTTAACACATGTAATGTATTCTCCACACACATGATACATATTTGTTTCCCTGGGGTCTTTTAGTGAGACATTTCACCCATAAAAATATTTATCCATTCTTAACTGTAGACTTCTGTAAAGAAGAAACAAAACAACATCAAAGTGTTGGGGCACCACCCTGGTGACACCACTGTATGAGTTCTACTTAAAATAGCCTACAATTCCCAGCAGCCTTGGCAGAATGATCCTATTATGTAGATTCAGAGGCCACAGGGGTTGCAGGGAAGAAGATTAATCAAGCAGGCTCTTCAAAAACGAACCAAAAAGATGGCAAGAAGATTGCGATCAACTGTCTGTATTTGTTTCTTCACATCACACGTGCTATTGGATTACAACTCAAACAAAGTGGATTACAATTTCTTTTGTATGTATGTGCTGTCCTGTTTTGCTTGATTTCATCTTGATTGGATATGTCTCTGTCTGGGGGGCACTCCCAGTAATGCCCAATCTTCATGCTGCAACAGGAACCTGGTAGGACAAAACTTTACATTTCTTTCAGAGGGCTGTTCACAGGGATTTTCATTCCACACATTCATTCTTTGAACTTTATTGTTAGTGTTAGTTATTTATTGAGTATTGTCTGTTGTTTTGTTCAGTTTCATGGATGTTAATAATAATTACCGGCGGGGAATTGTGGAGAGCTTTTGCTTATGCGTTGTTTTGTTTAATAATCATTTTTCCCTTCATTATTTTTTGAATATTACCTTTATTATTTCTTTATATCTTTAATATTTATTGCGTCTTTGAGCCACTTATCAGTGTCACTGTATGGGATTATTTGTGTGCTGGGTCAGCGCCCAGGGACAACTGAAGATTTCGCGCCCCCTGCTGTTTGCCAAAATGCAATGGGAAAGGGAAAGAAAATGTTAAAAAATGTATTTAAAATAATAGTATCTTAAGAAAAAAAATTCATATTTTATATTTTAAATAGTTTTAAATATTTAAATATTTAAATTTTTTAAAGAACTTTTATGTGTATATTTTCAAGGTTTTGCTAAATTTATAAGGATAGAACAAAGTAAAATAAATAAGACAATGGTATATAATTATTTTAAAATATTATTCAAATATAACTTTGCAAAAACTTAAACATTACATTGGATATAATAATATAATAACCTGAAAATGAATTTAGTATAAAGTAAAAAAAATAGTTTGATGTATAATGCTTTAAATGTAATTATTAACTTCAAAGAGAATTTTTCCTAGCCTTTGCTGCTGCAAATTTATCGATTAGTTCATCAAAATGTATGCTGTCGGTAACCTCCCGCTCCAAAGTCAGCAAAGCCAAGGCTGACAGTCTTTCCTGTGCCATGGATGATCTCAGATAGGACAAGATAAGTTCATTTACTGAAAGATCTTTCACAACTGGCGATGGAGGTTCCAACAGTCAGTAAAATATGGAGACCAACTCTCAGATTTGGAAATACTTTTACCCCATACTGTACAATAAAGCAAAGCAGGTCCTCTGGTGTCGAAAGCTTAACATCAGCTTTTGTCTTGAGTAGCATTCGGCAGTCCATTATTTCAGTGTACATCTCCAATATTTACATAATAATTAAAGATTTATATATTACTTATCCCTTAAACTATGTTGTCTGAAACACTGAAAAAAAACAGATACCACTATGAAAGAATGCATGAGATCCTGATTATTTTATTGTAATTAAAAAGTCAAATGTTTGTACGTTTGTATAATTTAATAATACAATAATTTATAATTTATTAATAAATTTAATAATAATTTAATTTAATAAAAAGTCTCCGAAAATGATAATGCCGTCTCGTGTTCTTTAAAATCTAAATCCGTCATTAGTTTTTGTAAGAAAAAAATTGTTTTCCACATTTAAAAATTATTTTAAAGAAAGTATATAGCAAATTATAAAGCAAAATAATTATATATTTATAAAAACTGCATTACTTACAATTTATTCGTACAAAAATATGATAGGGAAACGTCTAGACTTTTGCAGCCATCTACTAGAATACTTCATCACAGCCCAATCAATTTTCTATCAAACACAAATCACTTGGCACACAGAAATGGGGTTTGCAACAACGATACACTAATGCCTCATGTCAGTCGCGCGACCTGTTTAATAACGTCAGAAATGTTTCTGGGTGAGAGTCAAGCATGTTACAGTACTGGAGGGGATAAATTATTGTCTGTTGGGTATATAGAACTAATATGTGCTTCGAAATCAGAAAGAGACAAAAAACATGGGAAAAAGATATCCTCATACTGATGGAGTGATGGACTGAGTATGCCAACGTTTTTATTTACTTTTTAGTGCATTTAAGAATGGAAAACATTTCATTGTAAAATTTCGTAACATCAATTTTGCGCCCCCTGGATGCTGCGCCCGGGGACAGATGTGCACCCTTACCCCGACCTAGCTACGCCACTGAGTGTCAACCCCTGGTCCACCAGAGCCGTTAAGCTGTCTCCCATGTGTGTGACACTTGATATCGGTAAGATGACGCTGAACAGAGCATCAGCACTCTTTTCTGTTTCAATCAACACCCCTACTTTGAACGCTCCCTTCATGCGATTCCGGATTGCTTTAGGAATGTGATTCTTAGTGTACTGCCAGGCTTTTCCCACCCACATTTAAAAATAATTCACTCCTGGTTGTCTGCAGAGGTATATATTATATGTCTGGCTCTCTGAGAAAATAAACCAATCAGGTGACAGCTTTCCTCCTACTTTGTGCTATCTTGGTGGTGCCCATACTGTTGGCAATCTTTTGCCAGTTGGGCACCCCATCAGAAACTACAAGTTTTCGTTGAATAGTTCATATAAGCCTGGGAGTGTACTGTTGGCCACTCACAGCAGCTTACAGTCATGGGAGTTTAGTTTATTTGCTTTATGTAAGAAGAATAAAGTCCCTGATAAGAGGCGATGATGGCAGTACACACTGTCTATAAGTGTTTGGCTTTCCTTTATTCTTTTTGTGTGGCCAGTGTTGCTGGCATACATGCTGCCCAAAATGATCCAAGTATGGAAATACATGTAAGCCATCAAGTAGTTTTTGAACTGTAAGAGACCGAGAATTCCCATGGTGAAAGTATAATTATAGCAAATGGGAATAATTATTAATAAGAGCAATGAGGTAAACATTAAAGAAGAATAATATGTAGGCGTTCTGGGGACTGTAACTTTACATGATTTAGACATGAACAGTGTGGCCAACAATAAACATAAGAGCAGAAAAAAAGGAAAACAGTGAAATAACTGAGCAAATGTCAGGTCAGATACAGTCTATCTATAATCTGAATGGCTAAGAAAAAGGAAATCTATAAATTGTTCAGGGGGAAAATACACTAATGAGGATCTTCATGGTTGGCTGAAATTAACATAAATATTAACAAAGAATCACCAGATTACAAATGTTATGAGAAAGTAAGTTATGTGGGGATAAGAAGAAAGCATAAGAAAGAAAGGATCAGAGATTTGGCAAATGGCAATGATTTTTCAAGCATTTTAAGATTTATAAATGGTGAAGCTTTTAAAGGATTGCTTGCATGCTAAGGATTGTCTACCATGAATATGACAATGTGGTGGTTTGACACAAGAAAACGTGACAGCACACACTCAGAATAGTGGGGCCACAGAGGTAAGGGGCAGTTGAGGCATCAAAGCACACAATACTTGGCTGGGATGAATGGAGCAGGCAGATCAGGGGGTTTGGAGCTCAGCAGAAAAGGGACTCCAGATAGTACAGTGAAGTGGTGGCTCGAGAGCCTCATAAAAGCATGATGGCATTGGCAAAGCTGCAAAATAATTTCCACCACTTAAAATATATATTAAACTCACAAGCTGAAGTGGGTGGCATAGTAGCACTGCTGCCTCGCAGTAAGGAGACCAGGGTTCGTCTCTGGGGCCCTTCCCGGATGGAGTTTGCATGTTCTGCCCAAGTTTGCATGGGGTTTTTCCAGGTACTTTGGTTTCCTATCACAGTCCAATGATATGCAGGTTAGGTGGATTGGTGATACTAAATTAGCCATACGGTGTGGTGGTGGTGTGTGTGTGTGGACTAGATCCCTGTCCAGAGTTTGTTCACGCCTTGAGTTCCATGTTAACTGGGATAGGATCCAGTAACCCCCACAACCCTGTTCAGGACTAAGCAGGTTAGAAAATGACTGACAAACTGAAGTCAAACTTGGATTTCTTGTGCATGTAAACCCCAAAGGGTACCAAAGATCAAAACAAAATTTAACCAAAGCCTTGTAAAAAAATGAATGACAAAAAAGCTTTATAACACTCCCTGCTTCTCTTTCTGAGTTTTGTTGAAATTTAAATAGCCTACATCTTTTGTGTTGGGCATGTGCAGGCCAGAGGCCCGTTTCTTGAATTTTTGGGAGAGGCCTGTTTCGATTTCTAGGCCTCGTTTGAAACTAAATTTTGGAGGGAAGGCCTCAGTCTGAACAAATGATAAGACTGACAAAATGATAAGACTCAGTAAAGTGGAGAAGCCACACTCCAGCCCGACAGGAAGACTAATGTGAATCAGTGGTCATTTGAGTCAAAAGTCAGGAGGCGAAGTGAGTGAAGGCTCATTGGTTCTGAGAAAAAGAGGCCAGAGGTTTGGAGAGAGGTGGGAGGTGAAAAGGATTGCAGTGCTGTGCACTTTATAGGTAAGAAATTTTGAAAGCTACCACATTTGACCAGTGGCGTAGCTGGGGGGGGGCAAGGGGGGACATTTGTCCCAGGGCGCAGCATCCAGGGGGCGCCAAATTGATGTTACGAAATTTTAGAATGAAATGTTTTCCAATGCACTAAAAAATAAATAAAAAACATTTGCACACTCAGTCCATCGCTCCATCAGTATAAGGATATCTTTTTCCTGTGTTTTTTGTCTCTTTCTGATTTTGAAGCACGTATTATATACCCAACAGACAATAATTTATCCCCTCCACTACTGTAACATGCTTGACTCCCACCCAGAAACATTTCTGACGTTATTAAACAGGTCGCGCGACTGACATGAGGCATTAGTGTATCATTGTCTAAGTTGTTGCAAACGCCATTTCTGTGTGCCAAGTGATTTGTGTTTATGTGTTTGATAGAAAATTGTCTGGGCTGTTGTGAAGTATTCTAGTAGATGACTGCGAAAGTCTAGACATTTCCCCATCATATTTTCGTACGAATAAATTGTAAGTAATGCAGTTTTTATAAATATATAATTTGCTTTAGAATTTGCTATATATTTTCTTTAAAATCATTTTTAAATGCAGAAAATGAATTTTTTCTTACAAAAACTAATGACGGATTTAGATTTCAAAGAACATGAGGCGTGTTGCCATTTTTGGAGACTTTTTATTTATTAAATTATACAAGCACTTACAAACATTTGACTTTTTAATTACAATAAAATAATCAGGATCTCATGCATTCTTTCATAGTTGTATCTATTTTATTTCAATGTTTCAGACAACATAGTTTAAGGGATAAGTAATATATAAATTTTTAATTATTATAGAAATATTCTTGATTTTTGTAAGAAAAGATACTGCAAAATCGCAATTACAAACTTTATTGTTTTTTTAACAACCATGAGTTGGCAAATAAGAAGATATATATATATTTTAGATTTTATTTTATTATTTTTATTTATTATACTAGGGGGCTCTGCCCCCTGCTCACTTCGCTCACCCACCCCCGGGTTTGGTTAACCGAATATACAATACAATTTATTTTCTGTATAGCCCAAAATCACACAAGAAGTGCCACAATGGGCTTTAACAGGCCCTGCCTCCTGACAGCCCCCCAGCCTTGACCCTCTAAGAAGACCAGAAAAAAACTCCCAAAAAAAACCCTTGTAGGGAAAAATCGAAGAAATCTTGGGAAAGGCAGTTCAAAGAGAGACCCCTTTCCAGGTAGGTTGGGTGTGCAGTGGGTGTCAAAAAGAAGTGGGTCAATACAATCCAGTACAATACATAGAACAGAATAAATCCTCAATACAGTATAAAAATAAAAATTCTAGAAGTACAGAGTAGAATTTCACATTAGATGATATCATATAATATGCTTTGGATTGGTTTTAAGTCCTGGATACCTCAGCTATCAAGCTGCCTCCCCTAGTTGGCATTTCCACAGCTGAAACAGTGCTAATCCGATGAAAGGACACCTCTTTCCCATGATTCCTACGATCCTCCATCCGAGGATGACTTTACCTTAGGTAGGCAATATACAGGTTGTGAAGGGGAGGTGCGTCTGAACGTACGCTAAGGATATGCAGTTGCATCATCTGCTGTCTTCCTGCTACTGGCGAGCTGCACGTTTTGCTTGTCTCTTGTCGTTGTTTTAAGAGCTGGGAGCACATGATGCTTGTCTGACAGATGCAATCCAAGAACTGCTAGGGTTAGATGTCAAATAAATCAGTAGACAAATTTATACACGGACAAACACAATGGTCTGAAAACTTAAAACAAAGAAAACTTCTCACTCGGCTGTTCCATTCATTCCCAGAGTAATTAATGTGTTTTGCTGTTATATAATGGAGCCCTCGTAGCATTTCTTGACACACTACTGCTGAATGATTCATTTGCTGAAGTTCTTCAGTGTTAGTGTATTAGAGAGAGGATGTGGTCACACATGTGTGTTGGTGGATCTCCTCATGAGCTCAATCAAGGTATGTGAGAATTGGCTGGGATGCGAGGGGGGTGCTGTTACCAACATTCTCTTCTTTTTCTCTCCCCACATCTCCACTTAGCCCCAGCTGCCAGAAAGAGGCGTCTTTTGTAATTAAGACCAACCCTCCGGACAGAGCTCCTGTAACCCTCAAATCTGTAGTGAAATGCTAAACACTTTTTGTTGTTATTTGCTCAAAGGGCTGCTTGTACAGATGCCAAGAGAATATTTTTTAATGGACATCATTCAATTAAATGGGACAACCAGTTGGTGTCCCAGCTTTTCATTCTTTCCATGACCTGTCATTCCTGCACAAAGCCAGAATGTGCAGTATTATTCATAATGGCACTCGCTTTCATTTTCATTCTCTCCTTTAGTACGATCTCCAGAAGGTCCAGAGTGTGTCCCATAACTGAGGCTGCCCTTTTAATTAGCTGTTTGACGGTGAGCTTCTCTGGAAGTGATGCTACCAGCCCACCACACACTGGCCATCACAGAGTTGTGGATGTGAAGGATGTCACTTCCCACATTAAAGGAATGCAGTCATCTAAAGAAAAAGAGCCTGCTCTACCCTTTCTTATATAGTTCCTCTGTGTTCCGAGACCAGTCTAGCCTGTCATTTATGTGGACCTCCGAGCACTTGTAAGAGTGCAAGGGACTCTTTGATGTGGTAAAAGTCAATAAGAAATTCCTTGGTTTTGCTGATGTTATGTCACAGACAATTCTCTTTGCACCAAGAAACAAAGTTCTCCCCTGACTCCTCTCCCCTGTGTCATCCCCATTATCAATACACCCCATACGTAATTATACAATTGACAGATCTGATACTGAAATACGCAATATCAAAAGAAATATGTGTCACCAAACATTACAAAGTGACATTATTTTAGTAGGCCATATTGCAGAGATCAAAAACCACTTTACTGATGCTTTGAAAATGTAATATTCTTAATAATTATGGGCCCATTTCAAATTTACCCTTCCTTTCCAAAATACTTAAAAAAGTAGTTGCCATTTACCTTTAGACTCATCATACACATCACAATTTATTTAAGAAATTCCAGTTTGTCTTCTACATTGGTCACAGTACAAAAACAGCACTAACCCATGTTGTAACCGACATTCTAAATCCAGTGGTTAAGGAAGTTCTACAGCAATTATGTTGTTAGATTAAAGATCAAATGGTGTTTGACACCATTGACCATTGTATTTTATTACATAGGCTGGAAAATGACATTGGGCTTATCAGAGCTGTCCTTGCTTGAATTAGTCCTTTTTATTAAATCAATTCCAGTATGTGACACCAACCATTACACAGGCCATCACAGAGTTGTACAAGATGTGAAGGATGTCACTTCCCACATTAAAGGAACACAGTCTCCTGAGGGAAGAAAAAGCCTGCTCTGCCCTTTCTTCTGTAGTTCCACTGTGTGCCGAGACATGTCCAACCTGTGATTTACTTGTAGGAGTGCAACACCTCTCCATTCAATCCCTGTGACTGGACATAAAGGCTCTTTGGTTCAGCAAAAAATTTTTGGTTTTGCTGATGTTAAGATGCAGACAGTTCTTTCTGCACCAAGAAACAAAGTTCTCCACCTGACCCCTGCAGATGATACTAATATTGGAGCAATGGAAGACACCGAGGAGGCAGCAAAAACAAGCGGACAAGGTTCAGAACTGGACAAATGTTTAGAAAATGCAGCTTTATGTAGAAAAGTGCAAAGTGCTACCTGTGGGCAAAAGGAGTGTCAGTTATAAATGCAAGATGGGAGACGCTGAGCTACAGGAAGCAGCCTCTGAAAAGGGATTAAAGTTGACACAACATTTTCATCATTTAGGAAATGTGCAGAAGCAATTAAAAGGGAAATAAAATGCCTTTAGCGGCATGACATCGAGGCAGAGGCTAAGAGGATGGGGTACACTGGGGGTCAGCTGGAACGAGATGCCCTGGAGAGCTCTGGTTGGCAGACAGAGAGAGAGAAACTGGAAATTGTATGCCATTCTTTTATGGTTTATAAAGGCTCCTCTGTGTGAAAGGTGCAGTATAACGTCCAAAGCTACTTTTTTAAATGGCCCACTTCAGAGCTTTAGTTTTTTTGTAGGTCACAGGTGTCATAAGGATGGGTTCCCAGTGAATGGCCTCAGCTTGAAAAGTCTGCCTAAAGCGCAACTTTGGGTTGATGGTGACAAATACAGAAAGTTCGGCATGGGAGAGCCATGGCTTAAAATACCAGAAGTTATGTTTAAAAATATTCAGTGTAAAACATACAGTTTAAGTAAGCACTTAGAACAAATTATGCTTTAAGTAAATACATCCCGTATTTTAATTATTTCTTTTCATTAGCCACTGATGCTCACATTTGCTTTTAAAATAATGAATCTCACACAATTTAGAAAATTTCATCCAGGTGCTTGGAATAAAGCCCAGAATATCAACCAGTTTAATTTAGCAGAATGTATTTTCTATCCGTTATTTTTAAAGCTGTCTTTGAAAAAAAAAAAGAACACATATTGTATATAACATTAAAT
Organism: Polypterus senegalus; assembly: GCF_016835505.1. Taxonomy (NCBI): domain Eukaryota; kingdom Metazoa; phylum Chordata; class Cladistia; order Polypteriformes; family Polypteridae; genus Polypterus; species Polypterus senegalus. The sequence continues at coordinate 16,907,893 of NC_053162.1, forward strand.
ATCTTTGGAAGACAAAAGCAGCTGAATATGAATAAATGAATAATAAAAAAGAAGGCAGCCACGATTGGTTTTAATTTTTCCCCTCCATGGTATAGCCTTATAGAAAAACTCCCATCCTTCTCAAAAAATATGTTTTACTAAAATCTTGGAAATCACAGCTACAATATCATTCTTTCAAACCCAATATTAATCTTTAAAAACCAAAATGATTTGTGGATAATATAAGCAGACCACTCTGAGCAATTCGGTTCATCTTTTGTGCTCTATCGTTATGTGTAAGACTATTAGCTTGCATTCAAGGATAGGAATGTCACACTTTACCGTTCAGTGTGTAACTCGTTTTTATAGACATGAAGTTTCTATCCCATTTTCATTAAAAGTCTACATTTTAATGAAGCCAAATGTAGGGTTATCACATGGCTCCATAAAAATAGGAGCACTTTGTTACTCTTTGCTGAATTAAAAATCAAACTACTGCACACCCTGTTCTCTGTGTGTCGACTCAAAACACTTAAACACGGGTTGAATTCAATTACCAGCTTTATATCATTTGGCTCTAAACTGTATGCACCACAATAGCGCTTAATATGAAGAAATAAGATTTAGAATAAAAGCACAATATCACTTCAAAATGGCGCAATCTTATGGCACCAGGATGTAATAGTTTAGCGTCGGTTCCAAGTGCCAAAGTGGATCTCCCTCTCCTTTAGGTGGCTCGCTTTCATTAAAAGGACTGCTTGCCATTGCCGCACTAGGTGGACTTGCAGGCTTGCTGTTTTTTCATAGGCGCCCCTGCCGCAGGTGATGGAATGCCAGCTCATACTATGGCTGACTCACCCTTGACTGATGTAACTTGTCTGTGCCATTACACGGTCCTCCTTTTGAATTTGCTGTCTCCAAAGGCCAATTGCAACGTCTTGAAATGGCATACAACTCTTTGAAACAATGGGGTGGACTTCGTTTATGATCCAGTTGTGCGATTGAAGACAGAAGTCTTGAGCATTTTGCTGTCAGGTTGTGCAGCAGGGATGTGGAGTGCTGCGCTGTCATGCAATGCAACAGAGGTGTTAAAACACTGCACTTCTGTCAATTACAAGTGAGCAGTGTCACACACGCGCGACTAGGAGCGAGCTGAATGGACCAAGTGGTGGTGATTACCCGCCGGGCCAGGGGGTGGCGGGGTGCTCTAAGCCTGTTTCTGTTAATTCTGCAGATCAAATACGGGAAAACCTGCCTGATTCAACATCACTTCCGGTTCCAGCTGCCAGACTGAAGTCACTTCCAGGTTACGGACTATAAATCCTCCATATTGCCAAACCGAGTGAGTTCATTTTGGGAACTCAAACCAGCATCATCAATTGTGCTCTCAAAGATCCTTTTGCAGCTAGGAACAATATACGGGTGGCTGCCCCAAACCTTCTTTTAGTGTGTTGAGACTCATCATTTCACAGCAGATAAGCTGCCTTGTCTGGAGATGGAGATATACTGGGCTCTGGGATGTTTTCCCGCACTGATCTGATGCTGTAAACACCATCCTAGGTCTGGATCTCAGCTTTGAGACTCTCCATCCATTTCTGCTCTGTGATCTTCCTTTGTCTGCACAATATTATCATTGGTCCCGCTTCACTCGGCTCATCTGGGGTCAGTGACAACTCAATCTGTCACATTTTTTCCCAGGTCCATGAGACAGAGGGCAAGAGAAAATGAGAATAACTGGCAGAAAAAAACGTTGGAAAAAAAACAAATACGAGGTGAGAGGTATCCTGGGGCCCCTTCTTTTCATTATCTACCTTCTCCCGCTTGGATATATTTTTCGTAAATATAATATTCAGTTTCACTGTTATGCTGATGACACCCAGCTTTATCTGTCCACCAAACCTGATTCTGCTCTCCCCCCCATCCTCCCTCACTCTCTGTTTAGTTGAACTAAATACATGGTTCTCTGTTAACTTTCTGGAACTCAACAGCAATAAATCAGAGCTTCTCCTGGTAGGCTCTAAATCAACATTATCCAGAACTAATAGTTTTTCTATTGCTATCATAACTTGCCGGTCTCTGTTTCCCCATGTGTGAAAAGTTTGGGTGTCATCCTTGACAGTACTCTGTCTTTTAATTCACACATCAATAATGTCACTCGGTCTGCTTATTTCCAGTTGCGTAACATCAATCGTCTCCGTTCCTTTCTTACTCCACAGGCCACTGCCATTCTTGTTCACAGCCTTGTTACTTCTCGGCTTGATTATTGTAATTCACTTCTTTTTGGTCTTTCTCAAAAATCAATTCATAAGCTTCAACGTGTTCAGAACTCTGCTGCCCGTATTATCACCAGGACCCCTTCTATTCACCATATCACCCCTGTTCTCCAGCAGCTCCAGTGGCTTCCGGTCAAATATCACATTAATTTTAAAATACTTCTGTATACATTTAAGGCTATTCATCATCTCTCTCCTCCATATCTCTCTGATTTGGTACAGATCATCATCCCATCTCGGTGTCTCAGATCCTCCTCTTCTCTTTCTCTCTCTGTCCCTGTCCCCCGTCTTGCCACTATGGGGAGCAGGGCTTTCAGTTGCTCTGCTCCTCGACTTTGGAATTCCCTACCTCCTGAAATAAGAAACATCACCTCTTTCTCTCTTTTTAAGTCTAGACTAAAAACTCACCTATTCAAAATAGCTTATCCCACATAACTTTCTCCAGTTTCCTATCTTGGAACTGTTTTATGTTTTATGATCTTGTAAATTACCTGCTCTTTTGCCTGCTTTTTATTTTCTTACTTTTATTATTATTTTTACTGTGTACAGTGTCCTTGAGTGTTCTGAAAGGCGCTTTCAAATAAAATGTATTATTATTATTTAAAAATAACCGGACTGAGCTTTGGGCTTTTCTGGAGAACCGTTCTGGGGGTTGGCCGGACATGAATCATCGAACTATATCCCCTCCTACACGCCCTCTCAAACCTCCAACCGGCTAGGTATATCCTGTGAATAGCCCAGTCAGTATTTGCCCAACAATCGCTGCACGAGTTGCCGCGATAATGTCAGGTGAAAAAATCGAACATCAAATCAACATCAAATTTCTTGCAAATTTTCTCTTTTTCCGTAAAGCAGTTTTTGACTGACAAAAACATTCCTGTCCTCGATCATCCTCCCTATTCATCTGATTTAGCTTGCAGTGGTTTTTACTTGTTCCCAAAAATCAAAAGTGACCTGAAGGGAACACATTTTTCTTCAGTGGATGAAGTGAAGACAAAAACAGCAAGCCTGTTGAAGAGCCTCAAGCAAGAAGACTTCCAGCACTGTTTCAATCAATGGAAGATACGTATGGAGCGGTGTAGAGATTGGGAGGCGGAGTATAGAGAAGGTGACAATGTTCAGAATGCTGTAATTCATCAATATATAGATTTTTTTTTACCAATCTGGTTATTTTTGTGTCTCACCTAGTATATAAATGAATCAAGTGTCTGAACCTGGCAAAAACAAGGAATGCAGAGTTCAAAATCTGTTAGAAATCAAACACTAACTAGCAAAATGAAACTGCAAGAAGGGTTTTGGAATCAAAGGTTCTGACTGTTCCTTCGTTTATATTTTCATCCAGTTGTATTCATTTTCTCTTGACCTCTGGCCAGAACAGTTAGTTGGATCATGACACGCAGCCTTACCTGGCTAATCCTGGCAATTTACTGCAGCTGAACAAAAAAACAAAATAGCCCAAATCAAAAGTGAACCCTAAAATGCAGCATTGAATCAAAAAACAAACAATTTCATCAGATGCCTCAGTGTGGAAAATCCCTATAATTATATGGAGCTCAATACTAGAGCCAGAAAATAACCTACCCATAATTTACAAAAAGTCCCAGGATCCTGACACTAATGGACCTTAGCATATAAAGAAGCGTTGATGGACCTATGGAGGCAGCAGGATCTCAGCTGTACTCCCCCTTGTACTGATGCTTCAAATAGCATTCCAGATCCTAGATCTCAATCTTTAACTCTACAGCAACTCCTCAGAAGGGCAAAGCAGGTCCATTGTAGTTTCTGCAATATTCAACACTTGCTAAAATCAGACAATAGGTTTTCTTTTCATCCCACTTCTGACACCAATGTAGTGCTGGTGCTGAGCAGCAAGAATTACCGAAACCTATGAAAAAACTTGTAATCCCAGCCCACCTTAAATCTGTTCACACCTCTCTGTCTGCTTTTTTTTGTTTAAATGTGTCAATCAACACAAGCATCCCACCCAATATCCTCAAAACACGCCCCCCGCTACAGCTCAAGTCGCAAAGAGGAGGATTCTCAGTGCTCAACTGGTTTACCTGAAAGTGAGGTGCCTAGAATTGTAGAGGGTAAATAATATATCATCATTTAAAATACATGCATTTCATGTGCGTTCCGTGTCTATAATGATATATGTAAACACATTGCTAAAACAGAAACGTTTTTCATGTTTTAGTAATAAATGACAAAATGTAGACATGAAGTGTATAATGTGTGAAGACTGAAGTCCAAATATCAAATAAACTTTTTCACAAAAGGTACAAGTGTAACAAAACAAGTGCGCTTTTATTCAAAAATATAACAGAACAAAAAGAAACTGCCTTAGGATAAGTCAACGACATGACTTGTTGGGTGGTGCAGTGGTAAGTACTGCTGACTTTTAATTACGAGGTCACTGGTTCGATACTGGCTGTCTCCCAGATTTACTGTATTGATCAGTAAGCTGCTCTTATTATTAATATTATACAATAAAAACATACATTTGATTTGCGTGTGTAACGGCTGGTGTAAATTTAAAGTACTTGTAACAGCGTATTTTTTTTCAGTTTTATTCTTTCAGTCATGTTCACGCTCCCATGAAAAACCCCCACTCTGACCCTATTTTCAGATATAGATGTGGAATACAAACTTGTTTTGTTACACCACCTCTTTATTTGAAAACAGTGTCAGATCTTGTGCGTGAACAAGACTACGACTGGGTAAACTGTGGACATGGTCGTGAGTGGTGTGCATGACTGGGAATGATTGTGGATGTGAATTTCAGTTTTGTTCTTGAGTGTTCCTGCTCACGCTGAGTTAGTATGCACTTTCTAGTCCGTGATGTCAAGGCCGCACTGACAAAAAGGCCAAGGGAAAGCTGAATGAAACAAAGTACAGAGATGTCTTTGATGAAAACTAGCTGTAGAGTGCTCTGGACTTTAGACTGGGACAAAGATTAACCTTCCAACAGAACAATGACCCAAAGATCAAAGCAAGGAAAACACAGGAGTGGCTTACAGACAATTCTGGAAAGGTCCCTAACTTGCCCAGTCAAATCTCAGACTTGTACCCAATCGAATATCTCTGGAGAGTCCTGAAAAATAGCTGCCCACTGATGATTCTCAGGGAAATTACTATCTTAAATAAAGAATAGTTGTGATTGCTGTTACAAATATCATCACCAGCTAGACGTCCTCAATTGCAACAAGCCTGAGGGAGTCTGCCATGTGCACTGGTCAGTACAAGACTGAGGAGTATAACAAATTAACAATTTCAATAATGTCACCTTGACTTGCTCAACACAGTCAAGAAGCACATGAGTTTCCACCAATCAGCATATAGATAAATGGTATTTTCTTTAATACACCTATGTATAATATTATCTAAAGGTCCATAATAATTAATATTAATAATGTCTAATATTATCTAAAGGTCCAAAAACTGCTACACAAATTAAAAGTCTTTGGTAAATAGCTATACCTAAATAGGACCTTCTTATATATAAATTCTTAGCTTAAACAAAATTAAAAGTATTCATTCTCATTACCTCATCATTTCCTTTGTAATGTGCAGGGTATAAATGGTACTGAATGTCTCAGTTAAACAGGCAGCCACAGCAAGAAGCACATTACAAATTTCTGCAGAAAGTTCATCCCTCTCAAAATCTTTCTTGAGAGGATCTGCAGAGAGAAGTGGCAGGAAAATCTCAATCCAGAGGCCTCATGTATATAAGGTATGTACGCACAAAAATGTTGCGTGTGCCCATTTCCATGATCACATTGCGATGTATAAAAACTAAACTTGGCGTAAAGCCATGCACATTCTCACGCCAGCTCAAACCATAGCATACTCAAGTTTTCGGCTCGGTTTTGCAAACTGGCAGCACCCAGCGTCAAAGCAGTGCTACTTTTCTTGGGTGGCTTTCCTTTATTTTTTAGATTCACATTCCTGACACGGCTTTATCAAATAAATTGAAATTAACTGCGTATGTTTTTTAGTTTAAGGCATCTGATTGTAATCAACCTGTAACCATATAATGGTGTACAGAATGGCCAAACTATACCAAATACTATATCTGCTTTAGCGTTGTTACTCTCAGTGCACCACTCGGAGTATTTTAACCCAGTGTATCTGAGTGTGGAATCACAGCTCTGCGGCAGCTGATCGAAAAGCTCTACAGCAGATTGTGTCAAGAGTGGAGAGAATTCTTGGGGGACAGCTTCTAGCACACGCTGCCTCAGCCGTGCACACAGTCTATTTGAATTTTTCCCATTTGGCAAAAGCTTCAGAGCCTTTCCTGCACAAATCTTGTGGTTTAGAAACAGTTTCATACCAAGAGATATACGTAAACACACTCAATCAGTTCATCAAGTGCTCCTGGTAGAAGTGTTTGTACATATAAGTATAATCACCTCACTGTGAATCTGTGCCACTTATGCTTTCATATTGTATATTTTTCAATTTTTATATCGTATTATTATTATTATTATTATTGTTTTTGTTGTTATTTTACCATTTTAGTGGAAAATAAGTTTGTGGAGGATTTGCATAGTGAATCTCATTGTACCATACAATAACAATAAACAAATTCAATTCAGTTCAATTGAAGAAAGCGTGTATTTACATAAGATGACAACTGGCATCTAAGTCGTTTTAGAATTCAAGTGATATCATCTTGGAGGTCTTGATATCATTTTTCAGATGAAATGCAGTAAAGTATATAATGTATATTACACTATACAGATGCATTTTTAATTTCATTTAAATAATGTATATTGTTTTTAAAAGTGTGGACACGATAGACAGCGGTACCGATGAACTGGCGCTCCATTCAGGGATTGTTCCTGCCTCCTGCAGGATGCTTGCTGCGCCATATGCGAACCTCAATGAAATAATTTATTGCAGCAGTACTGTCTCTTTCAAACGTACCCCCTCCAATTCCTGTCGTTCCTTTTCTTTCTCCAAGCAACCAATCGCCACACAATCAGCTCTTTAATAAATGTCAAGCCCTCCGTAAGCTTAGAACGCCAATTCTTCAAAACATTTAAGGAACATTGAAATATCTTCGTAGTACATGCTAAATTGTTCTGTTGATCTGTCCATCCAGGGTGGCATCAGTCCTAGGAACCATACAGTGCGAGGGAGGAACAATCCTTGAATGGGGCTCTGTATGCTTGGTGGGACTGGCACCACCCTGGATGGATAGATGGATGGAATAATGAAACATGTACTTGGAGAAAGAAAAGGACAGGAATTGGAGGTTAGAACATTTGAAAGAGACAGTACTGCTGCAATAAATTATTTCAGCAAAGGTCACACACGGCGCAGAAAGCATCTTGCAGGAGGCAGGAACAGTCTCTGGACAGGGCACCAGCTCATGGCTACCATTGTGCTACTGTGGCCCCATGTTTAATACATACTTTAATTCATTTCATCATGAAAATGATATCAAGTATTTATCTTAGTATTTAAATTGTTCAGAGAGCTGTAATATCATGAATGTAATGTGTTCTGTTACCTGTCGAAGGAAGGCACATTTTGTTGGGGGGTTCTGCATTATTGGCCAAAAGGCTCAGTACCATTCATGTGTAAGCAGCAGGGTTACGAAAAATATCACTCAGGAATGAAAAAAGTCAAATTCTATGATTTTTATCCACAAACACTTCAAAAATAATTTTCAGGCTGTCCTTCTGTGATGGCATCAGACACAGCAGTTGCAACTTATGAGGCAATAACAAAAATAAACATTACACCGATAATAATTTCTAGGAAGATAAACAACTAATTCATAATTTTGTTTTGTTATCAATCCAAATGCGTTGTTGCTCTGTGCAAAAAACATCCCCACCTATCACTTGTACACTACACTGGTTCTGGTTTTTGCAGCATAATTATATTAAACTAATAATCAGAACACGGCTTATCAGTGCATCTATACTGTATTCTTGTCTAGCTGATGCTTATAAATACTTACATGTGAAAAAATATTTGCTGTTTCTCTATATATGAATAAATCCATGCAAAATGTATTAAAATTTTTCTCTTTATGTCATTTTAATTTTCTATTTAAATAGGTTAACATAGCGCAGCACAGTGGCGCAGTGGGTAGCGCTGCTGCCTCGCAGTTAGGAGAACTTAGTTAGTTCGCTTCCCGTGTCTGCGTGGAGTTTGCATGTTCTCCTTGTGTCTCCCTGGGTTTCCTCTGAGTGCTCCGGTTTCCTTCCACAGTCTTTGGTTAGGTGCATTGGCGATTCTAAATTGTCCCTAGTGTGTGCTTGGTGTGCATGTGTGTGTGTGTGTGCCCTGTGATGGACTGGCACCCTGCGGCAGGTGCAGGGCGCAGGGTTTATTTCCTACCTTGTGCCCTTTTGTTGGCTGGGATTGGCTACAGCAGACCCCTGTGACCCTGTAGTTAGGATATAGCAGGTTGGGTAATGGATGGATGGATAGGTTAACATATTCAGATATGTTGGAGGACAGCAAATTGAACCACCACCCTGCCATAAGCGGCACAAACTCGAGCTATGCCGCTGGGCTGTAATGGGTGCCAAAGGGGCTTCAACTAAGTACTGAGTAAAGGGTCTGAATACCCGTGCCAATCTGATATTTCAGTTTTTTTAATTTTGATAAATTTGCAAAAATGTGTAAAACACTGTTTCCACAGTGTCATTCCAGGATATTTTCAAAGTGAAATTATGACTTTCTCTTTCCCTTAATGTCAGCGACAAAAGCAGAATGGATCACATTGTAAAATTGGGCAGTTAAATAACAAGTGTAAAACGATTAAACTTGAAAGACCTCTTTAGAAAGAATTAGGAATAGTAGAGTTGTTGCCATCAGGTCTCGGGTTCAAAGCTCCAAGTATTATAAGCAACAAGTTCAAATAGTCCTTCATCTTATCTCAACTGCTTCGCTCGCCCAACCCCGTTTTTGGCTTGCCGGATATACAATTTAAAGAGATTGTTATTTTCATGAGAATTGTTACATATGCATTCTTTTCTTACTTTAAAAACTTTTGTAAAAATAATACTTGTCCTTTGTTTCCAGACCCGTGCGTAGTTACATCTCTTTCTCGGCAGACGTATAATGCTGCTCGTGTGGGGGGGGCGTTTGGTTGGGGAGGAGGGGCGTCTGAAGACACGCTAAGGATATGCCGTTGGATCATCTGCTGTCTTTTTGCTGCTTGGGAGCTGCCTGTTCTGCTTGTCGCATGTCGTTGTTTTAAGAGCTGGGAGCACATGATGCTTGTCTGCCAAAAGCAATCCAACAATGGCAAGGTTAGATGTCTGTGGACTTGTTTTAAATGATGGCTCACTGCCTTGTCTCGTATGACGTTGTAAAAACAATAATTGTTCTTTATTTATGGCCCCGGGCCTTGTTAAATCTCTTTCTTGCAGGACGTATAATGCTGCTCGCGCTGTGGGGGGGCTGATGTCGTTTTTGCTGCCCATTGATCATTTTAAAGCCTGTACAGCCCCTGTCCTTTTTGCCACTTCGTGTCTCTGCTGCTCGCATTGTGATCGCTCCTCCATGATCATAAACACACACCTGACTGAACTGTGTTTTCTTTGCAATTAAACTTATCGTTGCTTTAACTGTTGCGGTGTGACCACATTATTGTGTAAATCTACGTTTTGTGCATTGAACGATGCGAATGCGAAAAGACTTTGTTTTCTGCTCTTTGCCTTTTATTTCTGACCTCGCTTTGTCCTGTTATTTTTTCAATTACACCTGGTCCTGATGATTAATTTCCTTTTGTTTGCGCTAATACGATCTTTTAGTCGTCGACGTTTCATCTATAACGTATTGTCCTTTATACACTTTATATGCACTGAGACCCCTGTATCTGTGTGTGCTGCATGCCTTTTAACCACTGATTTTTTTTGCTGGCTGTGCTCTGATATTGCTTGTAAGTAGGGTGTGTCTTGCAAGAACCTCATGTTCTATATCCCCGCGAGACGCTCTGTGGCCATTCTCTTTCGTCTCGCGGGTCTTTTATTTGTCTTCCATGATCTTATTGTGAAGATCACGTATTGTCTCCTTGTCATTCCCTCCCACAGGATTTTTTTTTATAATAGAGATATTTTTGTGCTAAACATTTACTTTAGATACTGCAAAAATGAATCTGGTACTCATATACTGCCATGTAATATGACTTTACAAAGGTATCTTTTTATCCCAATAATACTTATAAAGCAGCAGGAAAAGTGGTTATTCATCTCTGTGCAGTGCAGTATGCAAACAGTGTTAGATCTCTTTGGTCTGAACACACGCCAGAATAACACTAAAATCAAAGTCAAATGAAAGAAAACTTTTCTGACAACACTTCTGCTGAATGATTTGTTGGTAGAAAGTCCTCAGTATTAGTGCGTCAGAGACAAGATGTGCAGCATTGTTTATAATGGCACTCAGTTTTGTTTTCATTCTCTCCTTTGCTTCGACCTCCAGGGGGTCCAGAGTGTGTCTCATAACTGAGCCTGCCCTTTTAATTAGCTTGTTGATTCGGTGGGCCTCTCTTGAAGTGATGTCACCAGCCCAGCACAACACAGTGTCACTTCCCACATTAAAGGGACACAGTCTCCTGAGGAAAAAGAGCCTGCTCTGCCCTTTCTTATATAGTTCTTGTATATTTCGAGACTAGTCCAACCTGTCATTTATGTGGATCCCCCAAGCACTTGTAAGAGTGCAAGGGGCTCTTTGATGTGGTAAAATTCAATAAGGTGTTCCTTGATTTTGTTTGCAGACAATTCTCTTTGCACCAAGAAACAAAGTTCTCTCCCTTCTCCTCTCCTCTGTCTCATCCCCCTTATCAACCCACCCTATAAGTACTTATACAATTACTAGTGAATATGAAGGATTCACAGATCTGATACTGAAGTACGCAATATCAAAGGAAATATGTGTCACCAACCATTACAAAGTGAACTTATTTTAGTAGGTCATATTGCAGAGATGAATATCCACTTTCAAATGTATCCTTCCTTTCTAAAATACTCAAAACAGTAGTTGCCACTTACCTTCAGTCTCACCTTACACGTCACAATTTATTTATGAAATTCCAGTTTGTCTTCCGCAGTGCAGAAATAGCACTCACCGAACTAACAGAAACTATGTTGTTAGTTGTTAGATTAAAGCACAGTGTTGGACACCGTTGACCATTGGATTTTATTACATAGGTTGGAAAATGACATTGGGCTTATCAGAGCTGTCTTTGCCTGGTTTAGTTTTTTTTTTATTAAATCAATTCCAGTATGAACATAAACATCCAAACAATACTTCACCATTATTCTCAGAAGTTAAATATGATGTCCTGCAGAGCTCAATAGTTGGACCTTTACTGTTTTCACTTTACATGCTTCCATTGGGAACTTACATTAGAAAACATAACAATATTTTCACTTGTTTGCCGACAACACCCCACTTTCATTTAGACCTAATAATGTTTCTCCGATGCAGTACTTAATCAGTTGTGTCATTTATAGGAGTGGCTGGATGAGAGCTATTTGTCTCTGAATACAGAGAAAATATGAAAAAAAAATTTTTGAAAATGATATATACTGAATGAATGATGCCGACTACAACAACATTCTTTCACTCATTTGGAATCATCATTAGATTGACTAAATCAGCACACGGTTTAGGTGTTATTGTTGGAACCAGCATGTCGTTAAAACACACATTACAAATCTTTCCAGAACATTTTTTTTCCATCTTAAAAATGTTGGAAAATTAAGACGTCATCTAAATATGCATAAATTCATGCATTTATTTTTAGCAGGATTGACTACTGAAATTCGTTAGTCATTGATTGTTCTAATCTTTCCTTATGGAGCTTTCGGTTAATTCAAAATGCTGCTGCAAAAACTGTTATAAGAACTAGAAAATACAAACATGTGACTCCAGTTCTCAAGTCCTTACACTGGCACCGGGTTAGGCTCCCCAGGACAGTTCTACAGCCTGATAGGATTTGTAGTCCCCATGTCAGTACAGAATTTTGGTTTGTATACCTCCCATTATAATTTCTCTTCTCAATATGACATACAGTGGTGTGAAAAACTATTTGCCCCCTTCCTGATTTCTTATTCTTTTGCATATTTGTCACACAAAATGTTTGTGATCATCAAACACATTTAACCATTAGTCAAATAGAACACAAGTAAACACAAAATGCAGTTTTTAAATGATGGTTTTGATTATTTAGGGAGAAAAATAATCCAAATTCAGGAACAAATGAGAACAGAAGTAATTGAGATCTATCAGTCTGGTAAAGGTTATAAAGCCATTTCTAAAGCTTTGGGACTCCAGCGAACCACAGTGAGAGCCATTATCCACAAATGGCAAAAACATGGAACAGTGGTGAACCTTCCCAGGAGTGGCGGCCGACCAAAATTACCCCAAGAGCGTAGAGACGACTCATCCGAGAGGTCACAAAAGACCCCAGGACAACGTCTAAAGAACTGCAGGCCTCACTTGCCTCAATTAAGGTCAGTGTTCACGACTCCACCATAAGAAAGAGACTGGGCAAAAACGGCCTGCATGGCAGATTTCCAAGACGCAAACCACTGTTAAGCAAAAAGAACATTAGGGCTCTTCTCAATTTTGCTAAGAAACATCTCAATGATTGCCAAGACTTTTGGGAAAATACCTTGTGGACTGATGAGACAAAAGTTGAACGTTTTGGAAGGCAAATGTCCCGTTACATCTGGCATAAAAGGAACACAGCATTTCAGAAAAAGAACATCATACCAACAGTAAAATATGGTGGTGGTAGTGTGATGGTCTGGGGTTGTTTTGCTGCTTCAGGACCTGGAAGGCTTGCTGTGATAGATGGAACCATGAATTCTACTGTCTACCAAAAATCCTGAAGGAGAATGTCCGGCCATCTGTTCGTCAACTCAAGCTGAAGCGATCTTGGGTGCTGCAACAGGACAATGACCCAAAACACACCAGCAAATCCACCTCTGAATGGCGGAAGAAAAACAAAATGAAGACATTGGAGTGGCCTAGTCAAAGTCCTGACCTGAATCCAATTGAGATGCTATGGCATGACCTTAAAAAGGCGGTTCATGCTAGAAAACCCTCAAATAAAGCTGAATTACAACAATTCTGCAAAGATGAGTGGGCCAAAATTCCTCCAGAGCGCTGTAAAAGACTCATTCCAAGTTATCGCAAACGCTTGATTGCAGTTATTGCTGCTAAGGGTGGCCCAACCAGTTATTAGATTCAGGGGGCAATTACTTTTTCACACAGGGTCATGTAGGTTTGGATTTTTTCCTCCTAAATAATAAAACCATCATTTAAAAACTGCATTTTGTGCTTACTTGTGTTATATTTGACTAATGGTTAAATGTGTTTGATGATCAGAAACATTTTGTGTGACAAACATGCAAAAGAATAAGAAATCAGGAAGGGGGCAAATAGTTTTTCACACCACTGTATATACTGCTCAAAAAAAATAAAGGAACACTTTTTAATCAGAGTATAGCATAAAGTCAATGAAACTTATGGGATATTAATCTGGTCAGTTAAGTAGCAGAGGGGGTTGTTAATCAGTTTCAGCTGCTGTGGTGTTAATGAAATTAACAACAGATGCACTAGAGGGGCAACAATGAGATGACCCCCAAAACAGGAATGGTTTAACAGGTGGAAGCCACTGACATTTTTCCCTCCTCATCTTTTCTGACTGTTTCTTCACTAGTTTTGCATTTCGCTATGGTCAGTGTAACTACTGGTAGCATGAGGCGAAACCTGGACCCTACAGAGGTTGCACAGGTAGTCCAACTTCTCCAGGATGGCACATCAATGTGTGTCATTGCCAGAAGGTTTGCAGTGTCTCCCAGCACTGTCTCAAGGGCATGGAGGAGATTCCAGGAGACAGGCAGTTAGTCTAGGAGAGCTGGACAGGACCATAGAAGGTCCTTAACCCATCAGCAGGACTGGTATCTGCTCCTTTGGACAAGGACAAACAGGATGAGCATTTCCAGAGCTCTACAAAATGACCTCCAGCAGGCCACTGGTGTGAATGTCTCTGACCAAACAATCAGAAACAGACTTCTTGAGGGTGGTCTGAGGGCCCAACGTCCTCTAGTGGGCCCTGTGCTCACAACCCAGCGCAGTGGAGCTCGATCGGCATTTACCATAGAATACCAGAATTGTCAGGTCCACCAATGGCACCCCGTGTTTTTCACAGATGAGAGCAGGTTCACCCTGAGCACATGTGACAGACGTTGAAGGGTCTGCAGAAGCCATGGAGAATGTTATGCTGTCTGTAACATCATTCGGCATGACCAGTTTGGTGGTGGGTCAGTGATGGTCTGGGGAGGCATATCCATGGAGGGACGCACAGACTTCTACAAGCTAGACAAAGACACCTTGACTGCCATTAGGTATCAGGATGAAATCCTTGGACCCATTGTCAGACCCTACGCTGGTGCAGTAGGTCCTGGTTTCCTCCTAATGCACGACAATGCCTGGCCTCATGTGGCAAGAGTATGCAGGCAGTACCTGGAGGATGAAGGAATTGAAACAATTGAATGGCCTTCACGATCCCCTGACTTAAACCCAATAGAACATCTGTGGGACATTATGTTTCGGTCCATTAGGCGCCGCCAGGTTGCTCTCAGACTGTACAACAGCTCAGGGATGCCCTCATACAGATCTGGGAGGAAATGCCACAAGACACCATCCGTCGTCTCATTAGGAGCATGCCCCGACGTTGTCAAGCATGCATACAAGCTCGTGGGGGCCACACAAGATACTGAAAAGCATTTTGAGTAGCAGAAATTAAGTTTTTGAAAAAATGGACTAGCCTGCCACATCTTCATTTCACTCTGATTTTAGGTTTCTACACAATTGAGCCCTCTGTAGGCAGAAAACTTTTATTTCCATTAAAAGACTGGGCATCCTTTTGTTCCTAAGACATTGCCCTGTCGTTATTTGTATAGATATCCAACTTCATATTGAGATCTGATGTATCTAATGTGTTTCTTTAAAGTGTTCCTTTAATTTTTGTGAGCAGTGTAGTTTATCATTTAAATTGGACCAATGGCAATGCTCATACAACATTTTGTGAAAATCCGTTTAGCCATTTTTGCATAATCGGCAAAAAAATGAACCTACATATCCAGACAGCTCACGATTTTCTTTATATAGATGGGCAGCATCTGATGTTACACAGTAAGTATTAAGTCTATTGCTTAATTTTATGTATTTGTATAAGGCTAGGTTTGATGGCTGTATTCTTTGTGATGTGTGATGCTGCATGAAAAAATGTTGAGTCTGACAC
Organism: Polypterus senegalus; assembly: GCF_016835505.1. Taxonomy (NCBI): domain Eukaryota; kingdom Metazoa; phylum Chordata; class Cladistia; order Polypteriformes; family Polypteridae; genus Polypterus; species Polypterus senegalus. The sequence goes on from NC_053162.1 coordinate 16,923,430, forward strand.
AGAAAGAGATCAGCTAATTTCACCAGGAAGCACACAACTCGCAGTGTTCAGAGATGGGCTCTCTGCAGCAGACTGATGGAATTCTCAATTTAGCTCATGCTGCAAAGCTCTCAATTCTGGGTCAGATGCAACGGGTTCATGGCTCACCAATGGCAGTTCACCATAGAGCAAATATTCAGGCTGAGACACTTTGCAAAGATCTGCAGCAATTTAGCCAGTAAATGGGCAGACGCTGAAACTGTGTTTTCCATTGAAAGTATTACATCAATACGGCACATAGAACAATGTGCTTTTAAAACTGATTTCCACTAATTTATGAAATGAAGTTTTGTATCCTTTGGACTCGAACAGTAGGGTTTTTTTAATTTTAGTAATGTGAGTCTCCTCACTTTTGTGAAATATCATCCAGGGTTAATACCTGGGTTGGAAAGAGGCAAGTTACACACCAGGCTAGTCTTTTAGTTTTATCGAAAATACGAATACCTGAACGGCACATAAATGACCTTTTTAAACGGCGCTTCACTACAGTGCAAATCTTTGAACTGAGATGCTTAGTGGTGTTAGTCCACAGCAAGTTAATTGGTGATGAGGATGGGATTAGCACTGTGGATGGGTGGAGTGTAGTGGAGATGCTGCACGAAAGTGGTAGAGGCTCACACAGACTGAGATCAGCTGACGTCAGGCTTCAAAGATGGGCTCTGCATGGCTAAATGATGAAAAACACACTGCAAAGTTTTCACTTCTGGGCCAGCAAGTAAATTGGTGACGAGAGTGGGATTTGCACTGTGGATGGGTAGAGTGTAGTGGTGATGCTTCATGAAAGAAGATGGAGGCAAACACACAGAGAATTAAGCTGATATCACCAAGAAGCACACCAATCATAGTGCTCAGAGATGGGCTGACTGATGGAACTCTCAATTTACTTTACACTGCAAAGCGCTCGCTTTTGAGTAAGATGCTAGGCGTTCGTGCAAAATTTCAAACTGAAAGGCTGCATTGTGTGAATCCACAACGATTCAGCCATTGCACTGTTTTTCATTGAAATTATTAAATTAACACAACACTTAAAACAATGTCTTTTTGAAACTAGATAGATAGATAGATAGATAGATAGATAGATAGATAGATAGATACTTTATTAATCCCAAGGGGAAATTCACATAATTCACCATAATCACTATGGTGCCAAAAATAAATTAGCGTTCATTTAAACACTGATTTCCACTAATTTATGAAATTCTTGCTTCATGCATTCTCCCAAATTATGTATCCTTTGGACTTGCACGGTAGGTTTTTATCATTTTGGTAATGTGAGTCACCCCATTTTTGTGGAATGTATTTTGAAATGAGATACCATCTGGGGTTAATACCTGGGTTGGAAAGAGGCAAGTTACAAACCAGGCTGGACTGCTAGTGTGAAAGGGACTTCACTGAAATGCTCATTTGTAAATGAACCCATGGTCTCCAGTGCTAACAAAGAACTCTGACATGGTGACCCAACGCGCTGTGTGACGTGAGCTATTTTAAATTGGTAATTCCATTCTCAGATGAAAACACATCTGCTTTGGGAATTCCAAAATCCCAGTTAATTTAATTTAGATTATCTAGGCACCTGTGTTTAATTAACAAATCATTCTGTTTAGGTAATTTGAGTCAAAGAGTAAATGTTGGGGGTGTGCTGTCTAGATTTCTCAGTTTCTTGAAGTCTGTAGAAGTACCTTTTATGAAAAATGACAACTTTTGAACTCCGGCAGAAAAAAAAAAAAAAAATGTGTCAAATTTGTAAAATTTCTTAGGAAAATCTACCGGCTGGGTTGTCTTCAGATCATACTGATCTACAGGTGGGGTTTCATCATGTTATGTTTTCTAGTCAAATAAAAATGGCAATTTATGATATAAGAATTTTGTACATGTATTGAAGAATGACAATTAAGGGATAAACACTTCTTCGAATTGTTGTGAAGATTAATCATTTTCATTGGAATCCTTTCCAAGCAGCCACCTGCGATTATAAATCTGTTGAGCGTGTGTCTGGTTTCTCTTGTTTCCCTTTAGGAATTGACATGGAATCACCATATATCATTATACCAGCAAACAGAGAGCAGACATGAAGCAATGCTGTATACCTGCAAACATTCAAGGAAACAGCTGACCTTTTCATAAACCGTAGCGGCTAAGCACCACTGATAAATGAGGTTTGATGAAGTGTTTTTAAGACAAATCACCTGATGCTTGTTAAGCTCAAAGGGCTAAAGCGTGTGTCTTTCTTTGAAAGCAGGTAAGGCTGCTCACAGCAGACATTGAAACCAGATTTGGATACTTTCGTTTTCATGGTAATGTGGAAAGGGAATTGATTTCAAACTAAACACTGCAATAAAAGTATATTTGTGTCACGAAAATAATGGTCAACAGAGTTGCTTCTTTAATAGGCTGTGGCTTAATTGATAAAGTACTGTATGCCTCCTGAAATGTGAAGAAATGAAAAGGAGTTGTGCCCTGTATACCTGCATACCTTTGATATGTCATCAAGTAAAACAAAGCAAGTATGAAAAGCGATCAAGTATTGCTTGTTCTACAAAGATCTTCTAAAAAGGCCTGGACGCTTTTGTTGGTACCATTAGAAAAGATCCTAAATAATTGGATTTGTGTGATTTTTCAAACTAGACGTTTAGATGACACGTCTTCAACTTTGCAAGCAGTCATTCTTTCTGTTTAAATGGAAAAAAGTTGTCACCCTGCTGTGTGGTGTCCTCGTATGTCCCACACTGAACATGGGCCAGAGAAAGTAAATTAGAGAGTTGCCTGAGGGGATCAGAAAGGCGATTATAGACAAGCATGTTGAACGCATAGCATAAAAGACCATCATCCCCAAGCAGCTTGATGTTCCTGTGACAATAGTTGCAAATATTATTAAAACATTTAAGGTCCCCGTGACTGTAGCCAACCTCCCTGGACGTGCCTGCAAGAGGAAAATTGACCCAGGAATGGACAGACGCAAATGGTAAACAAAATATCAAGGACAACTTCCAAAGAGATACAAGCTAAACTTCATCAGTGTCTGATCACACCATCTGTCGCTTTTTGAGTGACAGTGGGCTCAATGAAAGAAGACCCAGGAGAACCTCACTGTTGAATAAAAAAGCATACAAAAGCCAGACTAGAATTTGCTAAAATGTATATTGACAAGCCACAATGCTTCTGGGAGAATGTCCTTTGGACAGATGAGACAAAATTGGAGCTTTTTGGCAAGTCACCTCAGCTCTTTATCCACAGACAAAAAAATGAAGCTTTCAAAGAGAACACCAGACCTACTGTGGAACATGGAGGAGACTTGGTAGTGCTTTGGGACTCTGTGAAGGGAACAGTGAAATCTCAAGACATTCTGGAGGAAAACATACTGCCCAGTGTCCGAAAGCTCAGTCTCAGTCACATGTCATTGATCCTCCAACAGGATAAGGAGCCAGAACACACAGCTAAAAGCCCCCAAAAATGGCTAAGAGCAAAACATTGGACTATTCTGAAGTGGCCTTCTATGAGCCCTGATTTGAATTCAACTGAACATCTATTCTAAGAACTGAAACATATAGTCTGGAGAAGGCCTCCTTCAAACTTGACACAGCTGGAGAAGTTTGTTCAGGGAAGAGTTGGCCAAACGACATGTGGACAGGTACAGAGGTCTCATGAAGAGCTCCAGCAATTACTTATTTGCAGTGACTGCAAACTCTAAAGGTTATGCAACAGAATATTAGGTGATGGGTCCCATCATGTTTGCCTATGTCATTTTCATTTGTATCATTATTTAAAAGATTCTGTTGAATCCAAAGTCTAACTCAAAGTCTGATTTTGCTGAATACGGAATAAATAATGACTGGTGCCGATTACTTTGGTCAGTTTCAAGTTATTTCATGGTGGTACCAATAAAATTTTCGCATAACAATCCATTCATCCATCTAGTTTATCCAGTGGGCGCTATCCTCTTTTATATTTTTATACTGATTGTGCTTCATTTCTCAATTGACAAGAAGATATGCCGTGGAGCAGTCCCACAACCCAGTTTCTGGTCATGAATAGAATAAGCTTGCATGGTGCTGTGTCTCCAGTTAACAGCATCTTAACCAAAACTCACTGATGAAATTATTAGGAACATCTTGACACCAGCTTACCCATGCAGTTATCTAGTCAGCCAATCATGTGACATCAGCACAATGCATAAAATCATGAACATGCAGGTGAGGAGCTCCAGTTAATGTTCATATCAAACATCAGAATGGGGGACAAAATGTGATCTCAGTGATTTTGACTGTGGCATGATTGTTGCTGTCAGACGGGATGGTTTGAGGATTTCTATAACTGTCGATCTCCTGGGATTCTCATGCACAGCAGTCTCTGGAGTTTACTAAGAATGGTGCAAAATACAAACTCACTGATGAGAGAGGTCTTGTTCAAGCTGACAGAAAGGCTACAGGCATTTCAGATAACCACTCTGTACACCTAAGGGTGAGCAGAAAAGCATCTCAGATTGCACAACAGACCTTGAACTGGATGAGCTACAAAAGCTGAAGACCACGTCGTGTTCCACTCCTGCCAGCCAAGGACAGATGGCAGGGGCAGCAGAGCACACAGCTTCCCCAAAGCTGGGCAGTTAAAGACTGGAAAAACTTGGTCTGATAAATCTCGTTCTGAATTTCCCCATGGGATTAATAAAGTGTATCTACTGTAATTTAATCTAATCTTATGTCTACAGAGGCACACAGCAAATGGTAAGGTCAGAATTTGGAGCCGACAGCAAAAACCAATTCACACAGCCTGACTTGTGTGAACAGTCCAGGGGCCTCATGTATAACGCCGTGCGTAGAACTCGCACTATAACATGGCGTAAGCACAAAAGCCGAAATGTGCTTACGCACAGAAAAATCCAGATGCAGGAATCTGTGTGTACTCCAACTTCCACGTTCTTCCACTACATAAATCCTGATCAGCGTGAAAACTAACGCTCGTGCATGCGCATTATGTAACGCCCCAAATCCTCCCAGAATTACGCCTATTTGAATATGCAAATCAATATAAATTGCCCTTAAGCGCAGCCTTCTGTGAAAAGACAATGGGAAAAGCACGGGGAAAATATAAGAATTTCAGCGAATACCAAGTGGAGGCAAAGGAAAAACATACTATTTGTTCATATAAGCCGTGGTATAATCAACAAAAGGAAGTTGATCGAGTGACATAGCGTGTTGGAGAAACATGAAAGCTCACATCCACAAAATCGCACAGAGCCGGAAATAAAAAAGAAGTCACATATCAAAGTCGCCGTGGAAAGCCGAGTTGTAGCCCACTGTCTGAGTGTCATATGAAAGCTTATTAGGGTACAGAGAAAAAAAGGCACACAGTGGGGAAAAAGCATGAAATGTCCACTCAATCTCGACATTTCCACTTTAATCACGTAGTTTATTTTGTCATTAAAGTAGAACATTATAAACTTCATCTTAAAATCGTTTAATTAACCAGTTTCTAAAATCACATTGTAATTAAAGTAGCACGTTAAATGCTTTGTTTTGTATTTGATCTTCTACTCGTATGTGATCTATGTGTGTGAATCACTACTTGCTTCTTAAACTGGCTCTCTTCCTCCAACTGGACACAGAGTCCATTACATTCGTGATATTACAGCTCTCTGAATAACTAAAATACTGAGATGTATACGTGATGTCATTTTCATGATGATAGGAGTTAAAGAACGTTTGTGCTCATGACACAAGCATTTAACTTTTGCGAAATTTGTCGCTGCGTTTTAGCTGTGTTGTTATTTTCTCTTTCTGTTTTATATTCAATATATATTGGCGTAGCCATTACTGCAGTCAGTGCTTTTCTTTCCCCAAGTAACCGATCGCCATACAATCAGCTCTGTAATACACGTTAAGCCATCTGTAAGCTTAGCGCCGATTCTTCAAAACGTTTAAAGAACATTGAAATATCTTCGTAGTACATGTTTAATTATTCTATCCTTCACGACACTCCCAGTGAAGAATATAGATTATTTAAATGAAGTTAAAGTTTTATCTGTATAATTTAACAAACATATTTTGCTGCATTTCACCTTAAAAATGATATCGTCATCATATGTAAATACGCACTTTATAAAGTGGCACAGGTTGTGAGATATTATAACTGTAGTGCAAGTTTACAGTGAGGTGATTGTACTTATAAGTACAAACCGTTCTACAAGGAGCAATTGATTGGCTGCATTTAAAGTTCTTGGGATTAAACTGTTTTTGAACCGCGAGGTCTGTACAGGAAAGGCTTTGAAACGTTTTGCCGTGGCTGAGACAGCGTGTCCTTAAAGCTGTATACCGATAATTCTCTTTCCGATCAGCTGCTACTGTGATTCACACTCAGATACAGTGATATAAATACTCCGAGTGGTACAGTGAGAGTAATATGGAAAAAGATGATCCGCTGTGGCAACTCCTAACGGGATGAGCTGAAAGAAGAAAAAGAAGAAGTGAGAGTAACAACGCTAAAGCAGTTATGGCATTTGGAATACTATGGCTGTTCCCTGGACCATTATATTGTTACGAGTTAATTACAATCAGATGCATTACACTAATAAACAATATGCGGTTAGTTTCTGTGTATTTATAAAGCCGCATCATGAAAATAATGAGTAATCACACAAGAACAGTACCACTGCTTTGACGCTGGGTGCCGCCAGTTTGCAAAACCGAGCGGAGAACTTGCGTACGACAAGGCATGAGGTACCGTGGAAAAGTGCGTGGCTTTACGCCAAGTGTAGGTTTTATACATCGCGATTTGAACGTGGAAAAGTTCTTACGCAACATTTCTGTGCGTACGCACCATTTATACATGAGGCCCCAGGCGGGCGGTGGTGTAATGGTGTGGGGAATGTTTTCTTGGCACACTTTGGACCAATCAATCATTGATGGCATGACACAAATTGTTGCTGACCATGTGCATCCCTTCAGAGCCACAATTTACTCATCCTCTAATGGCTACCTCAGGTATGATGATACATCATGTCACAAAGCAAACGTCATGGTTTCATGAACATGACAAGGAGTAAGTCCTGCCCAATTACCAGATCTGAATCCAATAGAGCACCTTTGGGATGTGGGAAAACAGGAGAATCACAGCACAAATGTGTATCTGACAAATCTTCCATGTTGTCATGGACCAGAATTACAGAGGAATGTTTCTAACATCTTGTGGAATCCATGCCGTAAAGAACTGAGGTTGTTTTGAGAGAGAAAGTAGGACCTACCCAATATTATTATTGTGGTCCTGACAATTCACTCAGTGAGTATTAGCGAGCTCTGCACCCTTTTAAACTGGGCTCCCATCTTGCACCAGGAGAACCATTTTCCTATATGATGCTAAACTGGCTAAGCAGGTTAGGATGAATGGACAAAGTAAGTGTGACATTTGCTTATTATTATGTGGTCCATTGAGGATGCATTTCAATCGTTTAACACTTTTAATAGCTTGAATGACTTGCTTAGAGTCACACGATGAGTCAGAGTTATGAACTTAAGCGGTAACCTCAGGGTTTAAGGTGAACTGCCTTAGTCACCACACCACAATGCCTGAAGGTTAAGTGCCCGACACTGAAATAACTGCACGTCCCCTCCGTGCTAGAATACAGTTAAGCCAACTGTAAAACACAAGAGAAGTGTTCCTGCAGCTCGCAATCTTATGATTTAACAGGTTGTAAATGGGCACAAGTTTTCCACCCCAGCTGATACTATTTAAGAGGCAAGAAGAGAGCTGAGCTAGCATCTAAGCAAAGGTCAGGAGAGGTGGGTAGAAATGTGGTTATGAAAGTGCATGAGCTAATCTTACAGAAATGCAGTGTGCCTGTTTCTTGTTTTTAGCTGTGCCCAGTCAGTAGTTCACATCATTTTTTATTTTATTTTTTATGTTTTATATTATTAGTGTGACTGATATATGTGCCTATAGCTTTTCATTTCAGGACTGTTTAATAAAATTTAACATGAGGCTTTGAGAACAGCCTGTTACCGTTAGTTAGGCTGACACATCTTCTGGAGAAGAATCTGGTGGCATACAGTAATAGGGTTTATAATATACTAGCTGTATAAGGTTGTGCTGTAAAAAGCCTGGGGTCCTAGAAAGTATTGAAATCGTCAGGAAAAAAAACTGAAATGTAGAGATGTCAGGTAATTGAATGGCACTACTCTGGGGATCGCTCTCCTAGGAGGTTTCGTTTTGCCGACGTGCTTGCCTTACTGATGTTATTAGTGGTGGGAGCAAAAGTAAAAGGGATACCGTTTTGCTGATGTTATCGGCTAAACGACTTTGTCTTTCTTCTGAGGTTTCATTTTGCTGACGTGCTGGCCTCGCTTGTGTTATTAGCAGCTAAGCGAGTTGTCTGTTTTCTCGGAAGCGGAGCCCTTACCCCAACTCCACCTCTCACTTCCAGGTCGGACAGACAGACACACATACTTCCACGTGCAGACGTTTATATATAAGATAAGGGACCCCATTTGAGTACTTTAGTTATGTCAAGCAGGACTGAAGAAGAGCATCCACACAAGATGGCCAACAAATTAGACTGCTAATTAAGACAGAATGAGGGGTCTAGTGAAGGCTGACAGGTGATCCCGCATGTTTGCTACTCATTTGCCCTGTTTTATGAGCTAAAATCACACTTTAGCTCACCATTTATGTATTCGATTACATTAGAACAGATGAACTTTATTAATCCTGTAAGAGCCAATCTTATAAAGTTAAAGCTTTAAGTTAAACTTATATCAGTGCTTGCTTAAGTAGAATAGAATACAATTTTCTTTCATAGCCTTAGATTATGGTATAGCTCCCTGTAAGTTAATATGAAATAGAACTTTCTTAGCTCTATCTGTAATGCAGTGTGTTAATTGAGTCAGTGTGTTTTGGAATAAGCTCGTGCTTACTGTAGCATTGCCTGACAGACCCGTTTGCGGTTTGTAAATGGGATAGGCATACAGTTGTCTGACCATTTAGAAATGGTTCAACTGTATGAGGCAAGACATATAAGCTTTAAACAGAACTTTTCTTTTCTTTGCTATATCAATGTTTTCTCTATTTTTGTGTGAACTGTATTAACTTGAACATTTACTAAAGCTTTTTAAAAATGAAGATATTTTGTCTTTGGAATCATTTGAATGAGTCAAGCTATTGCCGGAATCCCATGAAGCAAACTAAAGTTGCAGAACTTTGTTCATTTTGGGTAAACGCAGCTACAAATCCCTTGGGGAAATTTAGATGCATATAGTAGAGAGGAGGAGAGGTTGGGAGCATGTGCTGATTATAGTACATTGTCGTACCCACCATATGACGGACCACCTGGATTGGGATCTGAGTGTAGCCACGCAATGGGTGACACCTCAGCACCCCACTGAACAGTGTGAGGTTTTCTACGGTGGAAGAAATGTAAAAAAAACAAGAATACAGACCCCCAGGACAATTAATAAAGTGATGAATAAACAAATAAATGTAAATGTAAAGAGTACATCAGGTGGAAGAGCAGTGAGAGCACTGAGAGCAGTGGGCAGAAAAGACCCTCAGAGATGCTTCTTAACACTCTGTGGTTTAGTCTATGGCTGAATGTACAATACAATACAATTTATTTTTGTATAGCCCAAAATCACAAAAGAAGGCTGCAATGGGCTTTGACAGCCCCCCAGCATCGCCTCTTTAATAAGACGAGGAAAAACTCCCAAAAAAAAACCCTTGTAGGGAAAAAATAGAAGAAACCTTGAGAAAGGCAATTCAGAGAGAGACCCCTTTCCAGGTAGGTTGGGCGTGCAGTGGGTGTCAAAAAAAGGGGTCAATACAACACAATACACAGTGTGATGGACAGCCGGAAGCTCAACCCGGCCATGATGGCCCTGGAATAGAAGGATGGGAGAAGACAGCGACTTGCCGACACTGCTTTCCCAAAGACGCTAGATGGCAGCTTCCCTGGAGTGCAGTGGTACCCCAGATTTCTGCACGGCACTATGGGACATGGAGTTCGGATATACAGCCCTACTGGGTGCCATGGGTACTACAAGGAGGACCTGTCAAAGGACCTGCGGACATATTATTTCAGTATAGCCTGGAAGTACAAGGTAATCACGAGGAAGGAAGCCCCGAAGTACTTCCGGGCTGAAGAAAATCCCTGTTCTGTATTAGACCCGGAAGTGCCAGCCAGTCACGTGGTCAGAAGGACAGAAGCACTTCTGGGTCACAAACTATATAAAGGACTAGTGGAGACCCAGCAAGGGAGACAGAGTTGGGAGGGAGTGTGACAGAGCTGCTGGGAGGAGAGAGTTGTATTAGGAATTATTGATTTATTATTTATTGTGGTGGTTGTAGTGCTTTGGGGCACAATATTGGAAAAGGAAGAAATTAAAATTTATTCTTAGTGATTTTATCCCATGTCTTCCATACTGTCTGTTGGGGTAAAGGTGAGCAACAGCGCCACCAAGCGTCCACTTTGTGACAACAGAACAAAACACATGTAATCCTCAATACAGTATAACAGTAAAATAAAAATATTACTAGTAGAGAGCAGAATTTAACAGTAGATGAAATCACATAATATGATTTGGATTTGTTTAGAGTCCTGGAGAGCTCGGCCATCAAGCTGCCTCCTCATATTGGCCATTCCAAAGCTGACTCAGAGCTGGGCCAGCCAATCCGCTGAAAGGACCCCACTGTCCAATGATTCCTGCTATCCTCCATCAGAAATGACTTTACCTCAGGCATGCAAAACAACTTGGCAGGTGGGCCGTGGCACCAAGTGCCACATTTGAGTACCGAGAAGAGAAACAGAATAGGTGAGGGTTCGTAACAAATTATAATTATCATATTACTTATGTTTTAGTGCTAATTACTAACAACAGAGATGCAGTCTGTACAGTTAATCAGCAGCTCTAGTCAGGGTGTGCTAAACTGAAGTAGTGAGTCTTCAGCCAGGATTTAAAGGCTGGGACCAAAGGGGCATCTCTTATAGTAGCAGGCAGACCATTCCACAGTTTAGGGATCCTGTAACTAAAAGCTTGACCTCCCACTGTTATTTTATTAATTATTGGAATCATAAGAAGACCAGCATCTTGAGATCTTAATGTGTGCTGTGGTTTGTAAGTCATGATAAGTTCAGACAATTAAGCCGGACCTTGGCCATTTAAGGCTTTAAATGTTAAAAGGAGGATTTTGAAATCTGCCCTAAACTTAACCGGGAGCCAGTGTAAGGATTTAAGAACTGGAGTTATATGTTCATATTTTCTTGTTCTTGTAATAATACCTGCAGCAGCATTTTGAACTAACTGGATGCTGCATAAAGAACAATTTGAACATTCAGTGAACACATCATTGCAGTAGTCAATCCTACTAGAAATAAATGCACAAATTAATTTCTCAGAATCCTGTTTATTTAGAAAGTCCCTTAATTTCCCAACATTTTTAAGATGGAAGAAACATGATTTGGACAACTTTGTAATATGTGCTTTAAATGACATGCTAGAGTCAAAGATAACTCCTACATTGCAGGCTGATTCTGTAAAATTAATGGCAATTCCAACTGAGTTAAATGATGACAGAATATTGTTGTGATCAGCGTCATTCCTTCCAACAATCAACATCTCTGTTTTATCTGTGTTTAAAGACAAGTAGTTCTCATCCATACACTCCTTTAATTCACTAACACAACTAATTAAAGACAACATTGGAGAAACTTCATTTGATCTAAAAGAACAGTATAACTGGATGTCATCTGCATATGAGTGAAAATTAACATAATGTTTCCTAATGGGAAATCCCAGTGGAAGCATGTAAAGTGAAAACAGTAAAGGCCCCAGTACTGCGGGACACCATATTGAACTTCTGTGTATAATGATGGAGTACTGTCAGCACATTTCTGTACGTATTGGAATCACGTAACTGGATGTATCAGAAGTACTATGTAATTAACTAACCTTTTAAATTGAATTGAGTAATCAGTAGGAATAATTTGAAATTTGAGTGTATTTTATTACTAGCTGTGTTACCCAGTCATAGGCCTCCGTTCTAGTGCCATTTGGCTAATCAGATGTATCAGAAGTGCTATGTAATTAACTCAGTGCTTTTCTGTTGTATAATATAAAGAAAGCTTGGGTTATAAATGCCTTAAAAAGAAAAAGAAATGTAGTTGTCAATGCGAGCATCCAGTGTTAAGGACTTCCAGCAGGAAGGAGCAAGTCCAAGCAGGAAGACACTGGAAGTGACATCAAGGGTGGTAAAGCCATCAGTCTTCTGGTCTGCAGAGAGAGGAAGAGAAAAGATATCAGTTAACAGCACCCTCTTGTTTTCTGGTGGGAAATTACCATGATCTGAGCCTTTAGGTTGTCCCTAATGTGCAGGTCCTACTCCAATAATCTCTCTTCCAATTTGGGGGCCTCATGAACCCAACACAGTCGATAGCGTAACCGAATTAGCTGACAGGGACAAATCACACATGAAGCAAGGGGATGGTGTAAGAGTGTTCAGTGCTTTTATTAAAAATAAATCAAAACAAAACAGTGTTCAAATCAATAGTGTAGTGCTTCAAAAATAGTCCATAAATAAATCTCTCTATTATAAAAAAAATCTTGGAAGGAGACGAAACGTGATTTTCTCAGAGAGACACTTACTGTATATGTCCCGCGAGACAAGTCCAAGCCCGGGGCCGTAAATAAAGGACAAAGAGTAAATGACAAAGTAGAATATCATAAAGAATTCAAAAATGCTGGTGTGGTACACATGCAGAGTACGAAAATTCGAAAGTCTCAAAAAAAGGATAGGAAAGATTGCATTAGTGCAAACAAACGGAAATTATTACTCGGTAAAATAACGGAACAGCAAAAAAAGATCAAATATATTGTTCAGATTTAAACTTTAAGTCGGACACTTGTAGATTGTCAAATTCATGTTGCCAGTGAGAATTAAAAGATTCCAAAAACGTTGGCACAGTATGAAGTCCTGTGAGACAGAGACTTTTAACATGAGATTCTTTCAAGTCACGACTGACTTACAAATATTTTCAAACAAGACCACGGTCATCTAACCTCAGTTGTGTGAACGCTTTTGTCAGACACAGTTCCTGTGCTCTCAGCTCTTATAAATTTTATCAGGACAATATTTTTATACGTTGTAGATGACACGTCAACGACTAAGTGAAGAAAAAAGAGCATGGACAAACATTCGAAAAAGAGAGAAAGAAACGATATTCACTCACAGGCAGTTATACTGTACGTTTTATTGTCACGATGAAAGTCCAAACACAGAATCAAAATTCAGTGCAATCTTGAAAAAAAGTTAATTCCAAATATTGTTTTTACTAAAGTCTTAAAGTAAAAGTGAAAATAGTGCATTTGTAACAATATATCCGGTGCATCAAAAGCAGACATAAGAGTCATAAAAAGGTTTGGGGCAGCCACCCGTATATTGGTATCCTGGCTGCAAAGCTGCAAAATATATAACAGCACTGATGTGCACAAAACCGAGTCCAAAACAGAACTGAGGGAATAGGGAAAAGGTGGAGGAAGGGGAAAAGGGGAAGACAGAAAGTGAAGTCAGATGGGTCAGGCTCATAAGGGTCTTCAGCCATAGACTCGAGGCCGGACATGACATCAACAGGGTCAGATTGAATCTCCTGTGGATGGTCTGCAGGAAACCGAGAGAAAGAATCAGTGCACTCTGCCATATCCTGGTCTGACTCGGAATTACCCTTACTCAAGCCCTTTAGCTGCCTCCCATGCGCACGTGTGTGACACCGGTTAACCAAAACCAGGGGTATGCGAGTAAAGTGAGCAGGGGGCAGAGCCCCCTAGCAGTCCATAAAAACGAGGTGAAAAGCAGGGGATACAATCACAATAAATTAATCCTTTAAAAGAGAGAGAGGTTAGGAGCACACACTGATACAGTGCATTGCCGCACCCACCACACGACAAACCAACTCAGGATCCCGATTAGGACCTGAGTGAAGCCATCCAATGGGTGATACCTCAGCACCACACTAGTTCAGATGGAGTGGAACAGTGTGAGGGTTTTTTATGGTGGCCGGAGTGCCAATTCTTTTTTTTCAGTTTTTTTTCCTGCCGGTTGGAGGGCCTAAATGCAGGGACGGATGCAGATTAACGTCATACCCAGGACAGAGCAATTGCAAGTTAAGGGCCTTGCTCAAGGGCCCAACAGAGCAGAGACCCTTTTGGCATTTTAAGGATTCAAACAGGCAACCTTCCAATTGCCAGTGCAAATCCCTAGCCTCAGAGCCACCACTCTGCCGCTTTAAAAGCAGAGGTTAAAAACACAGTCACTGGCTCCTTAATGTTCATTTCAGTCACGGATGATCCCAGCCCAAATTCTTCTTTGTCTCCCCGGCTCACCAACGATCTTCATCCCCAACCCCTGTCTTGGCTGCCAGACCATCTGAGGTCGGCTCACTTCCCATCATCCTTCACACTACCGCATTCTTACCTTGGATCCCTTGGGAAGTCGTCAGCCATGCTCGCCCCACTCTATGCCATTGTTCAGTGGGACAAACCAGCCCCTAGAGCGCCACAACCCATGCTTCTTTGCTGGGCCCCTATTCGTGCTGCCTTTCCAGTCTATGTGGCCTGTCTCCTACCCGAGACTGCTCTTCAGCCGCATTTGGACCTCTGACCTTTACGCTCTACAGATAAAATGCCGTTACAACGAGTATCTTTACAACAAAATTTTAATTACAACGAAGTATTTTTATGGTCCGACAGTTTCCCCATATGACACGAGTCTATAGAAATCTCATTACTACAACGTACATTCAGCAGATACTTTCATTACAACGAAGTGCCCAAAAGACTTTGAAATGCCTGAATGAATCATCCACAGAGCAGTTAGTTCTGTGGCTGCATCTCAGTTGTGCACAATGATCCCCAAACAAGTTTCTTCAAACTTTCCTCATAGTTTTGTTTTTTTTTTTGCCGTGTTTGTTTCCTTTTGCTTATTGCTCATCAACATTTGAAAAACATCCATTGGAGTTTAACCCATTGTCACCCTCCTTTAGAAACAGCAGCCATGAAAAAATGATAACAGTTCATTTTAGAAATAAAAACCAACATTTTTGCAGCTCTCGGGTGCGGCAAAAAGAAAAAAGACGTTGTCAGTGAATTCGGAATTTCGATGCTGTTAACTTTTTTGAAAGGCCGAGCAAAACAAGAAGAAAAATCTTGGGTTGTAAACGTATGTGAACTGCTGCATTTGAAGACATTGAAAAAGTAGTTTTTATGTGGTTCAGTGATGCTCGTTTAAGACACATTCCTATTAATGTGGCACTCATTCAAGAAAATGTGAGGTTTCTAAACTCTCTTGGGACCTCCCCCAATGGGATGACATGCCGAAGAGTGTCCCAAAGTCCGATCTCTGTGTCTATGGAAGACTTTTTATCTGTTGCTGGGGCAACAGTAGGCTCAAAGCTATGCTGCATCTCTCCGCCAAAGCAAACAGAAAAGATATTAGTTGGTAATGCAAGGAACATTGTAAATGTAGATAACAGGTTTTCTTGATCACTGATCTGGCCAAGACCCTGCCTGACTGCTGTGTCTGTGTATAGCAGAGTGGCAGATCACGCTACAATAAATAACCGAGCTGTTCCTGTTTTAAGCTGAATAAAGCTGGTTTTGTTAAATTACTGAGACTCAGCCTCATGTTTTGGGGTGCAAGACAGGGACTTATAGCGCGACCCCGATCTTTTATGATTTGCTTCTGTGTCTCTTCACTGCTGCGTTGTGAGCCTGCTCCGGCAACAGATAAACAGTCTTCCATCAGACTGTAGGATGCTCTTCGGCGTGTCGTCCAGTTGGGTGGAGAGTGGGGGGTTGTCTCAAAAGAGTTCAGAAACCTCACAATATGAAGAAGAAGAAAAGGATGATTCGGCTTCTGATTGATAACTGTGCTGCACACAACATGCTTCCACATTTTGATAATGTTTGTGCTGAATTCCCAATTGCACAGCAGTGTTTCAGCCATTGGATTTGGGCATTATTCACACCCTGAAAGTGTATTATCACAAGGAAATGCTGAGAAAAACTCTTGTCATCAAAGCTTGTAGGCAGGAGGAGATTAAAATTAACACGAAAGAAGCTATTGAAATGATTGTAAATGCCCGGATGCAAGTTAAAGAAAGCACAGAATCTCATTACTTTTACAACCAAATATTTTTTAGGTCCCTGGGCGTTCGTTGTAACAGAATTTTACCTGTATTTTCTGACTTTTTTTTCCCTCCCCTCACACTTGTGATTCATCTTTTTATGTGGGGACGTGGCACTGGTGTGGCAATTAACAGCTCCTGACATCAATTACAGACACAGGCGACACGTCACCTGTGCACTTCAGTGCGGAAACACCTACGCCTTATCATGCCGAAGAACCGCTCCCGCCACACTACCTTAAAGCCATGAGTGTGGCGATTATTTATTTAAAAAGGCAATCAGCCGCGAACCTCACTTTACCACTTTTTTTTTTCGTCTCTCAAATGGTTGACAAGCAGTGTGTTGTATAAGGCTTTGGATTTCAAGCCCTGTGGTTGTGGGTTCAAAACCTGCTCCTGAACCTGTTTGTCAATGTGCAAGTCTCTTCACCTACCTGCGCTCCAACTGGGAAATCAAAAGAAATGTTAACTGATTGTATCGCAAATGGAAGTCACTTTAGATAAAGTAATCAGTTAAATAATAAGTAACAATAATATTACTAGGCCACTAGAGCTGCTTACTCTTTATCGTGATATACGCAATTGCCACTGAGTAAAGCAATAATTAGATCAATTCCTGCTTTTCCTAGTGAATTGACTTTTGTTGATGGTCATAGCAAAATACAATTTTACAGGAAAAGTGCATTCTTTTCAATCAAAATAGGCAATCAGTATCAATAAGGTGAAATTTGGGTATATAATATTACTAAATGTGACTACCCAGTCTTTCCAGAAAAATGTTCACGCCAAGTCAATGGACCTCAGGTCTAGTGCCATTGGTCAGTCAGCAGCATCAGAAGTACTATGTAACTAGCTCATTGCTTTTCTGGGTACTTGTGTACTAAATGGACAGGATGGGCGGCTAATACTCTTTTCTATTATTGTGACGCAAATCGGATTTTCGTTTTTAACATTAGGCACCCAAAGGGGACATTACCATTAGGGTCCAATAGGCAACCATGCTCCACCTCCAGTAACTTTAAGGTTAGTATTTGTGGTTGGGGTAGGTCAGTTTAATAATTTAAACTCCAAAAATTAAGCAAACCGGAACCCCACAACACTAGAGTGGGTAGGAACTTCCGTCTGTGCCGTCCGTTTTGTACAAAAGTACCCTTTTCTGTATCGAATATGTTCATTTTGTTTTTTTTTACCAAGGGTAAATGTTTGTGACAGGCAGTGTGGTGGAGTGGTTAAGGCTTTGGACTGCAAACCCTGATGGTTGTGGGTTCAAATCCTGCTACTGACACTGAGTGACCCTGAGCAAGTCAAGGCAAGCTTTGTTGGGCTCAATGGCCTATTCTCACCATTCCAGGGTCATTTTAATGCATGGGCATGCTGGGCAGTTGCTTGGGGGCTCCACGAGCATAGGTGCCCCAAGCTAACTTATGTATGTTGTGACTTGCTGAGTGGTTGTGTAAGCAGGGGCCCCAGTGCACTGCTTTGCCCGGGGGCCTATAATGCTGTTCAGGCGGCTCTGCCTACATCACCTGCGTTCTAACTGGAAAACCAAAAGAAATGTGATCAAACGTGGAAAGTCAGCTTGGATTAAGGCATCAGATATAAAATAAGTAATGAGAATATTGTTAGATCACTGGAGCTCCTTACTCTTGAACATGCCACTGTGTAAGGCACTAGATCAGTTTCTGCTTTTCCTATTCACTTGGCTGTTGTTGATAGTTATTGCAAAATACTATTTTACAGGAAAACTGTATTCTTTAAAATCGAAATAGGTAATCAGTAGGAATGATGTGAAATTTGAGTATATTTTATCATTAGCTGTGTTACTGTGTGTTACGGTGGCACTAAATTTGAAGTGCCTTTGGTTATTCTGGTGTATCAAATAAATGGAAGGGGGAAGCATTTATGCAAGCATGAATGAAAGTGAATGAATTTGAACTACCGTTAACTGCAGATAATTATTGTAAAGGACCAGCATTATCAACCTGCAGCTAAAGGGAAGGGGGAAAGGCTCCGCTGGCCTAACTGATATAACACAGGATGGATTTAAAAATGGATGGTGATGACAGGAGGTGAGGGGCTTCAGTGGCTTAAGACTCTGACCACCTGGGGCCTCATGTATAACGCCGTGCGTAGAACTCGCACTATAACATGGCGTAAGCACAAAAGCCGAAATGTGCTTACGCACAGAAAAATCCAGATGCAGGAATCTGTGCGTACTCCAACTTCCATGTTCTTCCGTTACATAAATCCCGATCAGCGTTAAAACTAACGCTCGTGCACGCGCATTATGTAACGCCCCAAATCCTCCCAGAATTACGCCTATTTGAATATGCAAATCAATATAAATTGCCCTTAAGCGCAGCCTTCTGTGAAAAGACAATGGGAAAAGCACGGGGAAAATATAAGAATTTCAGCGAATACCAAGTGGAGGCAAAAGAAAAACATACAATTTGTTCAAATAAGCCGTGGTATAATCAACAAAATGAAGCTGATCGAGTGACATAGCGTGTTGGAGAAACTTGAAAGCTCACATTCACAAAATTGCACAGTGCCGGAAATAAAAAAGAAGTCACATATCAAAGTTGCCGTGAAAAGAAGAGTTGTAGCCCACTGTCTGAGTGTCATATGAAAGCTTATTAGGGTACAGAGAAAAAAGGCACACAGTGAGGGAAAAGCACGAAATGTCAACTTTAATCTCGAATTTTCCACTTTAATCACGTAGTTTATTTTGTCATTTAGTAGAACATTATAAACTTCATCTTAAAATCGTTTAATTAACCAGTTTCTCAAAATTACATCGTAATTAAAGTAGCACGTTAAATGCTTTGTTTTGTATTTGATCTTCTACTGTATGTGCTCTATGTGTGTGAATCACTACTTGCTTCTTAAACTGGCTCTCTTCCTCCAACTGGACACAGAATCCATTACATTTGTGATATTACAGCTCTCTGAATAACTAAAATACTGAGATGTATACGTGATGTCATTTTCATGATGATAGGAGCTAAAGCACGTTATTAAACATGTGTTTCATGAGCCTCGTGCTCATGACAAGCATTTATCTTTTGTCGAAATTTGTCGCTGCATTTTTAGCTGTGTTGTTATTTTCTCTTTCTGTTTTATATTCAATATATATTGGCGTAGCCGTCACTGCAGTCAGTGCTTTTCTTTCCCCAAGTAACCGATCGCCACACAATCAGCTCTGTAATAGACGTTAAGCCATCTGTAAGCTTAGCCCGATTCTTCAAAACGCTTTAAAGAACATTGAAATATCTTCGTAGTACATGTTTAATTATTCTATCCTTCACGACACTCCCAGTGAAGAATATAGATTATTTAAATGAAGTTAAAGTTTTATGTGTATAATTTAACAAACATATTTTGCTGCATTTCACCTTAAAAATGATATCGTCATCATATGTAAATACGCTTTATAAAGTGGCCCAGGTTGTGAGATATTATAACTGTAGTGCAAGTTTACAGTGGGGTGATTGTACTTATAAGTACAAACCGTTCTACAAGGAGCAATTGATTGAGTGCATTTAAAGTTCTTGGGATTAAACTGTTTCTGAACCGCGAGGTCTGTACAGGAAAGGCTTTAAAACGTTTTGCAGTGGCTGAGACAGCGTGTCCTTAAAGCTGTATACCGATAATTCTCTTTCCGATCAGCTGCTGCTGTGATTCACACTCAGATACAGTGATATAAATACTCTGAGTCATGCAGTGAGAGTAATATGGAAAAAGATGATCCGCTGTGGCAACTCCTAACGGGAGGAGCTGAAAGAAGAAGAAGAAGAAGAAGAAGAAGGAGAGTAACAACGCTAAAGCAGTTATGGTATTTGGAATACTATGGCTGTTCCCTGGACCATTATATTGTTACAAGTTAATTACAATCAGATGCATTACACTAATAAACAATATGCGGTTAGTTTCTGTGTATTTATAAAGCTGCGTCATGAAAATAATGAGTAATCACACAAGAACAGTACCATTGCTTTGACGCTGGGTGCCACCAGTTTGCAAAACCGAGCGGAGAACTTGCGTACGACAAAGCATGAGGTACCGTGGAAAGTGCGTGGCTTTACGCCAAGTGTAGGTTTTATACATCGTGATTTGAACGTGGAAAAGTTCTTACGCAACATTTCTGTGCGTACGCACCATTTATACATGAGGCCCCTGATCTTTTAGTTCTGGATAAAAAAGAACAACTGCAGCAAGCACCATGTATCATTCATATTGCTGTTATACAATAAATCAGTGCCCTTCCAAGTGTTTACTTCTTTATATCATTTTAGTGAATTTCTGTGTTTTAACCAATATTAATAGCTGGATGGTGAACTTATTTCAGTTCCTTTTCTCGTTTCATATGGCAATATCAATACCTATTTTATGCTAGTATTGGTCATTTTGTATTAATAGATGTGTTTTAGTTGCTAATTAATGGATAAAACTCTATTGGGTATACCTTCAAAAATGTTACGTTTAAGAAAATTTAACAAAAATCAGTCAAAGACCCCCCCACCACCAACACACATCAATTCATACTATTTCCACATCCCTCGAAGTGCAGTCTGCTGTGTATAAAAGCATTTGAGCCACCACAAGCCTCTTTGTGCTCCTTGTTTAACTCCATTGTAAATCCTGTGAAAAAGCACAATGTCGTCTGCTAACACCCGGAATTGTATTCTCTTATCACTATTACTTTTGAACATGAATCATTGTTAAAAACTATTTAACAAACAAAAACATAACAACTGACTCTTAGATGAAGAAAAGAAAAATTGTGAAAACCTCCAACTTTTACATCAGTTAACTTAGTCACCAAACACACCTGAATATTCCGCCATGCCTGCATTATCGTCTCACTTATCATTAAAGTATTTGAACTAACTGTGTTTTGTTCTCCTGCTTGTTGTAAATCAATGAAGTAGAATAGTTTAGCTGGCTTAAATGTCATGTCAGGTCAACACAGAGTTCAAATTATATTAGATAGATAGATAGATAGATAGATAGATAGATAGATAGATAGATAGATAGATAGATAGATAGATAGATAGATAGATAGATAGATAGATAGATAGATAGATAGATAGATAGATAGATAGATAGATAGATAGATAGATAGAATGTAATAACTGACTCTTAGATGAAGTAAATAAAAATTGTGAAAAGCTCCAACTTTTATATCAGTTAACTTAGTCATCGAAAACAACTGAATATTCTGCCATGCCTACATTATTGTTTCATTTGTTATTAAAGTAATTGAACTAACTGTGTTTAGCTTGTGGTAAATCAACAAAGTACAACAGGTTTGCTGGCATAAACGGCATGTCTAGTCAGCAGATAAGTGCAGTTTTCTCTCCGAGTCCACGTAAGTCATTTATTTATGTGCTTATTCTTCTATTCTGTCCAACTCTGTGTGGTTTTTTAGGCAATGCAACCTCATCCACTGGACAAAAAGTGGGATTCTAGTGACTAATTTTCCATGACAGGCAATACAGCACACAGTAATGATATCACAGTACGGTAATATTATGGTAGCGCTGTAATGGATCTTTGTAATGTTTCTGTTGCATTCCAGGAGTCATTCATCATGATTCTGTGACTTTCCAGGGGGATTTCAGGCATTTTTTCCCCGACACATTACAGAACTTGCTGTGATCCAGGTTTCCTGCACTTGACAGTTGCTTTAGATCAGGCTTTTCTAACTGAGGTCCTCAAGAGCCCCTATTTGCAGAGTCTTAGAGGTCACCATAAAGCACACATTCCTAAAGATTTGCAATGTTAAGTATGAGAAAACACATTTTTTTAACCTTTTATAGTTTTTGAACATAATAGTTGAAATTAAAATGTCTGCCTTTATTGCAGTCTTTTTCTGATTATGAATAATTTGAGATGGTTCCAGATGTCTGAAACAAAAGATTCAAGAACTATATACATGATTTTCACAGCCTCGTGTATATCGTCTCTCTGTGATACAATATAAAATGTGCAATAATTTGTATTAAAGAGTTCAAATTAAACGAACTAGATAGATAGATAGATATATACAGTAGATAGGAAAGGCACTATATAATAGATAGATAGATAGATAGGAAAGGCACTATATAATAGATAGATAGATAGATAGATAGATAGATAGATAGATATGAAAGGCACTATGATAGATAGATAGATAGATAGATAGATAGATAGATAGATAGATAGATAGATAGATAGATTTATTTTTCCCGTGGGCGATATTTGGCATATTTAGTAATGCTGCACCCAGTCACCAACTTTGTTAACTCTGTATTTTGTCTCTGAGTGTTTTCAGCGTTGGAAGGAACTGCAGATCCACAAACTGAAATTATTGGGGTGCCAACCCGGTTGTCCCCATTTAATTACAATAATGATTCAAATAAAATGTGCGCTCGATGCCGCTAAACAGTCAAAAACCAGGGTGCGAGGAACCATTCTCGGCTGGTAAAGCCTGTGAGAGTCACGGTGGAAAGCGGCTCGATCCTGCAGTGTGTTTTCGTAATGAGTGAAGCCTCGTTCCAGGAACTGTGGGGTATGTACAGACAGACAGATATGAAAGGGGGTGGAGTCAGTTTACCTCACTGGGCATCTTCTCAGCACTGTGGAAGAAAAAGCAGAACATAAGGTTAACACCAGTGCCCCTTCTCAACCTGGGGTGGAAGTGCATACCTCCAGAGGATGATCCACTGACATCTATGCATGACAATGTGCATGGTGTTTTCTGACGGAGTTTGTCTCCCAGTTTCCCCAAGAGAAACACGTGTTAGATTAGTTGGTGTCTGTAAACTGGATTTGTGTGGGTGGGTTTGTGTATAAGCAGGATTGGTTTCTGCCTTGCATCTAATGCTCCTGGGGTAGACTTTAGTCCAACCCCATGGCCATCTGTCATGGGCTTATGTTTATTTTTGTTTTCTGCATCTTATTAGTTTATTGCAAAGTTTTGCTTTTCAGGTATTTTTGGTATCCATCCATCCATCCATTTTCTAACCCGCTGAATCCGAATACAGGGTCACGGGGGTCTGCCAGAGCCAATCCCAGCCAACACAGGGCACAAGGCAGGAACCAATCCTGGGCAGGGTGCCAACCCACCGCAGGACACACACAAACACACCCACACACCAAGCACACACTAGGGCCAATTTAGAATCACCAATCCACCTAACCTGCATGTCTTTGGATTGTGGGAGGAAACCGAGCGCCGGAGGAAACCCACGCAGACACGGGGAGAACATGCAAACTCCACGCAGGGAGGACCCGGGAAGTGAACTCGGGTCTCCTAACTGCGAGGCAGCAGCGCTACCACTGCGCCACCGTGCCGCCCATTTTTGGTATTTATGTGTTAATATTGTTATGTTTATTTATTTTTAATGACCTGTGTATGAAATGTTCTTCTGTGTTTCTTGTGTTTTGTGGGTGGAACTCCAAGAGGCCACCCTGGCATCATGACTGCAGGACTACCCTCAGCCTCTCTATCCAGGGCCTTCAGAATGTCTTCAGACCCCACTTTACCTAGCTGTAGAAAAGGTTAGGTGATCTATTTGTCTATATTGCATGTGAGCAATAGTGATGAGTGAACCTCACGAAATTCACTTCGCTCTGAGTTCAGTGGAATCACAGAAATATTTACAAACTTTACAGAACTCCCCAAAATGCACTGAAGACAATAGGAAAGAAAGAACTAAACCTGTGTTGAGTGGTTTATAATGGTGAAGTGGTGTTTTAAGTGTCCCTGATGACTAGGGACGCGTCTGTCAGCCATACTGGACTGATTATTGTGGCCAAAAATGGGATCTGAGCTGTGAGGCAGCAGTGCTAACCACTGTGACA
This sequence comes from Polypterus senegalus, assembly GCF_016835505.1. NCBI lineage: Eukaryota > Metazoa > Chordata > Cladistia > Polypteriformes > Polypteridae > Polypterus > Polypterus senegalus. Next base: position 16,947,476 of record NC_053162.1, read on the forward strand.
CTGGGCCTCAAACAACAAAAGATGCAAATGAAGCGCTAACCACAAACAAAATACAACAAATGGACACAAACTTAGCAATAAGTTAGAAATATATACATAGAGTTCCAATCTTGGGGTACACATTAGTTGTGCAACAAAGCAGAAGTCCTGGTACTGGGTGTTCCTTGAAAGTCTTTTTGTTTCCAGTCTTTAAGCAGATGTTTTGCACCTTTTTCTTCCATGAAAAAAATAGAAATGTCTTATAAACAGTCATTAATCTTTTGTTATTGTTATTTCACAGGGTGACATTCCACATCCCAAGAGCCAGCTTCTGTAGCTGAGGATCGGACCGCCAAGGTTCCCGCCTTCGGCCACCACCCAACTCACACTGCACCCAACCTCCTCGGCCCCTCCTGGAGGGTGCATGGGAGTTTGCCCAACCAGTCTACATGTGTTTTGTTAACTTGAAAAAGGCGTTCGACCGTGTCCATCGGGGAATCCTGTAGGGGGTGCTCCGGGAGTATGGGGTACCAGACCCCCTGGTAAAGGCTGTTCGGCCCCTATATAACCGGTGTCAGAGCTTGGTCCGCATTGCCGGCAGTAAGTCGAACCCGTTTCCAGTGAGAATTGGACTCCACCAGGGCTGCCCTTTCTCACCGAATCTGTTCCTAACTTTTATGGGCAGAATTTCTAGGCACAGCCAAAGCGTTGAGGGGGTTTGGTTTGGTGGGCTCAGGATTGGGTCACTGCTTTTTGCAGACGATGTTGTCCTGTTTGCTTCATCAGGCCGTGATCTTCAGCTCTCTCTGAATCGGTTTGCAGCTGGGATGGGAATCAGCACCTCCAAATCCGAGACCATGGTCCTCAGCCGGAAAAGGGTCCTCAGCCCTCTCAGGGTTAACAGCGAGATCCTGCCCTAAATGGAGGAGTTCAAGTATCTCGGGGTCTTGTTCACGAGTGAGGAAAGAATGGAGCGTGAGACCGACAGGCAGATTGGTGCGGCGTCCGCAGTGATTCGGGCTCTGCATCGGTCTGTCGTGATGAAAAAGGAGTTGAACTGTAAGGCAAAGCTCTCAATTTACCAGTCAATCTACGTTCCTACCCTCACCTATGGTCATGAGCTGTGGGTAGTGACAGAAAGAACGAGATCACGAATACAAGCGGCTGAAATGAGTTTCCTCCGCAGAGTTCTGGGCTTTCCCTTCAAGATAGGGTGAGAAGCTCAGTCATCCGGGAGGGGCTCAGAGTAGAGCCGCTGCTCCTCCACATCGAGAGGAGTCAGATGAGGTGGCTTGGGCATCTGGTCAGGATGCCTCCTGGACGCCTACCTGGTGAGGTGTTTCGGGCACGTCCAAACGGGAGGAGGTCCCGGGGAAGACTCAGGACACGCTGGAGGGACTATGTCTCCCGGCTGGTCTGGGAATGCCTCGGGATTACCCCGTAAGAGCTAGAAGAAGTGGCCGAGGAGAAGGAAGTCTGGATATCTCTGCTCAAGCTGCTGTCCCCGCAACCCAATCTCGTATAAGCGGAAGAGGATTGAAGGATGGATGGATTTCACAGGGTTGCATGTGTTTTCTTTCTTGGGGAGACAGAGTGCTCTATAAGGTTTGTTTTGAGATCATTATTCATACCAATTAGCCATGCGGCGCTGCAGCCAGCGCACACAGATTACTGTTATATGTCCGGTGGCAGTACTCATAATATTGTCATTTTGGTCAGCTAACATACTCCTTATATGATAATAATGCAATTTTGTTTTAAACACGCAGGGTGGAAGGCTGGAGTAGCAATTGGGTGGTGATATCAGTGGCTCCACAACAATCTTACAGTACACATGCATTACATTAAAGTTCTGCGCATGACTGCTACTACTGTATGATGGCACACTGGCCTCACAAAGCATCATGAAATACTGGGAAAAATATTTCTAGGTAGATATTCCGCAAACAAGATCACCAAAATGCTATGGAGAATTATGCCGATCAACACAAGTGAGCACATTAGGTGCCTGAACATTTGGGAGTTCACACATTTGTCCTGTGCACTTTAGTCATGCCAGCTTGACAATGTCATTCTACATCTTTCTGTTTTACATTGCTTTTCTCATATTTAATACTGGTACCTCATTATACAAAATTTTATTTTTTAAACATTTAAAATTGTTATTCCCAAAATGTATAAATGAGTTTTAATTTATAGATTAGATATGGCAAATAAAACCTGTTAAAGCAGAAATATGATGAATGTATACAAGGAGTCACCTCGCCATGGCTGGACTGGTAACTGAAAGGCCACACAGTAAGTTTAATTCTTGGAGGGGATCAATCAGTGGCAGTCATTATGATATGTTGTTACAACATTAAATAACAAGGTATCCCTGGTTAAAAATCATTATTAGGTGCATTCGTATATAATGTGAATGTGATGCAACAATCATGTCTGTCTGCCTACTCACCCAACCTGTGGACCAATTTTGGTGAAAATTGACAATATTAGTAGGTGGAGTGGTGCCAGAGGGCAAAGTGGTGGCTCTGTGGTTAGGGATCTGCGCCGGCAATCTGAAGATTCATCAAATCTCATAAATGCCAAAAGTGATTCCACCTCCGTTGGGCCCCTGAACAAGGCTCTTAACCTGCAATAGTTCTGTCCTGGGTATGATGTTATCCTTGATCCAGCCCTGCAAGTACAGTATGTCCTCCAACTTGCAAGGGAAAATTCATGGGTGGGTGGCAGGATTGGCACTCCAGGCCTCTGTAAAAAACCCTCACACTGTTCCATTCCATCTGAATTAGTGTGGTGCTGAGGTGTCATCCATTGCATGTCTGCACTCGGGTCCTACTTGGGATCCTGAGGTGGTTTGTCTTGTGGTGGGTGCGGCAACATGCTGTATCAGTACATGCTGTCTTTTAATTGTAATAGTTAATGTTAATTTACCTTCATTCTTGCTTAGTTTAAACTTGAATGCAGTTAATCTTTAACATAGAAAATGGAAGATTCTTTTCCAGGAGTATGGGCAGCACGGTGGCGCAGTGGGTAGCGCTGCTGCCTCGCAGTTAGGAGACCCTGGTAAGAAGACATTAAAATTACTGTATATTGATGTCATTTAATTTTGTGATTACTTTTCTTCAGTTTTGTACACTCTGTCCTAATCATTTTGTAAAACTTTGTAACACTTTATTGAGACAAATGCTTCACAATATGAAATGCAGGGGCACCAAGACTTGGTCACCTGATTATTCTCTGCAGAGCCTCCTTCAAAATTATGGGACTAAAATTATTCATAAAGTCTGTTTAACGTAGCGCTTAAGGGTATATTATTTGGTGACCCATGATGAATGGAATGTGTCAGTCTCCACTATCCATGTTCTTCTGGATTTTGGCAGAACGAGGCAGAAGTGATGTGATTAATGTGAGGTTTTGGAGATGCAAACTGGGGATTTATTTTTCTTCTCAGTCATGCTATTTTTATGCTTTCTGATTCTCCTTTTCCAGTGTTAATCTCAAGATAGGTTAGGGCCTTGTCCACTCTGTTGCCAGACCTGGGTGTCACTCAGGACAAGTGGGCTCACGACAGATCCATAGCTTACATGTCTGCCTGGAACTAGAAAAATGAAATCCTAGGCTGAGCAGAAACTTGCTATGAAGACCTTAAAGTGCTGCCTGCTGATTGCTCTTGTCTGAGTAACAATGCTCGGAATGATCTATTTAGAAGTTATAAGATATTAACTGTGAAGTCCAGGGCACATACAGCTGCCCTATCCTCGACACAGACAAGCAGAACATGACTTTGCCACATAGCACATGGTTTATTTATTTAAACACAGTACAGCACAAGTCATTGTCACAGTCCTTTTGCTACCAGTCCTTCTGTGTCCACACCTCTTCAAGAACTTCGTATGCTTCCTCCTGACTTTCATATCTTTTATACTGTATAGTGCCTTTCATATCTACAGTGCATCTGGAAAGTATTCACAGCGCATCACTTTTTCCACATTTTGTTATGTTACAGCCTTATTCCAAAATGGATTAAATTAATTTTTTTCCTTAGAATTCTACACACAACACCCCATAATGACAACGTGAAAAAAAGTTTACTTGAGGTTTTTGCAAATTTATTAAAAATAAATGTACATAATTATTCACAGCCTTTGCTCAACACTTTCTCGATGCACCACTGGCATCAATTACAGCCTCAAGTCTTTTTGAATATGATGCCACAAGCTTGGCACACCTATCCTTGACCAGTTTCGCACATTCCTCTTTGCAGCACCTCTCAAGCTCCATCAGGTTGGATGGGAAGCGTCGGTGCACAGCCATTTTAAGATCTCTCCAGAGATGTTCAATCGGATTCAAGTCTGGGGTCTGGCTGGGCCACTCAAGGACATCCACAGAGTTGTCCTGAAGCCACTTCTTTGATATGTTGGCTGTGTGCTTAGGGTCGTTGTCCTGCTGAAAGATGAACCATCGCTCCAGTCTGAGGTCAAGAGCGCTCTGGAGCAGGTTTTCATCCAGGATGTCTCTGTACATTGCTGCAGTCATCTTTCCCTTTATCCTGACTAGTCTCACAGTTCCTGCCACTGAAAAACATTCCCACAGCATGATGCTGACACCACCATGCTTCACTGTAGGGATGGTATTGGCCTGGTGATGAGCGGTGCCTGGTTTCCTTCAAACATGACGCCTGGCATTCACACCAAAGAGTTCAATCTTTGTCTCATCAGATCAGAGAATTTTGTTTCTCATGGTCTGAGAGTCCTTCAGGTGCCTTTTGGCAAACTCCAGGCGGGCTGCCATGTGCCTTTTACTAAGGAGTGGCTTCCGTCTGGCAACTCTACCATACAGGCCTGACTGGTGGATTGCTGCAGAGATGGTTGTCCTTCTGGAAGGTTCTCCTCTCTCCACAGAGGACCTCTGGAGCTCTGCCAGAGTGACCATCGGGTTCTTGGTCACCTCCGTGACTAAGGCCCTTCTCCCCCAATCGCTCAGTTAAGGATGATGGAGGCCACTGTGCTCATTGGGACCTTTAAAGCAGCAGAAATTTTTCTGTAACCTTCCCCAGATTTGTTTCTCGAGACAGTCCTGTCTTGGAGGTCTACAGATAATTCCTTTGACTTCATGCTTGGTTTGTGCTCTGACATGAACTGTCAACTGTGGGACCTTCTATAGACAGGTGTGTGCCTTTCCAAATCATGTCCAGTCAACTGAATTTACCACAGGTGGACTCCAATTAAACATCTCGAGGATTATCAGGGGAAACAGGATGCACCTGAGCTCAATTTTGAGCTTCATGGCAAAGGCTGTGAATACTTATGTACATGTGATTTCTCAGTTTTTTTATTTGTAATAAATTTGCAAAAACCTCAAGTAAATTTTTTTCACGTTGTCATTATGGGGTGTTGTGTGTAGAATTCTGAGGAAAAAAATGAATTTAATCCATTTTGGAATAAGGCTGTAACATAACAAAATGTGGAAAAAGTGATGCGCTGTGAATACTTTCCGGATGCACTCTATCTATCTGTCAGTCAGTCAGTCAGTCAGTCAGTCAGTCAGTCTGTCTGTCTGTCTGTCTGTCTGTCTGTCTGTCTGCCTGCCTGCCTGCCTGTCTGTCTATCTATCTATCTATCTATCTATCTATCTATCTATCTATCTATCTATCTATCTATCTATCTGTCGCATACAACCACCCTAAACCCGGACACAGACAAGCAGGACTCAATTTTGCCACACAGCACTCGGTTTATTTGCAGAGTTTGCCTTCCACAGCACACAAAATAAGCACCAACATATAGTCCCTATTGCTGATAGTCCTTCCACCTCCGTTCGTCCTCAAGAACTTTGTCTTCCTCCTCCCGACTCAGGCCTTTGAGTGGTGGTGACTGGCACCTTTCATAGGGCACCCGGAAGGAGTCCAGGTGCCCAGCGAGCTTCTTCCAGCAGCTCTTCCAGGTGTTTAAGTACTGCCAAATAGGGCCCTGGGAAATTCCAGGCGTCCCCTAGGGGTGGCCACGGGTACCAGCAGGGATGAGCTTCCATACTCACAACCTGTTGCCCTGCAGCAAACCAAGGGGGCTGCCCTCTGTCGGTCCAGGTGAAAATACTCTCTTCCCCGGTCCTTCCATGGTCAGGGCGTCCCAGCTGGGTAAGGGCCTCGACCGCCTTCCACATCACCAAATATGATTTTAAAGCTTTATTTTACCAACCAGGTTTTGAGAAGTACTTTGTGTCAATGCTAAATTGTGCTAATTGTCACAAAAATAAACTATTTTGTGTCTGAAGAATATTTAAAAAATAAAATAAACAAATAAAAATACTGTGTTATGTGAACAAAAAATAAAGAAAAGAGCATGAAACATGAGCGTAAATAAGTGCGTCATAAAATCTTTTTTGTTACTTATTTGTCGATTTAATTTTGTCCGTAATATTGCTTCACACGCAGCATGAAATATGAGTTGAAGTTTAAACTGTCACTTTCACTTGTCAAAGCTGGGAGGGCGGGCTCCAGCGAGTGCTGTTTATGGATTGGTGAATTATCCACAGAGTGGACGTCCACACTTTGCTTGACTCCTGTGGCTCATGCAGATCCTCAAAGCTGTGGCTGTGCACGTCGACTATGATAGTAAGAAAAATGTGCCCATAATTCCTGTGCAAAGAGTTGACTTTAATTCTGTAAACTTCAAGTTCATCATTAGAAGCCTGTGTCTGAAGTGTCTGCTGTAAATGTGACATTTGATGGCTGAATGTTTAAGTCCGGTGTACCAACGAGTCACCAATTAACGCACAGCACTTGCTAGAGCCCACCCTCTTAGCCTTGACAAGTGAAAGTGACAGTTTTAAATTGAGGCTCTATTTCATGTTGCATGTGATGTAAGTGACATAAATAAATGAAGAAATAATTAAATAAATACTCTCATGCATGCACGTCAGAGGACCTCCTGGCCGACTCAGTCGAGGTATGTAATAACCTGCAGAGATGAGAGGGGGGCACTGCCGCTGAAATTGTTATCTCCATTTTTCTCTATAGTGCTGAGAAGCTGTCCAGGATGGACATTTGACCCCGCCCCTTCCAGTCCAGCACCCATAAAACCCTGGGGCGCCTCAGTAGGAGGAGTCATTTACTGGCTTGAGTGACCAGCTAGCTCTGACTAGGCTATCCAGCACACCTTGTGAATAATTGCCCATATTTTTCCGCATAACAGGACAGAGCATTTCTTTCTTTTGCTTTTTCCTTTTGTCTTTAGACAATAAAAGGGATTCCCTAAATTTCTTGCACCCGGCCAAAATACATAAAAAAAAATAATAAACTACAAAAAATATATTTCAACCTACAGAAAATACATTTCAAAACACAATTAATTCTTTATACCCACACTTTGTGTTGGTATTATTTATTTATTGTCACATTTCACAGTAATTTTGTCTATTTGTGCAGTTATTTATTTAATTATTTTATTTTGTCCAAAATATTCCTCCATAGGCCGAGAGGTCAACGTGGCTCCCTCATTGTCACAGAATAATCTCTACACAAAGGTTCTATAGGTATTTTTAGCTTATCCATAATGTTATAAATGATTATGGTTGTAAAAGCAGTTATCTGTTGTTCAGTGCTCCAAAGAGGAATAATGCGATGGTGGAGCAAAGTCGCACCCGAATTTTGGTTTTCCACTCAGGAGTTGCTTACTTACCTGGATGCCTACAGTCAAACTGTTCGTTGGCTGTTATGGAAGAAAGAGAAGAAACGGAGTGGTTAATGTAGTTGCTGGTCCATTGTAGAGGGGATTAAAAGTTCACGGAGCAACATACCATTGACGAGAATGGGCAGCAGCCCCGCCACCAGAAAATCTTGGGCCCCTGACAATTATGGCTGAGCACCTGGGCCCCTCGGTCTTCATACTACAATCATTTTGCCTCCCAAACTGTTCGAATGATGTGCCTATGCTACACTCAAGCTTAACGTCAATCACACTGAAATTTCGCGCAACCATAATTAAATTTATATAATACCGTGTCGCATGTTGTGTCTCATGATGCGTGGAGGATCTGGTGACTCTTAATTTAAATTACTGACAGAGTAAACATGTCTTTTTGCAACGTTTTTATTTCTTTATGTGTATCTCATGATAATCACAGTGCCCACCTTCGGACCTTAACATTTGCGTTATACACGTTCCTGACGTGAATCATCTCATCTTTCAAATGATGTGAATATTTTGCATCTAAATTTGCACAAGAGGTTGAGATCTCCTCTGTGCTCATGCTTCTAAAGTTTAAAATTGGACAAGAACGGCGACATATGTTGTTTAGGCTTTCAAAACGCCCAGACAATTCTGAAATTAAGGAATCCATCATAACCTGAAACATGCCTCTTTCTTCTGAATCTTGAGATTCCTGATCATCTGCTTCAGCATCAGATCTGTCAGACTCAATAAGACCCCCGGCGACGGCTCTATGGGCAGCAATAGCCAGCATGTTGTAACGTGAAGAAAGAAGCAGAAAATACAGAGAACTTACACCTGATCAGAGGCTGACGCAGGGTGGACATCTCTACATCTGGGATTTGTAGGTCCTTAAAGATATCCATGCAGATTGGTCTGTAAGAAAGGCTGGCATATAAAATCAAATCCTAAACCGAAAGGGGGGTCTTCTTTTGATTGGCCTTTAGGCCGCTACAATGTTCTGAGTTGCTGAGTGAGCGGAGCAGTAAAGAAATGGGGCATCCTTTTTAAAATTGTAGATGTTATGTTGGCTGGATGGGCATTCCGATCAGAAGAGTGGATGGTTCCTTCACCGGAGGCCCCTGGCAGGTGGACAGGCACCCGGGCTAAGGAAAAGAAAAGGGTTGACCTGGAAGAGATGGCCACGATAGATGGATGGACAGCACACCAGAAATGGAAGATGCCAATCAGAACTTTTTATCCCCCCACGTGTGAGATGGCAACAGCCCTACATATTGGCATCCATTCAAGAATCTGCAGTCTGGCAGCACAGCCCTACTGCGGTCCATGGGTGCCAGAGGGGACTGCAGGGAAATGCACTCCCAATTCATGGGACTTCTGTATGACCCGGAAATACTTCCATTGGGCAGTGACCCTAGCAGGTCCTCAATAAAAAGGACCATGCTCCCTGGGCCAGGATACTCGGAGCTGGGAGGACGGAGAGCAGCACTCGACTGGAGGAGGGCAGTGCGGTGAGAAGAAGAAAGGTATTATGGAGAGAATTATGGTATTATGGAAATGTGTTTCCAACATTTTTGTAGGTTTTTGTGGTGAACAAACCATCCCTTATTTGAACCCGGACTCTCTATTTGTTCATGTTTGGGGCTCACTGACGGCCCAGTTCCATTACAATATATCAGTAGATACAGATTTTCTTCTGATTGGATATTGGTAAATCGGGAGTTGATTTTATTGTATAATTTCTGGTATTTTATAATGTCGGTTGTAAAAGTCAAATGCGGAAAACTCACGCTATTGGTCTAAGAGATTATGATATGCTAACGCCCACCTAAGAGAGCGTAACCACGGAGCACACGGCCTTTTTTTTCTATGTGGGTATGGCAATGCGCTGTTCCAGCGTGTCCTCCTAACCTCTCTCTATTGTGGCTATGTGACCGCACGGTAATACCCGAACTATTCTGAGGCAACATTTCCACTGTTTTGTGCTTTATGTATCTCACACCTTCATACACCTTTATCGTAACAGCATCGTTTATCTACGATGGAGTGTTTTGTCAGAAGAAAATATGAAGCTGGTTTTAAATTAAAAGTCATTGAATTGGCAAAAGAAATTGGTAACTGCGCTGGTACAAGAAAATTCAATGTGTCTGAGAAAATGGTGTGAGATTGGAGGAGGCAAGAAAAAATTAAGTGTCGCATTTTTGAACGGGCGTACAAGTCGGTGTCTGATTTTATGATCGATTTTTCGGGTTTCAAGACCTGACTTATACTTGAGTATTTATGGTACTTTTGATGCAGGAACTCTGTGGTTTGGTTGGTGTTCTCGTTATTGTTTTTTTAATTGTTTTTTTTCACTTTTGATTTTTTATTGTTTTTCTTTCAAGTCCAGTCTGTGTTAGTGGAAGGAGGAAGAAGATTCTTTTTGTCTTTGCTATTTTTGGATTTGGAGCCACTGTAATCATTGTAAATAGCCCCTGCATTCGTTTTTGTTTGTTTGTTAATGTTCTCACAGTGAACTGTGTATATAATTGCAAGACAATAGCTTGCAAATATTTTGGCACATCTGGAATAAAACCAGAAGCTCTGTTTTTGAACATCTATTTTGCCTTTGTCATAGCTCTCCCACCCACGGTTCACTCGGTTACAACACTGGATGCTTGGAGTCTGAATCTGTAGAAAGGAGCCATTTGACTGGATTTGAAACCAGTCACTGCCAGCATGGCGTCTACACATCCCCCTTGTGTCTATGTGTGCTTCTTTTACACTACTTTTCAGGCATCAGTGACTATCGTCCTATGGCACTCATCATGAAGTGCTTTGAGAGTCTAGTCTTGGGCTACTTGAAAGCCAGACTCCCCATATTGCATGATCTTCTCCAGTTTGCCTATTGCCCAAATCATTCCATTGAAGTGGCCATATCATCTACTCTTTCTAGGACATTGTCCCATCTGGACAGAAGAGACACAAAGCTTTTCATTGACTTCAGTTCATCTCTCAAAGCCATCATCTCTCAGAGTCTGCTAAGCTACAACACTTCCCTATGCAACTGGATCCATGACTCCTTGACAGAAAGACCCGAGGCAGTCCTCACTGGAAACACCATCTCCAATACCATCACCCTGAGCACTGGTGCCCCCCAGGGCTGGATACTCAGCCCACTTCTATTCACTCTGCTAACTCATGACTGTACAAATGCATCCAATTCTAACAACATCATTAAGTTTGCGAATGACCCAATGGTGGCAGGTCTCATCAGCAATTGGGAAGAGTCAGCTTACATAATGGAGCTACAACGACTGGTGCAAAAATCTGTCTCTTAACGTGGACAAGATGAAGGAGAAGATTGTTCATTTCAGGAAGACGTATGCTGTCCACATCCCACTACACATTCAATGCTCTGCTGTGGAACTGGTCAAGAGCACCAAATTCCATGGTGTGCACCTGGTAGCTGACCTTACTTGGTCAATTAACACCACCTATATAGCCAAGAAGACACAGAAGTGGTCTCCACTCCCCTCTGCGGCTGAAGAAAGCAATCCTCCACCCTCAACATTCTCATCACATTCTACAGGGGCACCATCGTGTATATACCATACTAAAGAACTACACCACTGTAAGTTGCAATGTTGTACATGGATGGTATGATAATAAACCACTTGACTTCTTTTCTTCCACATCCCAAAGATGTGTGATTGGCTAATTGATGATTCCGAATTGTGTGTTTTAGTGGGCCTAGTGAGGGACTGGCAGCCAATTCTGAGTTGGCTCATACTTTGTGCCCAATTCTGCCAGGATAGCCAAAAGGCCCCTTGATCTTCAATTGGATTAAATGGTTTTGAGTGTGAGTGTTACAGTTGGCTAAAACAAACAGAGTTTTAGTTGACAACAACATACAATACAATACATTATTATTGTATGTTAATTTTATTTACAGTATTTATGAAACACTTTAAAAACAACATCAAGGCTGACCAAAGTGCTGTACAATAAAACCCAACATATCAGACACACAATAACCAAAGGAAATGAAACATATAAACACATAAGAGCTGAAGAGATTCATAATAAAAAGTACACAGATAGCCAACATATCATTCTAGGTTAAAGGCCAGGGAGTAAAAGTGCGTTTTTAAATAAAATTTAAAGACAGTTAGTGAAGGAGCCTGCCTAACGTGCAACAGCAAATTGTTCCAGAGTTTTGGAACTGCAACCGAAAAAGCCCGATTACCTCGGAGTTTGCAACATGCCTTAGGAACACGTAAAAGCATCTGGTCTGCTGATCTGAGAGAGCAAGACGGTACATAAGAGTGCAGCAGTTCTGACAAATAAAATGGGGCACAAACATTAAAGGATTTAAAAACAAATACAAGGATCTTAAAATGGACTCGAAAATGAACTGGAAGCCAGTGAAGGGAAGCCAAAATCGGGGTAATGTGCTCATGCTTGCTTGTGCTGTAGGCAAGCAATGGAGGCCTGGCTAATTCCAGAAAGAAGCAGTTAATGTACATTGTCACGTATGGCCGCCTGAGCATCACCCATCGAATTCTGCTGATGCTTGTAGTTCCACCGCTGGTTGAGAGAGGGTACTGTCGCACTTTTTTCCCTCCACAGTGCAGAGTAAATACTTAGTGAGGGCAAGTGAGGCCTGCCCACAGTTCGCCTTCTGATCAAGATTAATAAAAATGGATATCCATGGAAAGAGTGGTGTCAGTTAATGAGCAGACCTCCTGCATGCCAGACGTCCCTGAGACTGATCAGCCTGATAGAGCACTAAAGACTGAGAAGCCCAGTAGGCTACCCAAGCAGTTGGTGATCCTGTTTTCTGTTCTTGTGCCAATGAGCACCTATGGTAGTTCCCTTTCATTCAACTTTGGTATTAACTCTTTCAGGGCGCATGTTGGCGTTTGTCGAAATTCAGGGGAAGAGGATGGAAATCAGCCATAAACGGTGACAAAACTCTCTTGATACATTTTAGTTTGACTCTCATTGCTAGAAGGAAAGTTAGCTTCATGGATTTGATTTTGCGTGAACGAGTAGCGAAGAGAAAACAACCTCTAAAATGGTATCAACATTCGGTGAGAGACCAAAGCGAACGTCCGAAGCAAAATGCTCTGCAGGTGACATTTTGTGTGTTACCGCTGTATTGTACTCTGACTTGTTGGGCAACATTTGCCTAGGAGGATACCGGCGCTTACGATGACAAGAGGTGCGAATTAGACTGCATTGCACTGCAACTGCCACTATCACACAAAGATAGCCAGGCAGCCAGCCCGCCATGGCATTCTTTATGGCCGTCGAGTTGCCCCCGAGCAGCCACCAGAGATGACAAACAGGCGCCGACAGCAGCCACAGCACACAGCCACAGACATTTTATGTTGATTTATGTGTGAAACCTTTGCTTTGTTAGCAGTTTTTTTGGACAAATATTCAGCCCTCAAAGAGTTAAAAGGGGTGGACCGGTTGGTCCCCCTTCTTTTCCTCTGAACTTCTCCACTCATTTGGCCTTTGACAACATATATTCTGAAACCTACTGTACCCAATTCAGGGTTGCAGGAACTTGGAGCCTATCTTGCCAGTCTAAAGAACAAGTCATGAACAGGCCACCAGTTCATCATAGGACACACATCGACATATACTGTACACTGATACACACACTAATCATGGGATCTGTTCAGAAATGTATCTACACACTCCCACAAGCCCCTCAGCATCCGTGCAAACCTGTTTAAAGACCCAGACCCCATATTTAACAACCAGGTATTTGAGCAACCAGTTTTGTTACTGACATTTAACAATCAGCAAACAGGACATACTATACCAAATCTGAAAGCCCCCTATGTGGCAACGCTACACAGTGACTTGGATATTTCCTTGTCTCCATCTTGTGCTTTTCCTTGGAGTGTTCTCGTTTGTCTTCATGCTGTAAGTTAGTCCACCATAAGGACTCAACACAAGTTGGCCTTTCCACATTCAGGCCAATTTATATAGCAAAGAGCTGAAACACCCAGTCTGGGGGTCTCCATTGGACCAATTCTTTGCCTACTAAAGCTAAGTGGCTGCACTTAGTGATGATTTAGGGGTGATATATCATGAATGCATATGTAATTAGTTATTTTTCGATTTACATTTCTAATTTAGACCACATTGCAGAGACCTGTTTCCCCTTAACATTAGATTTTCCTTTTGATCGATGTCAAAAAAGCCAAATTAAATCCATTGTGGATCAAAGTTGTATAACAATAAAATGTATAAACTTGCATTGTATAAAACAAAAAATAAATAAATAAAATTATTATTAGGACATCACATCTGCGATACAATCAATGTCATTAACTGTATCCTCAAGACTGCTCATCTCTTCAGTGAGCTCTTCTCCGTAATCCATTTCATGTTTATTTCTGGAAGCTCGCCTCCTCGGTCATGTTGTTTTTGTCGTCAACATTTCCGGCCTTATAAGATGAGCCGTTATTAAACATCAACTGCCTGATTTTAGATTACTTGTTTAGTAGCTACTGTTTCCAAAATTGTACCGGCAATTAACTCATGGTTTTCTGCTGATGTCATGAGGATGACAGACAGCGGCATGCAGAACCTAATTATTTGTCAGCTGACAGACTTGTACTACATGAACAGAATATGAATGGAACAATTAACCAAATTAAATTCCACTTCTTGAGAAACAGCTACAAGTGTACCCCCCTTTGGGGATGGGGGGTGTCTATGTTCTGAAGGACCTATCTGTAGCAGTAAATCTTAGTTTATGCTTGTTAGAAAACAAAAAATGAAAATTGTATATAGTGCCTTTTAGGATGAAACAGCATTCCTAGATGTTTTATAACTCGTGCTGACATTTAAATTTCATATGTGGTGCAGAGACAGTTCAAGTCATTCTCTGCAGGTTGTACAAACTCATCTGTCATCTTAGGGTTTAATGTATCAGCCAATAGGCTGCACAGTTTTTGTTAACAGATGACCCCTCCCACTGCTGCCTTCTTCCAATGACCAGCCCCTCGCCCCACAACATCCTTACTATATCAGCAACTCCAATAATGGCCAGCAATGAGACTTCCTCTGACTTTCAGTATGGTCTGTGCAAAACTGATGGTCAAGTGAGGAGACAACCGAGGAGGTCAGTCCTCAAGTTGTTAAGATCTGTGCTGACCATCTTTGTGGTGTCCTCTGTCACCTGTTCAGTTTGTCCCTAAGGCCCCTGGAAGTGCCACTGCTGTGGAAAACAACCTGCATTGTTCCTGTTCCAAAGGAAGCAGGTGCTTCTCCACATCATGACTACAGACCAGTGGCACTTACATCTCACATCATGAAGACCTTTGAGAGACTAGTCCTGGAGTAGATGAGTCCTCTTGTGGTAGACCACCTGGACCCACTGCAGTTTGCCTATCAGACAAAAATTGGACTGGAGGATGCAATTATGTGTCTGCTCTACAAGGCTTATTCTCACCTGGACAAAGCCGGCAGCACTGTGAAGATTATGTTTTTTCATTTCTCCAGCACCTTCAATACCATCCTGCCATCTCTCTTAAGGGGTAAACTGAGAGATATGCAGGTGGATGAGCCTGTGGGGTCCTGGATGATGGGCTATCTGTTAGGCAGACTGCAGAGACTCAAGGACTGTGAGGGCAGCACTGGAGCACCACAAGGAACAGGCCTGTCAGCTTTACTCTTCACTCCATACACCTCAAACTAGAAATATAACAGCAGGTCAGGTCACTTGCAGAAATTCTCAGATCATTCTGCAATTATGGGGATTCCTTTAAATAAAACAGCAATACGCCTGTAAAATGCCTCACTGAGCCTGAGACTGCCATATTGGAAGTTTTCTTTATTTTTAGTTTAATTTTTTTATTTAGTCAATTTGGGGATTATGTACTTACAGTATTTAACTACCTGTGCTGCTGATCTTAGAAGGCTTAAATCTAAGTAATTAATGCAGACCTCAGCAGTAATATTTGCAGTGTACCATATATGCTATTTACCAGTTGATATGGGATTCATAAAAGCAGTATTAATGTTTGTGATGTGCCATCTGTTGGAGATATTAGAACCAGACAGACCCACGGACACTTATCCTTTCATTTTGGTGGACGAGCTTCTGTTAAAAGAAAATTTTCTCTGGGGACAAATAAAATGCGTGCATCTATCTATCTGTTATATAGTGCCTTTCATATGTATCTATCTATCTATTATATAGTGCCTTTCATATCTATTATACTGTATAGTGCCTTTATATCTATCTATCTATATTATATAGTGCCTTTCATATGTATCTATCTATCTATCTATTATATAGTGCCTTTCATATATATTATACTGTATAATATCTATCTATCTGTTATATAGTGCCTTTCATATGTATCTATCTAGCTATCTATTGTATAGTGCCTTTCATATCTATTATACTGTATAGTGCCTTTCATATCTAACTATCTATTATATAGTGCCTTTCATATCTATTATACTGTATAGTGCCTTTCTATCTATCTATCTATCTATCTATCTATCTATCTATCTATCTATCTATCTATCATATAGTGCCTTTCCTGTCTATCTATCTATTTATCTATTATATAGTGCCTTTCATATCTATTATGCTGTATAGTGCCTTTCATATCTATCTATTTATCTATTTTGGCGTACAGCCACCTTAAACCCCGACAAAGACAGGCAGAACACGATTTTGCCACACAGAACTTGCTTTATTTGAAGAGTTTACCTTCTACCGCACACAAGGTAAGCACCGAACATATAGTCCCTATTGCTGATAGTCCTTCCACCTCCATTTGTCCTCAAGAGCTTTGTCCTCCTCTTGACTCAAGCCATTGAGTGGTGGTGACTGGCACCTTTTATAGGATCATCCAGAAGGACTCCAAGTGCCCAACAAGCTTCTTCCGTCACTACTTCAGGGTGTGGTGGAAGTTCTGCCAAATAGGACCCTGTAAAAGTCCAGGCGCCCCCCAGCAGAGGCCACAGGCCCCAACAGTGTTGACCCATGGCCTTGCTAGAAACCAAGGGGGCTGCCCTCTGTTGGTCCGGGGGAGAAACTGTCCTGGAAGTATTCTCTCCCACGGTCCTTCCATAATCAGGGTGTCCCAGCCGGGTAAGGGCTCCGACAATCTACCACACTATCTGTCTGTCTCCTTGCCAGTGTTATTGCCCAGTGTTTTGGGTTCAATCCGTTGTCTGTGTGGAGTTTGCCTGTTCTCCCTGTGTTTGTGAGGATATTCCAGTTTTCCTCCCACACCCTTTAAAGCTGGGAATCAAAATCAGCCGTGAAGTGTGACAGTATAGCTGTGCCTCTTTGATTTGGTCTGAAGTCATACAGGTGGGCTCTATGTGTATGAAAGCTGAGAACCAGTGAGCACTCATATGATAATGAAGACAAGAGGAATAAGTAACACAGGTGTTTTGGATCAAGAGAAGCTTGTCTGTCTGATGACGCATGATAGAGTAGAAAATAGAAAAAGTGCAGGGATTGTGGCTGAAGTTGCCATACTTGGGAATCATTCATATGGTGCTGACTTTATTAGGCAGCAGAGAAAGGGGTGACACTTTAAAAATGTGAAACTGTGCTGGGAAGCCATCACAGAGTTATCTAATTTGTCATGGCCGTGATCTGACATCCTCAGGATGATGAGATCAGAAACTGCAGTCATCACGTGTGACGTCCCCACAGACCAGAAGTTGTGTACTGTGATGTACTACTGGTCAGAATTCCCTGAAGCTGTCTGGTGTCTCATACTGGACTGGTTCCTGCTTTATACCCAGTGCTCCTGACATAGGCTCTATCTCCCTGAAACTCTAAAAGCGGATTTGGTAAAAGAACAGATGAAAATATGAACTTCATAACAGAGGGCATGGAGGTGCCACCTCACAGGTACAACTTCTTGGCTTAGAATGCTGTGCCCAGTTGTAGTCCATAAGGGATTTACACACTCACCATATCTGTGAGGGTTTAAATGCCTTGTAGTTTTTTGACTGAAATAATAAAACATCCTAAAACTATGTTATAGTTTCACCTTTCTTTTTAGACAGTCAAACAGAATAGTTCTTTTTCTGCTCTTGTTGCACATTTGTTTCTCTTAAACCTCTTGTGTGGAGAAGCTGCAAAGAAAGAAAAGAAAAGCCGAAGAAGAAAGACTTTGGTATTTAAACAAACCATTTTGGATGTGCTCGCCTTCTGAGTGCATTTTTGTCAAGAGAATATCAGGCAGCCCACTCCCCCCAAATTGGGGCCCTGTTTCTGTGCAAACCTCTTGGGCTCAAGGCTGGAAAAACATAACCTCTTTAACATACACAGTGACAGGAGTTAGATTAAAGACTGGCTTTTTTTTTAAGTATGTAGAAGAGCAACATATTTCCCGACTGCCTTCCCTGTGCCTCTCGAGTGAAGTTTGAAGTGGGAAAGGTTCAAGTTAGGACACAAATTCTGTTCCCTCCCTTCTTTTCCCTCTCGCTCCACACACACACAGACGAATTCAAAGCTAATAATTCCACAATTTAAAATGTAAAAATTCTAACATAATTCCAGAAGGTTCCCAAAGAGCAGCTTCAATCCCACTTGCAGGCTTCCAAGACTGGGCTGGGGATGATCTGTCAGTCTGTCTGGCTACTGTGTGTGTTCATAGTGAGCCCGCTTTATGAAGCACCACCGTCAGGCCATAAATGTTTCACGTTTACTTTTAATCATTTTGTTCACTCTCACTTTCATGTCTCACTTATCATAGTGCCTTTCATATCTGTCTGTCTGTACATACCCAATGGCTCCTCATTATGAAAACAAAACTTTCCACCGTGACTCTCACGGGCTTTGACTGTTTAGCGCCATCGAGCACATGTTTTATTTATATCATTATTATAATTAAATGGGGACAATCAGGTTGGCACCCCAATAATTACAGTTTGTGTATCTGCAGTTCCTTCCAATGATGAAAACACTCAGAGACAATATACAGCCTTAACACATGCGGTGACCGAGTGTAGCATTACTAAATATGCCAAATATCTCCCACGGGAAAAATAAATCTATCTATCTATCTATCTATCTATCTGTTATATAGTGCATTTCACATCTATCTATCTATCTATCTATTATATAGTGCCTGTCATATCTATATATCTATCTATCTATTATATAGTGCCTTTCACATCTATCTATCTATTATATAGTGCCTTTCATATCTATCTATCTATCTGTTATATAGTGCCTTTCACATCTATCTATCTATCTATTATATAGTGCCTTTCACATTTATCTGTCTATCATATGGTGTCTTTCATATCTATCTATCTATCTATCTATCTATCTATCTATCTATACTAATAAAAGGCAAAGCCCTCACTCACTCACTGACTCACTCACTCACTCACTGACTCATCACTAATTCTCCAACTTCCCGTGTGGGTGGAAGGCTGAAATTTGGCAGGTTCATTCCTTACAGCTTCCTTACAAAAGTTGGGCAGGTTCTATATCGAAATTCTACGCGTAATGGTCATAACTGGAAGCAGTTTTTCTCCATTTACTGTAATGGAGATGAGCTTCAACGCCGTGGGGGCGGAGTTTCGTGTGACATCATCACGCCTCCCACGTAATCACGCAGTACATAGAAAACCAGGAAGACCTCCAAAAAGCGCTTAAGAAAACATGCATTATATAATTGAGAAGGCAGCGAAACAATAAGAAGCGAGCGAGTGACATATACAACCATATTCATGAGTTCTGCTACTGAAACAAAGCACGATGTAAACCTACACTTTAAATTAAGTTCATAGACAGGCTGCCGCTGGCGTTTGTAATTTAGTGCCTGCCCATATAAGGCCGTCCGTCAGCGGCAATCCAATAGCAAACTCCCACTAAATATTCACGGGTGAAGGACTGTGCTTATGGAGAGGAAGATGAGATGGTCAGGGTGGTGTTTGACACAAACTCAGCGAAACTGCGAGAGAAAGTTTTAAGTGCCAGGACTAAGGTAACATTAAATACAGCCATGGACATAGCACGAGATGGCACCAGCACAGCTGGGAACCTTCGATGCATGTACACGAGTGGCTCACGTGAACTGGCGCAGTGCACAGATAAAAGCAACAGTTCCAAAGAGCTGAACAAAACTGAATTACACAATTGAAAAGGCAGCAAAAAATATGAAGCGTCTGATACATATAAACATATTCATAAATCCAACTACTGCGGAAACAAAGCACACGTTGGAAAAAGTCAATGTCCCGCTAAAGGAAGACAGTGTAAAAAACCCGTGCATGCAGTGTGTCAGGTCTCAGATAAAGAAGAAGACGAGCTGTTTATTGATGCAGTAAGAAACGAATCGATGAATGAAACCTGTCATCTTTACAACGATTGACAAACACGGAATGTAACTTGAACACAACACATCCTACAAATACGAACCTGATTGAAAGAAATAATGATAATCAAATCCTTGATGACAGCAACACTCAGTAACACTCACAAAACAAATACTGTATATTGACAGTCATGTTACGTTATTTTTAAAATGTTCCCTTTTCTTTTCTAGCTTTTTAACACACTACTTCTCCGCTGCAATGCGGGTATATATATATATGTATATATATATATATATTCCGATCTACATACTCGAATAATGGATACTTTATTCGCCATCAATGATTGTTTTGGTAAAGCCATACTCAGTGTATTCATTAGATGAGCGGTAAAAAGTAAGAGCGAGGGAGGATGACTTATTGAGGCATGCAGGCTGTAGTGGGCGTCAACTCTATCTGAATTGCGCGATCACATTTGAAAAAATATATCTTTTCAAGTTCTATTTAGTCCATATGTGTCAAACTCAAGGGCGAGATCATTTTATATACTGTATTATTGTTATTAAAGGCCCGGGTATATGAAGCGCTGGTAACACAATAAACTACAGATCCCATAATGCAGCGCTTCAGCTGCCTTGGCCGAACACTTACCGCGCTAATCAAGTCTAGCTTATGATGCTGCAAGTTATTGCGAAGCTAGCTCCTACGATGCTGAAGAGAAAAGTTGATTCTGAAAATAGAGCCTTTAAAACCGATGGGAGGCTGAGTATATGTTTACTGAACCCGTGTGTCTCATTTGTGGAGCTAATGTGGCTGTAATTACAGAATTTAATCTAAGACGGCACTATGAGACAAAACATCAGGGAGTTCTGTGTTGTGGAGATTCTCAGGATGGATTGCAGGTGCTCATCAGTGAGGCTGAAAGACCTGAATGCAATGCAGAAGATACAGAAAGCAGAAGAATTAAATAAGAATCTGACACTTCAGCGGACGTTTTTACCCGTGCACAATCACAAAGTGATTTCAAGTGAAGTTGCTTTTATGGGAGACACAAATGCACCAGTGCACCTTGCCCCACTTTCCCTGTTGCCAAGTAATGTTGAACCAAGTCGTCACTACGGTGTTCCCAAATACGCACTTTGCTGATAAACCGAGCGCACTGAGTTTGCACGGCGCTTTGGTGACTTTGAAGAACAAAAAAAGTCCGTCTACATGCGGCTCGAACCTTGTGCATGTTTGGTAGCACATATCTGTGTGAGAAGCTCTTCTCAGTGATAAAGAATAACAAAACAGCACACAGGAGTCGCCTCACTGATGAGCACCTGCAATCCATCCTGAGAATCTCCACAACACAGAACCTCACACCAAACAGAAACGAACCTGTGCCAAAAAAGATGCCAGGCGTCCAGCTCTAAAATGACATATGAGCAAAGACAACTGAATGATTTGATTTGTTATTGCTGAAAGGAACACATTTTATTTATATTTCCAGGTTTTGTTATGCAGCATGTTCATATTTGAATTTGTATAATTTTGAAAGGATATATTTTTATGGAGAGCAAAATCTTTTGGGATATTTAAAATCTAAGTTTATTTTTTATATAAATTTACATAAGAGTAAAGAAATTTGAATGTTTGTTCTTTTAAGTTATTTAAGGTTTGAGTTGATTTATTCACGAATAATATTCCTGTCTGTTTTACCATTCCTACCAAAGATATTTCTGTCGACTAAATAAAAATTCCTTCTATTTAAAATTTAAATAGAACTTGAACAAATACGATAGTTCATAATATCCACGCAGACTTGCACGTAAGAGCGGGAGTTATCCGTTTTAACAAGCAGCGTATTGCACTGATACGAAATAGCTGTGTGTGTATATACTGTATGTAGATATGTATGTATATGTATATATATGTTTATATATGTGTGTGTGTATGTATATATATATATATATATGTGTGTGTATGTATGTATGTGTGTATGTATATGTATGTGTATATATGTAGATATATATATATGTATGTATATATGTGTATATGTATAGATATGTATATATATATGTTTATGTGTGTGTGTGTGTAAATATATATATATATATATATATATATGACAGCAACACTCATCACTCACAACAGTGACAAAACAATTACATTGACAATCATGTTACGTTATTTTCAAAATGTTTCCTTTTCTTTTTCATTGCTTCTTTAACACACTACTTCTCCGCTGCAAAGCGCGGGTATTTTGCTAGTCTATTATATATTGCCTTTCATATCTATCTATCTCTCTATTATATAGTGCCTTTCATATCTATCTAACTATCTATCTATCTATCTATCTATCTATCTATCTATCTATCTATCTATCTAATAGTGCCTTTCTATCTATAGATCAACCTGTATGATTTATAATTTGCAGATCTGCCTGTTTGCAGCTTTCTCATCAATAATTAAATGAAAATGATTTTGAAAGAAAACCACAGAGGAGTCTGTAGCCCTGCTACTTAAATGGACTGCAAATCCCAGCAGCCCTAGGAGTGCTGAATCATCGGGCAGCTTTGGCCATTGCTGGGTAAAAGATAGAGGTGCTAGTTTTAAAAGTGAGCCAAAACAAGTCGCACGATCACAGTCAGTGGTGACTTTTTGTTTTTGAATGCTTCACAGTCCAGCTGGATTACAATTACAGCCATTGGATTACAGTTTTCTCTGAATTTATGTTCTTTTCCATGTGAATTTGTCTGGGTTGGCAAACATCTTTGTCTGAAGAGCACTCCCATCTTCTACAAATCTTCGCATACATCGGCTTCACGGTAGGACAAAACTTTACATGACTTTCAGCAAGCTGATCACAGGGGATTTCATTTCATAACTACACCACCATCATCGGCATCTGCAAAAGTGGAGCGTGTCATGAGGGTTAATTATTTTGTGCTTAGTATTTTGTTGGATTTCTTTTTTATCTGTAACATTAATAATTGTTGTCATTTACTACCATAAATATATATAAAAATGTATCATAATTTAAATTTTATAAAAAGTTACCTTTCACTAAAGAACTGCTGAACTTCGTGCTTTGTCTGGGGGGCGCCAAGCATCTCTGTCTCAGCAGTCAGTCTTACACATATGATTTGATGGAGCAGAGATTGTTCGATCTCAAAATTCTCGTAAGTATTACCATTTTATTTAGTGCAGTAAACTTAGAATGTAAAGTACTCATAGGCCCAAAACTTTGCAGGGGTCCTGCACACATAACCCCCATGAATAACAAGAGATTACTTGGGGTTCAGTGCTGCTTGCTAATGCCTTCTCTCTTCCTCCCTGGAAGACCGGTGGCCATTCAACCGCTGATGCCTCTTCATTCTACGCCCTCCTCGACCCACCCCTTCCTGCCTTGGACCCATATGTTCGGAAGTTCAGTCATATTTTTTCAGTTCTGTATTGGGCAATATTATTTCTGTTTTCATTTTCTTTCATTATATGGGGTCACAGTCACAGTGAAAAAGTAAGTAGACCCCATGGAAACTGTTGACTTTTTCAAAGCAAACAGTAGTTCTTCCTGCAAACAGTGCCTTACAGATAAAGGTGATATCTCTCTACTATATAAAAAAATCTTGGGATGAGACGAGACTTGTTCAGAGAGATGAGACGAGAAATTTTGAGAGAGATAATTTCAAGTCCCGTGAGACGAGACTTTGTGCCAAGAGATGAATTGAAAACCTAACAGGTCCAAGCGTGGGTGGAAATAAAAGACAAACAATAGAAAAAAAAAAACACAAAGAGGAGAAGACAAAGTAGAACATCGTAAAGAGTTTCAAAAATGTTGATGCGATACACACGCAGAGCAGGTTAGAGATTAAGAAAGTACTAAAATTCAAAAACTGATAGTAAAGATCGCATTAGCTCTAACAAGTAGAAATTATTGCTCAGTGAAATAGCGGAACAGCGAAAAGAGATCAAATATATGACATTGGTGATATGACAGAAGTATGTAGATATTGTTTGGCTTTAAAGCTTAAGTCAGAGACTTGCAGATCGTCTAATTCATGTGCCCATCATGGAAAAGTAGTGTTTCTTCTCAATGAAGTGGCGTATCCGAGAGAATTAAAAGATTTGTTATTTTGTGAAAGTGAAATCCACAAACACTACAGGCAAAATATCGAAATCTACAATAATATGTTTGCGTTTGCATCATTCAATGCTGAAAACGTAGATTTACACGATTCAGGACCATACACTATGAGAATCTGTGGTCCCGCAACAATGAAAGCTGCTACAAGTTTAATTTCAAGGAAACTACAATTCGGTCAGGTTTATATTTATGATCACAGAGAAGCGATGCAACATAGAATCGAAAGAATTAAACAATTGGACATATTAGAAATTCTACAGCCAATAATGGATTGAAATCCAAACGTCCAAAAGTATCGCACTTTACAGGAAATTTATCTGAAAAACACGGACAAAGAAGTTTTCTCGGATTGCTGTATGAATCCAAAAGATCGCGCTCGCATATATAATAAACCAACATGTCACAAATTGTCAGCGATAAGAGTTTCGAAAGACGGAGATATCAAAGACAGAGTTGATATTCGTGTTTATCCAAAAGCACAGCACGATATGTCGCATGCGGCAGATCCAGAATATTACTAGTGTGTAGGGCCCGCATGGGGGTTGGCGAGCAAAGTGAACAGGGGGCAGACCCCCCTAGTACTTAAATAAAAACAGAAGAAAAATTTGACCTGTCAATCATTATTCAACAAAAACTATCAATAGATGTAATGTTCTACTGTAGCTAGTGCTGCCTAACTTCCAAAGGCCTGACCCCATGCTGAAGCGCTAGAAGTTCTCCCAAGTCCACATATTACATTTCAGACAGGGTTCCTCCTCTGTCTGGGGTTCAAATTCTTGTTTTATTTGTTTTATAAGTCTTATTTATGTTACTGTTATTTGTTGTTAATTACCGTAAATACTCGCATTTAAGTTCTTCCGTGGAATATTTGGGGCTTGATTTTATCATATAATTTCTGGTATTTTATAATGTTGGTCATATAAGTTGAATGCGTAAAACTCACGCTATTGGTCCAAGAGATTATAATATGCAATCGTTCACCTGAGAGCGTAACCATGGTGCACGCTGTCTTTTATTTCTATGTATTGTGCCTACATGACCACACGCTAATACTAACAAAATAATTTGTGAATTTCCCCTTGGGATTAATAAAGTATCTATCTATCTATCTATCTACTGTATCTATCTATCTATCTATCTATCTAACCAAACTATCCCAAAGTGACTTTGCACTGTCTAGTGTTTTTTGTATCTCACACCCTCATACACCTTTATCGTAAGACATCCCTTATCTTTTATGGAGTGTTCAATCAGAAGAAAATACGAAGCTGGTTTTAAATTAAAAATTGTTGAAGTGGTGAAAGAAATTGGTAACTGCGCTGCTGCAACAAAATTCGATGTGTCTGAGAAATTGGTGTGAGATTGGAGGAGGCAAATTTAAGTGTATTATTGAATGGGCGTATAAGTCAGGGTTTGATTTTATGATCGGGTTTCAAGACCAGACTTATATGTGAGTATATACGGTATTTGCTTTGTTCACTATGCCATTTTTAAATGTCTCATGTTTTGTGGTCTGGTTCCCCAAACTGCTGCATGGTTTAGTTCACAAAAATGATCAGAAAAAGTCCAGTAAAGCAAAGAATCGGCCAAGCATGAGGAAACCAGAAGCTTCATGCAGCATCGTCAAAGCTGCCTATTATGATGCCAGTTAACATCTATAAGACGTTTTGGAAATTCATTAATTTCAATTTACAAATTGAGTTACTCTGCCTAAAAGTCTAGGCATTCAGCTTCATTTTGTATTTTAAAAGGCAAGTGTTACATAATTATAGCAGTACATCTTCAAGAAGAGCAGATGCAATTTCTGAATTTAATTACAGGATAAAGAGTATTTCATTAAGCTAATTACAATTTTTCCTGAATGGCATTAAAAACCACACGAGACAGACTGTCAAGCTCGCGTGAGGCATGTTCTGATAAGCAATTTGTACTTCAGCCTTCCAGTCTCATATTAATCGACTGCCTTCTGCAAGAAGACGCTCCTTCACATGAATTTGTAACCATAAGGACTTGCGTACAACTTACAGGGCAACACGGTGCGATGGATCATAGAAGTGTATGGCAGCCTGTAGGGTCTGTTTACCTTCACAGACATCCCTTAGCAACTGGTGGGCTTCTCCAAAACAAAAGAGTAAATTGAAGACCTGCCAAGGAATGTCGCATGGGAATAGAGTTCCCTCAAACTTGTTCACAACAACACTCAGAAATGTTTTTAAATGGTTAACGTGTGAAGATAAAAGAACATAAACTGGACTGCGCTTGAACTATTTTGCTGTCCATGAAAATACTTTGCCCTCTAAATATTTAAATTCTGCAGGCATCCAGCAAATGTAGTTTTACCTCCTATAAAAAGTCTTCACCGTCTTGGAAGTTTATCACATTTTATTGTTATACAAAATTGAATCACGGTGGATTTAATTGGGCTTTTTTCACATCGATCAACAGAAAAAGACCCTTTAATGTCAAAAGTGTTCTAAGAACACAAAATAACTGATCGCATAAATGTTCACCCCCTTCAAGTCCATATTTAGGAGATGGCAGCAATAACAGCCTTGAGGTCTCTCTTTCTAGTAATATAATAATAATGTTTTATTTATGTTGCACCTTTCATACACTCAGGGACACTTGACAATTCAATAAACACAAAAAGACAGTAGAAGTAACGCCCATTGAAGAGATGTGTTTTTAACAGGAGTTTGAAACGAATAATAGATTTTTCCTCATGAAGGCTATGAAGAAGAGCATTCCAAATTTTAGTGGCCATCACACTGAAAGCTCTGCCACACATAGTTACTAACCTGTATTTAGGTACAGTGAGTAAGTTAGCGTCCAGTGATCTTAATGCACGGGCAGGAGTGT
The DNA here is from genome assembly GCF_016835505.1 of Polypterus senegalus. Taxonomy (NCBI): domain Eukaryota; kingdom Metazoa; phylum Chordata; class Cladistia; order Polypteriformes; family Polypteridae; genus Polypterus; species Polypterus senegalus. The sequence goes on from NC_053162.1 coordinate 16,974,428, forward strand.
AAGGAAGCAGCAGCTCAGACAGATAATGAAGGGCTTTAAAGGTGAGAAGAAAAAAATTATATTTGATTGTTGAAAAGACGTAACCGATGCAAATCATAAAGGACAAGAGTGATGTGAGCATGTAGACGAACAGCAGAATTCTGAACAAATTGCAATCTATTGATATATTTAGTCCTAGAGACAAATACATCCTCAGAGATTTCTGCAGGAATACTCTGGGAAACTCTTAAGGCCTTCTTAAGAGGACAGATTATCTCATATCTTTCCCACAGAAATAAATTAGAAACCAAGAAAGTAGCAGAGCTAAAAAGCGAAATTACTAGAATAGATGAAGAACATGCCAGGCTTCCAAGCGAGGCTCTACATAGGAAAAGGCAGGCTCTACATTCAGAACTAAACCTCTTGACAACTAAAGAAACTGAACAACTAATTTATAAATCCAGACATCATTACTATGAACACGGAGAGAAAGCTAATAAGCTTTTAGCTCAACAAATTCACAAGCAAGAAGTCCGCAATGCAATCCCAGTAATCACCAATATGAACGGAGACAAAATCATCGACCACAAAAATATAATGCACACATTTAGAGACTACTATAAATCCTTATATTCTACTGAGTTTAAAGAAGACAACACACAATCTAATGCATTTCTGGATACATTACAGATACCACAAATAGGCACTTTTAGTGCGGAGGAACTCTAAAACCTCTGGCGTTATCAGAACTACTAGATGCTATAAAGTCACTTCAGGACGGGAAAGCAGCAGGCCCTGATGGCTACCCTGCAGAATTTTATAAGAAATTCTCCGCTCAGCTAGCTCCCCTCCTATTAGCAACATTTACAGAAGCCAGAGACAATCAAACTCTTCCTCAAACTTTTCACCAAGCATTAATCACCTTTTTTCCTAAACAAAATAAGGACTTATTACAATGTGCATCATACAGACCAATTTCACTTCTGAATAATGACGTTAAAATACTCTCAAAATCATAGCTAGAAGGATGGAGAAAGTGCTCCTTCGGTAATATCACAAGATCAAACTGGATTTATCAAGGGTCGACACTTATCTTCAAATCTTTGACGCCTGTTTAATGTAATATACTCACCAAAAGTCAAACACCCCAGAAATATTATTATCATTGGATGCAGAAAAAGCATTTGACATGATTGAATGGAAATACCTTTTTACTACATTGGAGAAATTTGGGTTTGGCCCAAACATTTGTGCATGGATCAAACTACTGTATACCAATCCAGAAGCTTCAGTTTGTATCAACAACATTTGTTCAGACTACTTTAAACTAGAACGTGGTACCAGACAAGGATGCCCTTGTCACGCTACTGTTTGCAATCGCCATTGAACCACTGGCAATACACTGTCGAAATACTGATCAGATAAAGGGGATTATCAGAGAAGGACTGGAACAGAAAATTTCTCTATATGCAAATGACATGGTACTGTATATATCAGACCCAAAAATTCTGTGCCTGCAGTCTTAACAGCACTCACAGAATTTCAAAAGATCTCTGGTCTCAGAATTAATCTGAATAAAAGTGTACTCTTTCCAGTGAATTCTCAAGCATATAATATTAGATTAGACACCCTACCTTTTATCATTGCAGAACAGTTTAAATACCTAGGGTAAACATCACAAGTAAACATATAGGTCTTTATCAACAAAATTTCATCTGCATGGAAAAAATTAAGCAAGACTTGCATAGATGGTCAACCCTTCATCTCACTCTAGATGGAAGAATTAACGCTGATAAGATGAATATTCTTCCTTTTTTATTGCAAAACATTCCAATATACATCAATAAATAATTTTTTTAAGCAATGAGATTCAACAATAACCTCATTTATTTGGAACTCAAAACATCCACGTATCCAAAGAGTGACCCTACAAAGACAAAAGGCAGAAGGTGGCATGGCTCTACCTAACTTCCAGTTTTATTACTGGGCAGCAAACATACAAGCTATAAAACCTGGACACAAATAGATGAACATACACAGGCTTGGTCCGCAATAGAAGTAAAATCCTGCAGTACTTCTTTATATTTCCCTGCTCTGTGCCCCAATAAATGCAAGTTATCGCCAATACACTAATAACCCAATTGTGCTTCACTCACTCAGAATATGGAACCAATGTAGAAAGCATTTTAAGATGGAGAAGCTTTTATCTGTGGCACCTCTGCAAGAGAACCACCTCTTTCAACCTTTGCAAAACATATGCAGTTTTTAATATCTGGAAAAATTTGGGATTAACTTGCTTAGAGATCTTTATATAGACAACGTCTTTGCATCCTATGAACAATTACATTCCAAATTTAACATTCCAGCTGCACATTTCTTTCACTATCTTCAAATTAGGAACTTTGTTAAACAGAACCTTCTCGATTTTCCTCATCTTGCACCCTCATCCATGCTGGAAAAAATATTGCTCAATTTCAAGGACTCAGACATCATCTCTGCAATATATAAAATTACTAGCAAAATACCCGCGCTTCGCAGCGGCGAAGTACTGCCTTAAAATTTTTATTAAGAAGAAAATTAAACCTTTTTAAACTGAGGAAAAAAATATACCAATAATTATTTGTTAAGGATCTCTTTGTATACCACATTTTGAGTTCGGCCCTCCGGTTGTAATATGACCAAACTGTGCGCTGAGCTTACTCTTGAGCATGTAACGTACAGTTGGCCATGTGAACAGTAATCTTGTTTCAAATCTCACAGTTTGGATTGCTGCTGTCATAATTGGTTTGAGTTTCATGGTTTGTTTCAATTATGACAGTATTTGCAGGATTTGTTGTATTGAAGAGACATTCGACATCTGTCAAGCATTGTAAGCATACAACCGGTTTCATCGATAACTTCACATCCAGCTTTTGAGAGTTGAAACATCAAAGTGTCCACTACTGAAATCGTCACCTGTGAGTCTAAGATGTTTAAGAGGCACTGGCAGTTGTCGAAAGGTGTAAAATATTTCGGTACACTTGAAAGCGACAACCGAACAATTCAGCGGCAGCTATTAACTCACATGCAGAACCATAGGTGAAGGGCTTAAGCATTTCACTCTTCTAGTGCTCCTGTGTAGTATAATTATCTCCTGTACCATCATCAGTCCACACCTTGAACCTGTCCCAGTCATTCAATACATAAGACACAATGTTCCTCTGGATATCAAGAGTGAGCCTGATATGCAATATGTAAAAAAGAATGGAAAAGGTAGGTGCCATCTCCGGGCATGGAAATCACTCGGTAAGTGACAGTTCTTTGATCAATGGTGATCACCTCGATAGGCATGTTAATGGGGGTACTGTTGGAATGATAAAGGAAATGGGTACCTGAACAATGTAAAGTAAGTCTAAAATACCTAAACAATAACCATAATCGTAATAAACGTGAAGCCGTGGATTAAATAAAAAGGCTGTAGTTATCAGCAGGGAGACGTGAATTCCTTGGCGAAGCAAAGAAGGGAATGTAGAGACCGGAGCGACAGACGACCTTATATAGGCAGGCAGCCAACAACGTGGGAGGCGTTGGGATGGGGGACCCAATGCCGCCTCACACGGTGACCGAGCTGCAGGCTATGGACGTATATATGTAAGTAAGTAGGATTCAGTTAGCGTTGGGAACCCGTGTACCAAATTTCTTGAAGATGGGCCCATAAGTAACATAAGTAACGTTGAAAAGTTCCATATGGCGGCCGACAGTGGCGTCATACCATCGAAATAAGTACGTACATTGTTTTCGCTTAGCGCAGGGAAGCCACCTACCAAATTTCGTGAAGATGGGGCCATAAATAAGAAAGTTCAACTTGGCGAACATTGGCAACCATTATGACTGTTACTAGTAGAATTTCGAAATGAAACCTGCTTAACTTTTGTAAGTAAGCTGTAAGGAATGAGCCTGCCAAAATTCAGCCTTCTACCTACACGGGAAGTTGGAGAATTAGTGACGTTGGAAAGTTCAATATGGTGGCCAACAGAGGCGTCATACCACCGAAATAAGTACGTACATCGGTTTCGGTTCAAAGATCCAAGAGGACACTGGGAAAAAGATCCCTCAATCAATATATCAGAAAAGGAGTGGAAAATAGCAATGCAGAGAATTCACTCGAGCTCCATATGTGCAAAGCAAACAATTATTCACCTCAAAATTATATATCAAGCACATCTGTCTCGCCTAAAACTCTCCAAAATGTTTCCAGGGCAGGATCCAACCTGCAATCAAGCCCCAGCCTCACTGGGTCACATGTTTTGGGCCTGCACCAAATTAACATTATTCTTGACCAAAACTTGTATTTACCTTTCAGATAGCCTTGGTCTCACAATCCCTCCTAACCCATTAACAGCTGTGTTTGGGGTTCTTCCAGATGGGTTTAAAGTGGAGAAGGACAAACAAATTGTGATTGCATTCACTACACTTTTGGCACGCAGACTTATTCTGATAAACTGGAAGAACCCAAACTCTCCTCTTTTAAGTCAGTGGGAAACCGATGTTTTATACTATTTGAAATTGGAAAAAATCAAATACTCAGTTAGAGGATCTGTACAGATTTTTTTCAAAACATGGCAGGATCTAATCACTAACATTTTAGAATAAGCTCTTAAAGCACAGAGGAAGCAATTATTTCTGTATTTCTTTTTCTTCTCCATTCATCTCTATTGGCTTATCAAACTCATCAATTTAGGTATGTTTACAAGCCTTAAGTTTTACCTTGTTGGCCATGCTCTCTTTCAGGGGTGGGGGTCGAATTGTTCTCAATCCTACTTTTTGTAAAAATTGATTGATTTATATGGAATGATTGCAAATAAATTAATAAAATTTCAAAAAAAAAAAAAAAAAGATATATTTAGTCGGCAGGCCATAAAACGATGCATTGTAATCGTCCCGATGGGTAGTGATGACACTGGCTCACGGTTAAGTTTAGTGAAAATTTCAAAATCCTCCTTTTACCATATAAAGTCTTAAATGACCAAGGTCCGGCTTACTTGTCTGAACTTATCATGACTTACAAACAAGAGCGCACATTAAGATCTCAAGATGCCGGTCTGCTTATGATTCCAAAGATTAATAAAATAACTGTTGGAGGTCGAGCTTTTAGTCACAGGGACCATAAACTGTGGAATGGTCTGCCTGCTACTATAAGAGATGCCCCTTTGCTCTCAGCTTTCAAATCCTTGCTGAAGACTCACTACTTCAGTTTAGCACACCCTGACTAGAGCTGCTGATTTACTGTACAGGCTGCATCTCTGTTGTTAGTCATTAGCACTAAAACATAAGTAACATGATAGTTATAATTGAATACTAACCCTCACCTATTCTGTTTCTGTTCTCGGTACTCAAATGTGGCACTTGGTGCCACGGCCCACCTGCCAAGTTGTTTTGCCTGCCTAAGGTAAAGTCATCCCTGATGGAGGATCGCAGGAATTGTGGGTTAGAGGGATCCTTTCATCAGATTGGCTGGCCCAGTGTTGACTCAGCTGTGGAATGGCCAAATGGGGGAGGCAGCTTTATGGCTAAGGTCTCCAGGACTCTAAACAAATCCAAATCATCAGTGATATCATCTACTGTTAAATTCTGCTCCGTACTTGTACAATTTTTATTTTTATACTGTATTGAGGATTTGTTCTGTTCTGTATTTTGTATTGTATTAACCCGCTTCTTTTTGACACCCACTGCACACCCAACCTACCTGGAAAGGGGTCTCTCTTTGAATTGCCTTTCCCAAAATTATGTGAATTTCCCCTTGGGATTAATAAAGTATCTATCTATCTATCTATCTATCTATCTATCTATCTATCTATCTATCTATCTATCTATCTATCTATCTATCTATCTATCCAAGGTTTCTTCCATTTTCTTTTCCCTACAAGGGTTTTTTTGGGAGTTTTTTCTTGTCTTCTTAAAGAGTCAAGGCTGGGGGGTTGTCAAGAGGCAGGGTCTGTTAAAGCCCATTGCAGTACTTCTTGTGTGATTTTGGGCTTTACAAAAATAAATTGTATTGTATTGTATAATAGTACAATAGAAATATTACAAGTACGGAGCAGAATTCAACAGTAGATGATATGACATAATAGAATTTGGATTGGTATGGTTGATTTAACGGCTCCTGATTCTCGACTTCTAATAGTCCATCAGTTAAATGATACCGGCCAGGAACAAAGTTATCTCTCCTTCCCGCCTTCCAATTCGTTTGCTGTTCTGCTGTGGCCTCCCATCTAGGGTAAGAGTCCTCCTCTTTCCCACCCGGGATGCCCACTTTCCTCTTACAGTAGAAACGACCTGCCTGCTATCGGCACGAACAAGGTTAGTAAGGTGGACGGCCACCTGCACGCCTTTTTAAGACTATCCCTACGTCCTGGCTTGCCAATCTTCAAAGGGTGAGATGTGAAACTTTTTTGCTTTGGGGACAACACCATCTGCATATCTTCCTTCATTTAGAAAGTGCCTTTTCATCTTCTGACATCCTCTTCTCCTCACACAAACAATACAATGTTAGACTATTGTGTCTGGACTCTTGCTGGTGATAAATGCTACATCAAAGGTTTTTGTATATATTTATGTATTTTCACAAAAGCCACAAAGAGCCATAGCATGGTTTGGGGCAGCCACCCGTATATTTGGTTTCCTGGGTGCAAATTGTCATTTTAAATAATAGCACTGCTGTGCTTAAAAACCAAGTCCAAAACAGAACTGAGGGAATAGGGAAAAGGTGAAGGCTTTTAAAGGGGAAGACAGGAAGTGAAATCAAAGGTATCAGGCTCAGGAAGGTCTTTAGTCATAGGTTCGAGCCCGGACGTGACATCACAGGGGCCGGAGCCAGCAAGGTCTTCTTCCATTGGCTCGGTCCCAGAAGTGACGTCACGAGAGCCAGGTGGAATCTCCCGTGAATGGTCTACAGGCAAGGGAGAAAAAGAGTCAGTGCACTCTGCCACATCCCGGTATGACTCGGAACTGCCCTTCCTCAAGCCCTTTAGCTGCCTCCAATGCGCACGTGTTTGACAGTATATAGTGTATATGTAGGGTTATCTGTACCAGAGGTTTCCTTTATAGTTAAAATTTGGATTGAGTGTGTTTATGTGTATTTATGTACATAAGAGTACGAAAGTGATTGAGGGGGCAACTCAATATAACTTTATACAGGCTGTGCTTCGTGAAAAGAAAAAGTATGTGAATGAATTTGCATGACATTTGGGGAGGCTGTACCTGGATGATCACATAAAATATATATATTTTTCTATCCTTTGGATATTATAATACAATTGTTGTGTTTACATGTCCACTGTTGCAAAAAGAATTTAATTTAAGATTTATCTGACAGTGTAGCATGTCTAACATTTAGTTTAGGGGGATTGTTCTAATTGTCCTGCTGGAAAGCAAATCTTCTTCCAACGTGCAGGTTTCTTCAGACTGCATAAGGTTTTCTTCCAGGATTTCCCTGCATTTTGCTCCCCTCTTCCCTCATCAGCCTTTCAGGGCCTGCTGCAGAGAAGCATCCTCATTTACCACCATGCTTCAGGGTGAGGATGGTGTGGTCAAATATGGAATTTAGCTTGAAGGCTAGAAAGCTCAATTTTGGTCTCAACAGACCCCAGGAGTGGGTCTATGGGTGTACTCACACTAGACATGTTTGTCCCCCTCCCATGCTCAAGAGTGTTTGTTCTCCCCTCCCTACAACTGGCCTGCACTCACACTATGCTTAAAGTTCTGGGCCCGGGCACGTTTTTGTCATGACCGTGCGGCTTTGTGTGAAGCCAAAACAAGATTCGGACAAGGAGTGGCAGCATCCATGTCAAAATGATTTGACTTATTTTGTGGTTGTTTTGGAGTCGTGTAGGGCAGGATAACACTCTTATTGAGTAGATTTATTGAGTGTACAGTACAGCGCTTTGCTGTTAATTGTGCTGCACGTACAAGATTTTTACGAAGACAAATGATGCCCCTTATCAAGCGGGGTCATTTTTGCTAAATCGCTTGTAATTTGACCTCTCCAAATTAGAATCATTGCTGTTATTGAACTATCTGGAGTATAAACACATGTTTGGTCTCTTTGTAAAGGTAACATTCTCTAGTTTCACCCTTAGTAGTCAGAATCACTGTAGGTGTGACTGATCAAAAGTTATGCACATTAGAACTCACAGAAAAATGAATTTTTTTGTTTTTTGTGAAAATAAAGGCCTCTATAGCTGCAGTAGGTAGGTGGGGACAGAAACACACTATGTACCAACAGAATAACTTGTTGACTACTCACATTTCAAATTTGAAAAGAATACCTGTAAAATGACATTTTTACACCAGTTTTATGTGGGCATGTCCAGGTGCTTTTTAGAGGGACCTCTGGTTTATCCATTATCCACATTTTGGAATGTATGGAAAAAGTGTAATAACTTTTGAATGCTTCAACCCACAGATATCAATGAGGGCTCTACTGAAAGCTTACACCTAAAGGAATCTATATCTACACACAGTGTCACTCTATTAGTTATGGAAATTCATATTCCATAATAAAAACAATAAAAAATATACATTTCAATATAAAAATAGTCAAAACAAGTCTTATGGGCCAAAAATATATATATATATATTTTATTTTTTACTTTTTTTTTAATAAAATGCACACAAACTGTATACATTTTTTTACAAACTGTTACAATACAGCTCAGCATTTTTCCACGTGCCACTGATTGTAGCAATCGTTAGCAGGCAGAAAGCACACGGGCGTGTCACATGTCGCTCTCTGCCATTAGACGTCTCCTGGTCCGATCGATAACTGTCACGTCGCGTACATGCATCTATTATTTCATCGAGAGTGTATTTACGTTTATCTGTACATTTATCCATATTTAAAATGCGAAAAAACTTGGTGAAATCACAATAAACAACCACGCACCAAGTCTGCAGACTGGCACAAATGCCAGCTTCGCGCAGCTCCGACCGGTTTTGTTTACAAGTTGGCATGGCAAGTTACATATCGACGTGCTCAGCTGCTCATTGGCTGTAAGTTTGGAGTGTCACTCACAGCGTCCAATCAAACCAGGGTTTGGAGTTGTGCGTCATCGTTCAGCTGTCTGTGACACTCTTTGGCTATACGAGGTGCCTGTCACCCCCCAGACCCATCGTAATTAGCCAACTTAGGTGTCAATCAGAAGCTAACACTTCCGTGTAACATGCTTTAGCATGGTTATTGCCGACAGAAACAAATTACGTCTGATATGACCAATAGAAATGAAAAAAAATGTCGGAGATAGTCTCGAGTTAAAAAACGTTTTCTGAAGTTTTTGTCCCTTTGAGGATCTATCGTGTGTTTTGGACCTAATCGTTTTACTGGATTATATTCCCTGGAGCCTTACGGACAGAATGAGATCAATATTGCTCGGAAATATTGATGTTTGACTTGCAGAGAGCCTTCAAAGGTAGTCGAAGGTAGGAAAAGTAAACTCTTAAAAGTATTTACTTCTCTGTAAAAAAGAATTTAATGTCAGTGCTGTGGTTGTTGTGTGTCAAAATAGTTTATATCATCGGAAAGACGAGACTCTGAATTTTCATTTGATGTGTAGTATGTCGAGGTGCATGATAGAGGGGCATGCACACATGGCTGTGATATGATTGTGACGTCGTAAAATCGTCGTTATGTACCGGGACCGGTACGTGTGCATGTTAAGGGGTTTTAATTAAGGGAGGAATTTGCAACTTTCTTGCCAAATACAATACATGTTCATGTGTAAGATGCTAATGAGAATTGCACTCTCTGACTTGTCGCGTCATTGACGTCATGCCTGTTTTCCATGCTTGGGCACGTTTAGCAACCACAATGTTCCCAATTACTACTAATTAGACCCACCTCTTCCAAGCGGGCCTGGGCACGGTACAGTGAGGCCAGTGATCACACTAGTCAAACGAATGTGAAGCCCGGGCACGTACAGCTGCCCCAACCCTGACACAGATAGGAAGGACACACGTTCAGCATGCAACACACTCTTTTATTTTGCACTGGGAAGTGCTTTCCCTTGCTCGCCAGACCAACACAGTACAGCAAAGCACCAACACAGTCCCTTTGCTGCCCCTTCAGTCTTCCACACGGGCTTTACAATGACTTCTGGTTACTGGCCCTTTTTCTTGAGCACCAGGAGTGCCCAACGAGCTTCCAGGTGTAGTGGAAGTGCTGCCAAAAAGGACTCCGCTGGAAACCAAGGAGGCTGCCCTCTGTCGGTCCTGGAAATACTCTCCATAATTGGGGTGTCCCAGCCAGGTAAGGGTCCCAACCATCCACCACACAAACTAGACTTTGCAGGGTTAAATGTAGATATATGTGGTTGGGCATGGATTGAATTCATAATGTGAGTAAACCCTAAGACAGGGCTGCTACAGTGTTAAAATACTTTATGGAGATTCTGCTGTTTGCCATCAAAACTCTGAAACCTGGAATCCGGGTCCTATGTCTCAGAAACAGCACGGTAATATTTCCACAGTGTCAACCTAGAAAGGCATAGACGTGTACGTTTTAGAATCAAAGCAAGTTTAAGTGACTTAGTTAAAGTGAGGAGGTGGGCAAATAATCAATATTTAACATTTAGGCTTTCAGCCCAGCTCAATGAGCTGACTTGTTAAGAATTCTTTAATATTCTTAGAATGATTTTGGTGTTAAAATATCGAAAGGCACAAAAAACGGAACAATAAACTGAAAGTTGGGTTGCTTGGGGCCAAAGCCTGTCCTGGCAGCCTCTAAACCCAGCCATGGATGGGATGCCAGTCTGTCACAGGGCACTGTCACTCACACCAGGGCAGATTAGGAGTTAACATGTGTCTCGATCAGTTATCAATGGACTTTTACTTCACTCAGGTGAAAAATTGTAGGTGTTCTTTATAGATTCTAGGACACTGAATCCAAACCTGGCAACAGAATTACTATATCACATCTACTTTTCAGTTTAAATTAAAGAAAGAAAACACTATTTTACAGAAAAAAATATAATATATACTGTCAACGGCACCCGGGCACAGACAGGCAGACATCTTGTTTTGCACAAACCACCACACGTTTATTTACACTATATACAATTGTTTGGTCACAAAGACCCCAGTCCTTTGGTCACACAGACCCACACAAGAGCACAAACCCCTTCCCAAAGTCCTGGCCTCACGATGCCTTGCTTCGGGCCGCCTTCATCCTCTCTGCTCCTGCCTTGTCCTACTTCCACCCGACTCCAGCCTCGAATGTATGAAGGACGGCCCCTTTTAAAGAGTGCCCGGATGAGCAGCAGGTGTTCCCGGCATTCCTCCGTTGGCCACGCCCCAGCGTGGCGGAAGTGCCGGCTGTCCTCCTGACAGCCCTCCGGGTAACACCCCAAGGTCTTCCCCCCAGCACTTCCTGGTGTGGCGGAAGTGCTGGGGCAACAAGTCTCCAAGACATCGGGGCGCCTCCTGGCGGTGACCACGGGCCCCTACAGGGAAGGGCTTCCATGCCCTTGACCCGTGGCCCCCAAAGCAACCCGGAAGGCGAACCCCATGTGATCTAGGCCGGGCTCTGACCCTCTTCCGGTCCCTCCTGGCGTCCTGGCCGGGTCATGGCCCCTGGCATCCCTGACAATACTTAAAAGTAACCATTTAGACTTGAGAAAATGATACATTTCAAATATAATTGTTTTATATACAATTATTACTTACAAAAAGTTGCCATGTGGTAGTTTTTTCCTCTTCTAATCCTCTGAAGGTGTCAATCAGTCAGTCATCGTCCAACCTGAATATCCTAACACAGGGCCACGGTGGTCTGCTGGAGCCAATCCCAGCCAGCACAGGGCACAAAGCAGGAACAAATCCTGGGCAGGGCACCAGCCCACAGCAGGAAACACACACCAAGCACACACGCTAGGGACAATTTAGAATCGCCAATGCACCTAACCTGCATGTCTTTGGACTGTGAGAGGAAACCGGGGCACCAAGAGGAATCCCACGCAGACACGGAGAGAACATGCAAACTCCACGCAGAGAGGAGCTGGGAAGCGAGCCCGGGTCTCCTTACTGCCGCCCCTCTGAAGGTATTTCACGGTAAAATTGTCAACAGACATTTTCTAACATAGTCTCACTCCACTTTCCTCAATAACGTCTGTCCTTTTGAGTGATGTCAGAAACCGCTGCCATGTTCTTGGGGAAGGAAAATCCAAATGAAGGCACAGGAAATGGATTTTGAATGACTTATTGGATCCAAACTCTTTGCAAAAGCTCCGCCCACAGAGCTTCTTCCCAAAACCTGCTCCCATTTCCTCCAGTCCATGTGTTCTAAATCACTGCCGGGGTTTCAGTGAGAGAGTGAAAGAAACTGAAATAAAGACTTGATGTTGAGAGAAAATAGAAAGCTAAAATTGCGGTTATCCATTCTGGAGCCCAGTAGTACAAGTTGACTGACGCTTAATAGTTAATTTGCATGTTGTAGTGAGCACTGCAACAGTAGAGATAGACAGTGCAATAAATAAATCAGACTCAGGAAACGTCACAAAGAGTTGGGGAAATTGCCTTGTATAATGTCTGTCAGGTGTGATGAAAATTGAATGAAATACGATCAAAAACTAAAGCATTTGACAGAATACAGTGCTGAAATAAGGATTTATATACACAAAGATGGTGACAGGATGTGATTTGGCAGGAAGCGACATGAATAGAGAAAGGCCGGAAGTGATGTCATCATGGTTGAACAGGAAGTGATGTCATCCATGGGAGCCAGAAAGTGAAGTCATCATAGTGGAGCAGGAAGCGGCATCATCATTAGGAGATGGAAATTGACATCATCACGGTGGGAGCAGAAGTGAGCTACGCGAGCAGGGGGCAAAGCCCCCTAGTATTTTATTACAAAATCAATTTTCTTTCAAAAAAGTGTTTTTCTCTGAAATCGATATCTTGTGAAAACAGTTTTTTGGTAGAGAAATTTTTAATTTCAGAAATGATATCAGCACACCTAACACTATAAAGTCCTTTTTTATTTTGCGCAGAAGGATTTTGGTGTAGACCAGTGTCGTGGGACACTTACTTTTTAGAGACTTTATTAATTTAATTAAAGAATTCAATTAGTTCCAAAGAGAGAGTTTACAATTTAACCAAAACCCCAAACAGAAAACTCCATAAAATTAAACTCAAAGTAGAATTTCAATTCAAGTAAAGGGTCAAGTGGCTTTAACACCATATGGCAGCATGCAGTGGCACAAAATAACGGTCATCAGGAATGCAACACACACAGAAACACAGGGCAGGGAAAGAACTGCACTTTACGATAGATAGATAGATAGATAGATATTTTTGATACAATATTTCAGTTTTCATTTGTAGGAGAAAACTTTTTCTAGTAGTTTATTTATTTGCCAGATACTGTTACTTTTGTAGCTACTATTGTTTTTATTAATTGTTATTATTATTATTTATTTATCTATTTCAAATTATTACGATCTATCTATCTATCTATCTATCTATCTATCTATCTATCTATCTATCTATCTATCTATCTATCTATCTATAAACCAAATCCTAATGAGGGGCTAATAGATTAAAAAAAATGTCCTTCCAGACTGTAATCTAAGCAAGACTAAGAGGAAGCAGCATTCCATAGGGCAAGAGAAGGGAACTACTGTATGTATGCTGCTTATGTAATTGAAAATTACAAATACAAAGAGAGAACAGAACAAAGCAAAACAAGATTCAGCCACCACCCAAGGGCTCAGTTTCAGTTTTGTTCGGGTGCTTTAAATCGAGGACGCCTCAATGCCACCCTCATATTGAGCTGCAGCTGAATATTATTAATCAAAATGGTTTGCCCGTGCCTTTGAAATAAAACCAAATAAAACAAGTCATTAAGAAAACTAAGTAACATATAAATATTTTTAACACAAAAGTAGATAAGGGCAAACCCCTGACAAGAATATAAACAATATGAAAAGGGTAAAAGGGTTGAATCAAGAAACTCATTACGGCATTGCAGTATTTGGTGCACCAATCTGGCCACAATTCCATTTCATAATAAGGTGTCCAACAAAATAAATCAAATTCCTGTAGGACACAAAACAATCTAAACTTCACACATTTTGGAGTTGGTGTCACTGAGAGCTCCATCTTAACGTGTCACTCAGGTCAACAGATGACCTCCATCCTCTGGGCTCTCCATTTATATCTGTTTGCTCCCAGAAGGGGTGGCACTTCTATTGCCCAGTGGGGGCGGGGCTAAGCATTGTCCCCAGCCAGCAGCTCTATGCTATGGTAGAAACCGAATTCCAAAAAAGTTGGGACACTAAACAAATTGTGAATAAAAACTGAATGCAATGATGTGGAGATGGCAAATGTCAATATTTTATTTGTAATAGAACGTAGATGACAGATCAAACGTTTAATCCGAGTAAATGTATCATTTTAAAGGAAAAATATGTTGATTCAAAATTTCACGGTGTCAACAAATCCCAAAAAAGTTGGGACAAGTAGCAATAAGAGGCTGGAAAAAGTAAATTTGAGCATAACGAAGATCTGGAAGACCAATAAAAACTAATTAGGTCAATTGGCAACATGATTGGGTATAAAAAGAGCTTCTCAGAGTGGCAGTGTCTCTCAGAAGCCAAGATGGGTAGAGGATCACCAATTCCCACAATGTTTCGCAGAAAGATAGTGGAGCAATATCAGAAAGGTGTTACCCAGCGAAAAATTGCAAAGACTTTGCATCTATCATCATCAACTGTGCATAACATCATCCAAAGATTCAGAGAATCTGGAACAATCTCTGTGCGTAAGGGTCAAGGCCGTAAAACCATACTGGATGCCCGTGATCTCCGGGCCCTTAAACGACACTGCACCACAAACAGGAATGCTACTGTAAAGGAAATCACAGAATGGGCTCAGGAATACTTCCAGAAACCATTGTCAGTGAACACAATCCACCGTGCCATCCGCCGTTGCCAGCTGAAACTCTACAGTGCAAAGAAGAAGCCATTTCTAAGCAAGATCCACAAGCTCAGGCGTTGTCACTGGGCCAGGGATCATTTAAAATGGAGTGTGGCAAAATGGAAGACTGTTCTGTGGTCAGACGAGTCACGATTCAAGTTCTTTTGGAAATCTGGGACGCCATGTCATCCGGACCAAAGAGGACAAGGACAACCCAAGTTGTTATCAACGCTCAGTTCAGAAGCCTGCATCTCTGATGGTATGGGGTTGCATGAGTGCGTGTGGCATGGGCAGCTTGCATGTCTGGAAAGGCACCATCAATGCAGAAAAATATATTCAGGTTCTAGAACAACATATGCTCCCATCCAGACGTCATCTCTTTCAGGGAAGACCCTGCATTTTTCAACAAGATAATGCCAGACCACATTCTGCATCAATCACAACATCATGGCTGCGTAGGAGAAGGATCCGGGTACTGAAATGGCCAGTCTGCAGTCCAGATCTTTCACCTATAGAGAACATTTGGCGCATCATAAAGAGGAAGGTGCGACAAAGAAGGCCCAAGACGATTGAACAGTTAGAGGCCTGTATTAGACAAGAATGGGAGAGCATTCCTATTTCTAAACTTGAGAAACTGGTCTCCTCGGTCCCCAGACGTCTGTTGAGTGTTGTAAGAAGAAGGGGAGATGCCACACAGTGGTGAAAATGGCCTTGTCCCAACTTCTTTGGGATTTGTTGACACCATGAAATTCTGAATCAACATATTTTTCCCTTAAAATGATACATTTTCTCAGTTTAAACTTTTGTTCCGTGATTTATGTTCTATTCTGAATAAAATATTAGAAGTTGGCACCTCCACATCATTGCATTCAGTTTTTATTCACGATTTGTATAGTGTCCCAACTTTTTTGGAATCCGGTTGTAGAACAAAGAGACAATGGCAGCACCCTTTCCTGTCCAGTTGCGATATAACTTGACTTACCTGAGCCCCCTGGAAAGGTCCCCAAGTGTGCATGTGTGACAAAGGATACTTGAGTAGGACTGGTTGAACATGCACACGTCACACAGACAAATCCTAGAATACAATCTGAACCCAAAAAAGTTAACAACTATTGCACTTTTTCATTCAGTTCTTCTTTATTTCATACAGTCACTTTGAAAATAAGTATCATTATATAGGAATATAGCAAATCTCTAAAAATTAAAATGTGTATGAATGTACATTGCACAAATATAACAGTAGTGACCAAAGCAGGATTATTTATGCAATTGTTGTTTATGTACAGTAACAGACATTCTAGACAGCAGGAAAATGTGTCCAAAGATTTTGAATAAAAGGATAAAGTTAAGCATCAAATTTTAAGAAAAATGTTTTGATTTTAAGTTCAGAAATAAAGGCTCAGAGCTCTTAGTTAGTGTATTTTTTTTAGTTAGACTCCTGAATTAAAAAAGTGGGGGCGGGTGTACAGAACAAATTAAAATGAATGTTACTTGCTTATCAAACCATTAACTTCAGAACCTTGGACAGCTGCACACTTGCCATCTCTTCTCATTATACTTCTTTAACATCTACTATCCCAATGTGCAGGAAGTGTTCATTCACAATCACGACTACAGTTGCTTTTAAAATTCTTACTAGACTTTGTGTGAACCTATTTTAAATTCCTCTTCATCAAATATTAATTGGTGGAGAACGCTATTTAAAATTGGCTTCTTTAACAATGCCGTCCCATAGTAAATCTGAAGTTTGCTGGACGGCCAGTAAAGAAAATGATGGTGTAAGCACTGACTGATTGCTCTCTTTTAATATAATGAACGGTGGTGCAGAGGTCAGCCATGTTGTCTTACAGCTAAAGGACAATGGGTTCCAAGGCTGGCCCTGTCACCATTGGTGTGGAGCTTGTACATTCTGTCGACATCTGTGTGAATTTATTGCCATGGTCCTCTACCATGTCTTAAAAGATATTTATGCTAAGATGATAAATGTGTGAATGATTATGGATGTGTCCATATGTGCACCCTCCTGCTTTGTGCCTGGAGCTGTCAGGATAGGCTTGGTCCCCTATGACTTTTAAACAAATAAATCAGGTCCAGATAATGGATACGTGCACTCTGATGACAGACAGAGGTGAAAACCCTTTGTCGGAGTTTAGATAATGTCTTTAAAACTTTACTTAAGAAGAGGAACAAAAACACCATCCACTCCAGGAGTGTCCAACTCCAGTCCTGGGGCCTCATGTATAAACGTTGCGTACGCACAGAAATGTTGCGTAAGAACTTTTCCACGTTCAAATCGCGATGTATAAAACCTACATTTGGCGTAAAGCCACGCACTTTTCCACGGTACCTCATGCCTTGTCGTACGCAAGTTCTCCGCTCGGTTTTGCAAACTGGCGGCACCCAGCGTCAAAGCAATGGTACTGTTCTTGTGTGATTACTCATTATTTTCATGACGCGACTTTATAAATACACAGAAACTAACTGCATATTGCTTATTAGTGTAATGCATCTGATTGTAATTAACTCGTAACAATATAATGGTCAGGGAACAGCCATAGTATTCCAAATACCATAACTGCTTTAGCGTTGTTACTCTCACTGCACCTTCTTCTTCTTCTTTCAGCTCCTCCCGTTAGGAGTTGCCACAGCGGATCATCTTTTTCCATATTTCTCTCACTGCACCACTCGGAGTATTTATATCACTGTATCTGAGTGTGGAATCACAGCAGCAGCTGATCGGAAAGAGAATTATCTGTATACAGCTTTAAGGACACGCTGTCTCTGCCACTGCAAAATGTTTTAAAGCCTTTCCTGTACAGACCTCGCGGTTCAGAAACAGTTTCATCCCAAGAACTTTAAATGCACTCAATCAATTGCTCCTTGTAGAACTGTTTGTACTTATAAGTACAATCACCCCACTGTAAACTTGCACTACAGTTATAATATCTCACAACCTGAGCCACTTTATAAAGCGCGTATTTACATATGATGACGATATCATTTTTAAGGTGAAATGCAGCAAAATATGTTTGTTAAATTATACACATAAAACTTTAACTTCATTTAAATAATCTATATTCTTCACTGGGAGTGTCGTGAAGGATAGAATAATTAAACATGTACTACGAAGATATTTCAATGTTCTTTAAACGTTTTGAAGAATCGGCGCTAAGCTTACAGATGGCTTAATGTCTATTACAGAGCTGATTGTATGGCGATCGGTTACTTGGGGAAAGAAAAGCAAGGACTCTTGGGCGGCCACGCCAATATATATTGAATATAAAACAGAAAGAGAAAATAACAACACAGCTAAAAACGCAGCGACAAATTTCGACAATAAATTATTTCATCAAGTGAAACACATGTTTAATAACGTGCTTTAACTCCTATCATCATGAAAATGACATCACGTATACATCTCAGTATTTTAGTTATTCAGAGAGCTGTAATATCACGAATGTAATGGACTCTGTGTCCAGTTGGAGGAAGAGAGCCAGTTTAAGAAGCAAGTAGTGATTCACACACATAGATCACATACGAGTAGAAGATCAAATACAAAACAAAGCATTTAACGTGCTACTTTAATTACGATGTAATTTTGAAAAACTGGTTAATTAAACGATTTTAAGATGAAGTTTATAATGTTCTACTAAATGACAAAATAAACTACGTGATTAAAGTGGAAAATTCGAGATTAAAGTTGACATTTCGTGCTTTTTCCCCACCGTGTGCCTTTTTTCTCTGTACCCTAATAAACTTTCATATGACACTCAGACAGTGGGCTTACAACTCTTCTTTTCACGGCAACTTTGATATGTGACTTCTTTTTTATTTCCGGCACTGTGCGATTTTGTGAATGTGAGCTTTCAAGTTTCTCCAACACGCTATGTCACTCGATCAACTTCCTTTTGTTGATTATACTACGGTTTATTTGAACAAATAGTATGTTTTTCCTTTGCCTCCACTTGGTATTCGCTGAAATTCTTATATTTCCCCCGTGCTTTTCCCATTGTCTTTTCACAGAAGGCTGCGCTTAAGGGCGATTTATATTGATTTGCATATTCAAATAGGCGTAATTCTGGGAGGATTTGGGGCGTTACATAATGCGCGTGCACGAGCGTTAGTTTTCACGCTGATCGGGATTTATGTAGCGGAAGAACGTGGAAGTTGGAGTACGCACAGATTCCTGCATCTGGATTTTTCTGTGTGTAAGCACATTTCGGCTTTTGTGCTTACGCCATGTTATAGTGCGAGTTCTACGCACGGCGTTATACATGAGGCCCCTGGAGGGCCGCAGTGGCTTCAGGTTTTCATTCTAACCCTTTTCCTAATCAGTGATCAGTTTTCACTGCTAATTAACTCATTTTCCCTTCATTTTAATAGATAGATAGATACATAGATACTTAATTAATCCCCATGGGGAAATTCACATACTCCAGCAGCAACATACTGATAAAACCAATATTAATTAATTAGTGATAAAAATGCAGTGCAAGTTAAAAAAAAATGCAAGGTGGAGAGTGCGAGGCAGGTATAACAGTCTATAATCTTGTATAATGTTAACGTTTACCCATGGGTGGAATTGAAGAGTCGCATAGTGTGGAGGAGGAACGATCTCCTCAGTCTGTCAGTGGAGCAGGACGGTGACAGCAGTCTGTCGCTGAAGCTGCTCCTCTGTCTGGAGATGATCCTGTTTAGTGGATGCAGTGGATTCTCCATGATTGACAGGAGCCTGCTCAGCGCCTGTAGCTCTGCCACGGATGTCAAACTGTCCAGCCTGCCTTCCTCACCAGTTTGTCCAGGTGTGAGGCGTCCCTCTTCTTTATGCTGCCTCCCCAGCACACCACCGCGTAGAAGAGGGCGCTCACCACAACCGTCTGATTGAACATCTGCAGTATCTTATTGCAAATGTTGAAAGATGCCAACCTTCTAAGGAAGTATAGCCTGCTCTGTCCTCTCTTACACAGAGCATCAGTATTGGCAGTGCAGTCTAATTTATCATCCAGCTGCACTCCCAGATATTTATAGGTCTGCACCCTCTGCACAGTCACCTCAGATAATCACGGGGTCCATGAGGGGCCTGGGCCTCCTAAAATCCACCACCAGTTCCTTGGTTTTGCTGGTGTTCAGTTGTAAGTGGTTTGAGTCGCATCATTTAACAAAGTCCTTGATTAGTTTCCTATACTCCTCCTCCTGCCCACTCCTGATGCAGCCCACGATAGCAGTGTCATCAGTGAACTTTTGCACGTGGAAGGGCTAATAGACCTGTTTTTAAGGATGTAGTCCTCTGAATTGATTTGTTTTTTCATTAAATGGCAGCCAAGCAGAAGTGAGATGTGAAACGAGCCAACAGATGACCAGCTAATTTGGAACGTCAAACGTCCGCCAATTTCACTCCAAACAGTTTCTTAATGAGAAACCAATTCTTGCTGTTAATTAAAGCTGTTATTGAATATTATGACTTGTTGCTGCTCTCGTTCTGCCACAGCAGACTGTTTTTTTAAAGGACCACTCTCAAGATGTTTTGGTGACCTGAGCAGACCAACATGACAGAGACCTTCACCTTTCTTTATTTTCAGGTTAGCTGGTCATGTGACGGCTTGTTTTGTGTCTCATTATTGTTTGGCTGCTCATTAAGGAAAAAGAAACAACTAAGGGGTCTGAGTCACGTCAATTAAAAGTAAGGCAAAACAAGTTCATCAATAGCAAAAACGGCTCACTAATTAAGAAGATGGTTAGAATGAAAACCTGCAGGCACTGTGACCCACCAGGACCAGATTTGGACAGCCCTAATCTACTGGAAGACATCAATGGAAATTAAGTGGATTTAATTTTTTCTTTTGTTTTTAATTAGAAACAGATAACATTCCATACTGTCAAGTTAAATTTAACAAATCAAAGCAAAAGTCAATCCCCACCCAAGACAGGAGAGAGGTGCCAGCAACCGCAGCTACTCTAGAAAATAAGCAAGAATAGAAGAGTGTCCTTTTCCCCCAAAATGGAAACTTATTCTAAAATGTTATTAATTAGATTCTGCCACATTGTAAAAAAGTTTTGAACAGAACCGCTAAGTGAGAATTTTTCCAATTTCAGTTAGTACAGAGCATTGGTTACCCACTGACTTAAGAGTGGTGGGGTGGGATTCTTCTAGTTGAGGAAGATAAGTCTACATGCTAGTAGGGTATTAAAAGATATTACAGTTTGTTTGTCCTTCTCCACTTTAAGGCCATCTGGGAGTCCACCAAACACAGCTGTTAATGGGTCAGTAGTGATTGTGACACCAAGCCTGTCTGAGAGGCGTGCAAAGATTTTTGTCCATAATGTTGTTGCACGGTTGCACTTGGATCTCAGTCTGGGTGGTTTGTGGTGTGGTGGGTGTGGCCACACGCTGTAATCAGTGTATGCTCTCCACCACAAGTGTGTGTGTGTTGTTGATTTGGTGCACACCAAGTACATGGGGCCCAGTGAGGCTGGAGCTCGATTGCAACGTTCACAGGTTGGATCTTGCCCTGGAAACAGTAAATGAGATAAATGCACTCAATGAAAGATTTTAAGTTGAATGACAGAATGCTTTGCACATATGGAGCTCGAGTGTATTCTGCCTTCCACTCCTTTTCTGAAATATTGAGTGACATTTCCTTTCCCCAATGTACTTCTGGGGTCTTTGAAAGGAAGAAACTTGAAAATATTTGTATCAATTGTAGAGATGCTATCTGAGACTTCAAGACTGATCAATAATTCTTCTGGAATAGAACAATGTGAAAGATGAGGAAAATTGGGCAGGTTCTGTTTAGCAAAGTTTCTAGCTTGAACGTAGTGGAGGAATTGTGTTGATGAGAAGTTGAACTTGAGGCGTAATTGTTCGTAGGATGCAAAGACATTATCTATGTACAAATTAAAAGCGTTTAAAACAGAAGCCAGGAATCAATTTATACAAAGAATTGTGGGACTCTGGAACAAACCACTGAGACATGGAGTTGAAGGAGAAACCTTGACAACCTTTAAGAAGAATCTGAATGAGATGTTGGGACAGCTTAGCTATTAGCTACACAAAGGAGCTTGATGGACTGAATGGTCTCCTCTCGTTTGTCAAATTTCTTATGTTTTTATTATTTGTGCATCATTTGTGTATCATTTAGGCCCCATTATAGCACGCCAGTGTTCTCTAATGTAATGGACTGTTCAACTCTGTTATTCACATTGCTGATGTTAGCCACTAGAATTTGGTGCAAATTATGTAATATTGATAATCATTAGTCTCACAGGGCCAGATGTGATTCTCAAACGGGAAAACACATTTGAGAACCACCTGTTAAAAATTTGTAATAGGTCACGGTGAAATCCTGTGATAGATAGATAGATACTTTATTAATTCCAAGGGGAAATTCACATAATCCAGCAGCAGTATACTGATACAAAAAAATAATATTAAATTAAATAGTAATAAAAATGCATGTAAAAGCAGACAATAACTTTGAATAATGTTAGCATTTACTCCCCCGGGTGGAATTGAAGAGTCGCATAGTGTGGGGTCTCCTCAGTCTGTCAGTGGAGCAGGACGGTGACAGCAGTCTGTCCCTGAAGCTGCTCCTCTGCCTGGAGATGATCCTGTTCAGTGGATGCAGTGGATTCTTCATGATTAACAGGAGTTTGCTTAATGCCCGTCGCTCTGCCACAGATGTTTAACTATCCAACTTTACTCCTACAATAGAGCCTGCCTTCTTAACAAGTTTGTCCAGCTGTGCTGCAAGAGCTCCACGTACAGGGCTTCTTCCTAAAACACCGGCTCCCAATTCCTCCAGTCCGTGTGTTTTAAACTGCCTCCAGGGTTTCATGGAGAGAGCAACAGAAGCTGAACAAAGGATTTGATGCTAAGAGAAAATAAAAAGCTAAATTTGCTGTTATACAATACAATACAATTTATTTTTGTATAGCCCAAAATCACACAAAAAGCGCTGCAATGGGCTTTAACAGGCCCTGCCTCTTGACAGCCCCCCAGCCTTGACTCTCTAAGAAGACAAGGGAAACAAGAATACCATCAGCAGTATTTAATGTGTCGTGTTAATGATTTCAAATGCCACAATGTGTAAAATCACACCCCAGCAACCAGAAAATCTGCCATAATGTGATAAATAAACAAAGATTTGGACTAGAAATACACGCACAATCAATCTCCAGTGTGCTGTTTTAATGTCTCACTGGAGGGGCACAGAAGGTGAATTTTCCAATACCTGTTCTCTCAGTTGCTTCTTTTATTGATTCATAGCAACTAAAGGCACCCTCACATGGCATGAGTTTTCAGTAGCAGATTTAGTCTGGGCAATCACAGTAAGCCCCCATAGACCCCCAATGAAATAAGAAAATGACATTTGTATCATCAATAGACTGCTGTTTTACCGCTGGAAAGGGGACTCTTGATTTTACAAGACCGCAGCTCTCCAAAGTCTCCCACCACTCAGTTTTATATCTTTAAAGATAACTGGAATAAGAATTTTTATGACATGTGGAATATCTTCTGTAATGTCACCTCAGTCTTACTTGATTAATAAAGTCCAGACTCAAACAGTTTGCTGAATGCAATGCACGTTTCGTACTCCTTCCAACATCTTCAGCAGTTCCCCCCATTAACTCCAACAGTCCCCATATATTCTGTCTGAAAGCATCATGGGAACTGTAGTTCTTATCAACTAATTATATACAATATGCAGTATATATATATATATCTTCCTCTTCTTCTTTCGGCTGCTCCCATTAGGGGTTGCCACAGCGGATCATCTGTCCGCATATACAGTGCATCCAGAAAGTATTTACTTTTTCCACATTTTGTTATGTTACAGCCTTATTCCAAAATGGATTAAATTCATTTTTTCCTCAGAATTCCACACACAACACCCCATAATAACAACGTGAAAAAAGTTTACTTGAGATTTTTGCAAATTTATTAAAAATAAAAAAATTGAGAAAGCACATGTACATAAGTATTCACAGCCTTTGCCATGAAGCTCCAAATTGAGCTCAGGTGCATCCTGTTTCCCCTGATCATCCTTGAGATGTTTCTGCAGCTTAATTGGTGTCCACCTGTGGTAAATTCAGTTGATTGGACATGATTTGGAAAGGCACACACCTGTCTATAGAAGGTCCCACAGTTGACAGTTCATGTCAGAGCACAAACCAAGCATGAAGTCAAAGGAATTGTCTGTAGACCTCCGAGACAGGATTGTCTCGAGGCACAAATCTGGGGAAGGTTACAGAAAAATTTCTGCTGCTTTGAAAGTCCCAATGAGCACAGTGGCCTCCATCATCCATAAGTGGAAGAAGTTCGAAACCACCAGGACTCTTCCTAGAGCTGGCCGGCCATCTAAACTGAGCGATCGGGGGAGAAGGGCCTTAGTCAGGGAGGTGACCAAGAACCCGATGGTCACTCTATCAGAGCTCCAGAAATCCACTGAGGAGAGAGGAGAACCTTCCAGAAGGACAACCATCTCTGCAGCAATCCACCAATCAGGACTGTATGGTAGAGTGGCCAGATGGAAGCCACTCCTTCGTAAAAGGCACATGGCAGCCCGCCAGGAGTTTGCCAAAAGGCACCTGAAGGACTCTCAGACCATGAGAAACAAAATTCTGATGAGACAAAGATTGAACTCTCTGGTGTGAATGCCAGGCGTCACGTTTGGAGGAAACCAGGCACCGCTCATCACCAGGCCAATACCATCCCTACAGTGAAGCATGGTGGTGGCAGCATCATGTTGTGGGGATGTTTTTCAGTGGCAGGAACTGGGAGACTAGTCAGGATAAAGGGAAAGATGACTGCAGCAATGTACAGAGACATCCTGGATGAAAACCTGTTCCAGAGCGCTCTTGACCTCAGACTGGGGCGACGGTTCATCTTTCAGCAGGACAACGACCCTAAGCACACAGCCAAGATACCAAAGGAGTGGCTTCAGGACAACTCTGTGAATGTCCTTGAGTGGCCCAGCCAGAGCCCAGACTTGAATCCGATTGAACATCTCTGGAGAGATCTTAAAATGGCTGTGCACAGACGCTTCCCATCCAACCTGATGGAGCTTGAGAGGTGCTGCAAAGAGGAATGGGCAAAACTGGCCAAGGATAGGTGTGCCAAGCTTGTGGCATCAGATTCAAAAAGACTTGAGGCTGTAATTGATGCCAAAGGTGCATCGACAAAGTATTGAGCAAAGGCTGTGAATACTTATGGACATGTGATTTCTCAGTTTTTTTATTTTTAATAAATTTGCAGAAACCTCAAGTAAACTTTTTTCACGTTGTCATTATGGGGTGTTGTGTGTAGAATTCTGAGGAAAAAATGAATTTAATCCATTTTGGAATAAGGCTGTAACATAACAAAATGTGGAAAGAGTGATGTGCTGTGAATACTTTCCGGATGCACTGTATATATATATATATATATATATACTATATATACACTCACCTAAAGGATTATTAGGAACACCTGTTCAATTTCTCATTAATGCAATTATCTAATCAACCAATCACATGGCAGTTGCTTCAATGCATTTAGGGGTGTGGTCCTGGTCAAGACAATCTCCTGAACTCCAAACTGAATGTCAGAATGGGAAAGAAAGGTGATTTAAGCAATTTTGAGCGTGGCATGGTTGTTGGTGCCAGACGGGCCGCTCTGAGTATTTCACAATCTGCTCAGTTACTGGGATTTTCACGCACAACCATTTCTAGGGTTTACAAAGAATGGTGTGAAAAGGGAAAAACATCCAGTATGCGGCAGTCCTGTGGGCTTAAAATGCCTTGTTGATGCTAGAGGTCAGAGGAGAATGGGCCGACTGATTCAAGCTGATAGAAGAGCAACTTTGACTGAAATAACCACTCGTTACAACCGAGGTATGCAGCAAAGCATTTGTGAAGCCACAACACGCACAACCTTGGGGCGGATGGACTACAACAGCAGAAGACCCCACCGGGTACCACTCATCTCCACTACAAATAGGAAAAAGAGGCTACAATTTGCACAAGCTCACCAAAATTGGACAGTTGAAGACTAGAAAAATGTTGCCTGGTCTGATGAGTCTCGATTTCTGTTGAGACATTCAAATGGTAGAGTCAGAATTTGGCGTAAACAGTATGAGAATATGGATCCATCATGCCTTGTTACCACTGTGCAGGCTGGTGGTGGTGGTGTAATGGTGTGGGGGATGTTTTCTTGGCACACTTTAGGCCCCTTAGTGCCAATTGGGCATCGTTTAAATGCCACGGGCTACCTGAGCATTGTTTCTGACCATGTCCATCCCTTCATGACCACCATGTTCCCATCCTCTGATGGCTACTTCCAGCAGGATAATGCACCATGTCACAAAGCTCGAATCATTTCAAATTGGTTTCTTGAACATGACTATGAGTTCACTGTACTAAAATGGCCCCCACAGTCACCAGATCTCAACCCAATAGAGCATCTTTGGGATGTGGTGGAATGGGAGCTTCGTGCCCTGGATGTGCATCCCACAAATCTCCATCAACTACAAGATGCTATCCTATCAATATGGGCCAACATTTCTAAAGAATGCTTTCAGCACCTTGTTGAATCAATGCCACGTAGAATTAAGGCAGTTCTGAAGGCGAAAGGGGGTCAAACACCATATTAGTATGGTGTTCCTAATAATCCTTTAGGTGAGTGTATATATATACATATTTCACAGCATCTTCATAGGCATTTTTTCATCTTAAATGAAATTGTCAATTATTGTAAAATTTTTACTGATAATTTGCCTCCTGTTTTTATAATTGATGCTAGAAATGTACAGCTCTTTCTGTTATTCTAGTGAGAAGTCAAGTAAAATGACACCGTTTATTGGCTAACTAAAAAGATTACAATATGCAGTCTTTTGAGGCAACTCAGGCCCCTTCTTCAGGCAAGATGTAATACAGAAACTGGAGTTCCCTGTGGAAAGATACAGCATTGGAGAACCATATCTGTTATTCTATAAAAACAACCTAAAAAAAATGGCGTTTGGCCATTCATATGAAAGATTTTTTATGTAGCACATGCGAAGACAGCTACATACTTAGTCCCTGAGGTTTTATTATAAAGCTCATGCTATTTTAATGGTGCTTAACCTCTGGACTTATATATGAAAACCAGACTACTGGCCATAGTGGGACCATTTTCTAAGAGTCTGTCCTCTTAAGCTCTGTAAACAATAGTATTCAAATATTACAGTAACTTATAACTAACTTATTTCACAAAGACCAAATTAGTCTTTTAGAATAAAAGCAATCATTTTGAGTAAGAATAATGGTCCACACTTCTATTCTGTCACTAGTTAGGAGACATGAGTTGAGAAACTTTATATTCATTGTGACAGGCGACTGGCATCCATACACAGTCGGGACGCCCCTGCACACGATATTCAGGGGGAGCAGCCCTGGACATTGCAATACCTCCCCCTGGAGTGGTGCAGTGCCTTGGGTTCCCGCAGTCATCCTGGGAATTGGAGTTGGGTGCAGCCCTGTTGGGTCCCGCAGGCACCACCAGGGGGGACTGTGTTTTGGACTCCTGAGCCCATATGGACAACATAATCCTCACACCCGGAAGTGCAGCCAGACCTCAGGGATCAAGTACCTGGAGCACTTCCGGGTGAACTATAAAAGGAGCCAGCAGGCACCACTCAGCGGCCAGAGTCGGGTGGAGGAGGACAAGGTTGCCTGAGAAAGTGTTTGTGTTACTTGTGTGCTTGGGACTGTGTTGTGTCTGTGGGTAATGGGGAAGGCGTAGCCCACAGGCGAAGAAAAATAAAAGTATTTGGTTTATTTTACATGTGCCTCCCATGTCCAATCTGTGTCGGGTCAGGCGGTATATAGCGTCAATCTTACACCATCAAAATTCATAAGTAAAACGCCTATAGTGCTGCCCCATGGGCATTCATATTTGAGTACATTTAGCATTGTTTTATTCTTTATTATAATAATTCTGTATATATAGTGCTTTCAGAAGGTATTCTGAAGCCTTCACTTTTTTACATTTTATTACATTTCAGCCTTATGATAAAATCATTTAAGTTAATTTTCCCTCCATCAAACAACACTCAATACTCCAGAATCACAAACCAAAAACAGGATTTTAGGAATTTTTGTAACCCCTTCTGCGTTGATGTTGCCTATAGAGGAATAACTAGATACAGAAAATGGATGAATGGAATGTCAGATCAGCACACAGCCTCATCTCATAACAGGCACACTGGACTTTCTTCAACCTTTTACTCCACATCACTTGGTTTGCCTCCCAGACAGGTCACAGTGTGCCATAATACGTGTGAGAGTGAGTGTGTTCATGAGCACACCCTGAGCTGGACTTGATTTCTGATTGCATGCCTTATGCTTGATGTCACCTATCTTATATATAAATGTCTACCCGTGGAAGTGTGTGTGTGTGTGTCTGTCCGGCCCGGAAGTGAGAGGTGGAGTTGGGGTGAAGGCTCCACCTCCGAGGATATACAAGCGTGGCCAACAACGTCAGCAAAATGAAACCTCAGAAGAAAGACAAAGATGCTTAGCTGCTAACACGGCAACACGGTTTCCTCCCGACGCTAATGCAGAAGTGATGCGAGCACATCGGCAAAACGAATTCTCCTAGGAGAGAGATGCCCAGAGTAGTTCCTTTCAATTATCTGACATCTCTTCATTTCAGGTTTTTTTCCTGGTGATTTCAATAGTTTCCAGGCTTTTTACAGCAGGGGCTTACACGGATAGTACAGGAATAAGTGCATACAGAAAATGTATAAATGGATTAAGTTAACTCAGCACACAGTCTCACGTCATAACAGCTCCACTGGACTTTCTTTAACCTTTCACTCCACATCTCAAGGTTTACATTCAGGACAGGTCATAGTCTCCCTTGTGCTTGACGTCACCTATAGAGGAATAAGTGGATAGAGAAAATGGATAAATGGATTCAGGTAACTCAGCACACACTCTCACCTCATAACAGGTCTGCTGGACTTTCCTTAACCTTTCACTCGGCATGTCTTGGTTTATATCCCAGACATGTCACAGTCTGCCGTATTCATGTGAGAGTGAGTGTGTCCATGAGCACACCCTGTGATGGACATGATGCTCACATCTGATTCCATGCCTGTGTGCCTAACGTCACCTACAAAGGAATATGTGGACACGGACAATGGATGAAAAGATTAAGTTGACTCAGCACACAGTCTCACCCTCAAAACAGGTACATTGGACTTCCTTCAACCTTCCACTCCACATCTCTTGGTTTACATCCCAGACAGGTCACAGTCTGCCATAATAAGCGTGAGAGTGAGTGTGCCCATGAGCACACCCTGTGACAGATTTGACGCCCACGTCTGATTCCATGCCTTGTGCCTAACATCTCCTATAGAGGAATACGTGGACACAGACAATGGATGAAGAGATTAAGTTGATTCAGCACACAGTCTCACCCTCAAAACAGGTACATTGGACTTCCTTCAACCTTCCACTCCACATCTCTTGGTTTACATCCCAGACAGGTCACAGTCTGCCATATCTGAAGGAGAGTGAGTGTGCCCACAAGCACACCCTGAGATGCCCACAGCTTGATTCCACACCTTGTGCTTGATGTCTCCTATAGAGGAATAGGTTGATAGAGACACTGGATGAATGGAAAGTTAAATCAACACACAGCCTCACCTAATAACAGGCACCCTGGACTTTATTTAACCTTTCATTCCACATCACTTGGTTTATATCCTGGTCAAGTCACAGTCTGCCATTTCCACTCCTTGTACTTCTGTAGAGAAATAAGAGGGTAAAGAAAATGGATGAATGGATTAAGTTCACTTAACACGCTGACACACCTTCTAACGGGTTCACTTGACTTAACTTTTCCTCTACATTTCTTGTTGTTAAACCTGAACAGGTCACAATCTGCTTTATCCATGTGAGAGTGAGTGTCACTATACAATACAATAAAACAATATATTTTTGTATAGTCCAAAATCACAGAAGGAGTGCCACAATGGGCTTTAACAGGCCCTGCCTTTTGACAGCCCCCCATCCTTGACTCTCTAAAAAGACAAGGAAGAACTCCCAAAACAACCCTTGTAGGGAAAAAAAAATGGAAGAAACCTTGGGAAAGGCAGTTCAAAGAGAGACCTCCTAGGTTGGGCGTGCAGTGGGTGTCAAAAGGTGTCAAAAAGAAGGGGGTCAATACAATACAATACAATACACAGAACAGAACACAAGTAATCCTCAATACAATACAATAGTGCAACAGAAATATTACAAGTACAGAGCAGAATTCAACAGTAGATGATATCACATAATAGGATTTGGATTTGTTCAGAGTCCTGGAGACCTCAGCCATCAAGCTGCCTCCCCCTATTGGCCATTCCACAGTTGAGTCAGTTGCTGTGCCAACCAATCTGATGAAAGGACCCCTCTACCTGATGATTCCTGCGATCCTCCATCAGGGAGGTCTTTACCTTAGGCAGCCAAAACAACTTGGCAACACACCACGTGCCACATTTGAGTACTAAGAAGAGAAACAGAATAGGTGAGGGTTAGTAACAAATTCTAACTATCATGTTACTTATGTTTTAGTGCTAATTACTAACAACAGAGATGCAGTCGGTACATTAAATCAGCAGCTCTAGTCAGGGTGTGCTAAACTGAAGTAGTGAGCCTTCAACCAGGATTTGAAATGTCTCTATATGCACCTTGTGATGGACATGAGGCTCACATCTGAATCTATGCCTTGTGCTTGACGTCACCTACAGAGGAATACATGAACACAAAAAATGGATGAATGGAAAGTTAACTGAGCACACCGTCTCACCTTCTAACGGGACCACTGGACTTTCTGTAAACTTTCACTCTACATCTTTTGGTGTAAAACTCGAACAGGTCACAATCTTCCATATCCATGTGACAGTGAGTGTTCCTATGAGCACCCTGTGGTGGACTTGACACCCACATCTGATTCCACGCCTTGTGCTTGACGTCACCTACAGAAGAACAAGTGGGTTCAGACAATGGATGAATTGATTCAGGTAACTTAGCAGTCATTCTCACCTTATAATGGGTCCACTGGACTCTCTTGAAACTTTCACCCTACATCTCTTGTTTTACATCCTGGACAGGCCACAGCCTGCTATTTCCATATGAGAGTGAGTGTGTCCATGAGCACACCCTGTGATGGACATGATGCTCACGTCTGACTCCACTCCTTGTGCTTCACGTCACCTACAAAGGAATATGTGGACACACAGAAAATGGATGACTGGAATGCTAACCCAGCACACAGTCTCACCTTCTAATAGGACCACCAGACTTTCTGTACTCTTTCTCTTCACATCCCTTGGTGTAAAACCTAAACAGGTCACAATTTGCCATATCTGCACGAAAGTGAGTGTGCCCATGAGCACACCCTGTGATGGACTTGATGCCCACGTCTGATTCCACACCTTGTGGTTAACGTCACCTATCAAAGAACAACTGGGTACAGAAAATGGATGAATGGATTCAGGTAACTCAGCACACATCCTCACCTTATAACGGGTCCACTGGACTTTCTTTAACCTTTCACTGCTTAAGAGAGAGTCATCAATAGCTCTATTAAATCTTCAACATATTTGTGACTGAAAAGCTAATAAGGATAATAAGAATAATCATAACGAGAAAATGGAGTATAATGTTTCAGTAATTTGCAGCCAAGTTCAGTTGCCTTCTTTAAGATTGTATCATCATGGAGATAATTATTGTAATATCATAATAGTTCTGGCCTTCCTGGATGAGGATTTTCTTGGGGTTTTCAGTTATCACTTTACCCCCAGTGTTTTAGAGGAATTTCCACACTGCTTTGAAATTTGAGATAAATAAAAAAAAAAAAAAGAGAGCAGACGGAGGAGCGGAAAGGTTTGGAGTGCTTCCCCGGAGCCCAGGGGACAGAGCCGCCGTACCAGGCTAGGACTCGGAGTCCAGGAGTTGGGGGGGCTGGGGGCTGGTGGGGGAGTGGACGGCTCGCTCTGTCTGGAGCGGCTGATGTATTGAGAGGCCCGCTACAAATCACTCTCGTTTTCTGCATTCCAACTTGGACACAAATTGATTACTTCAGTTAATCTGGAGAGGACTTGGCATTGCGGTCTTTAAGCTAACTTTATGTTTTTAGGACACCACGTATAGACGAGGCCATTTGCTCATTTGCTCTAGACAGGCTGATACATGTTTTACAGTCTCAAGCTAAAATACGACCTGATTAGCTTAGGGTTTACAGGGTGCCAAATATATTAAATAAATAAATAGCAAATCCAGTATTTTCACAGGTGGGTTTCTTCCAGCGGTTTGTGTAAATCCGTTCTCATTTTTTCTTATGCATACCTGAGATCATAAAATGTTTACATTTGATTGACAAGCAACTATTTCACTGAAATGTTGCATTTTCTATATGTGTATTTTATTTGATTTAGTATTTCTTGGGGTAATATGATGGCATAATGGTCGGCAGTGCTCCTACCTCACCACTCACCTCATGCGTCCAGACGCTAAGTCCTTATCTGGTCACTTTCTGTAAATAGCTTGTATAGCATCCCCCCAAATGCCGCCAACGTCACTGCCCCCAAACCTGAATTGAAATAATCAGGTTATTGAAATGTGCAGTGAATTCAGAAAATATTCAGACCTTCACTTTCTTCACACTTTATTGTGTCATTTTTAAATGGATAAATTTGCCATTTTTACCCATCCATCTACACTTAATAGGCCATAATGGCAAATTAAAAATAACAGGTTTCAGAAAGGTGTAGAAATGTATTAGAAATCAAAACCTGAAATCTGCCATTCCTAGAAGTATGATTCAGTACTTGGTAGGAGCTCCTTTGGCAGAAATTCCAGCTACAAGTCTTGCTGTTTACTGTCTCTACAAGCTTTGCACACCTGGGTTTGGACAGTTGATCCCATTCTTACTGACAGATCCTCTCCAACTCCATTTGATTGGATGGGAAGCGCCTGTAAACTGCCATCTTCAGGTCTCTCCACTGATGTTCTATGGGGTCACACAAACAGATTCAGAGACTTGTCTAATCTCACTCCAGTGCTGTCTTGGTTGTATGTGTCAGGACTCTGCCGTACTGAGGGTGACATCACATGAGCCTTCATGGATCTCTCTGTATTTGGAATTGTGATATAGCGGGAGAGCGAGAGATCAGATTACACGCACATCTTTGTGGAGGGGAGCGCAGCACGTCTGTAGACCAGTTACAGTTACAACAGGTCTGGATTGGTTTTGGCGTGTAGTATTATTTTAATGACAGTTTGAGTTAGGTGTGTACAGTTTGAACAACGGGCTAACATCAAGTTCATTTGTGCAAGCCCCCAATTTGCACATGAACCTGACGGTAGCACATCATTCAAACTGTGACATTGTGCTCAATTAATATGCATACGTCTAGCTCAAATGGTAATTAAAATAATTACTCAACAGTAGATGATATAAGGGTTCTTATGAGGGTTCTCATGGAGCGCAAACGTGAATATCGGCAGAGTTTCTTTGCAGCCTTTGTCGATTTTCATAAAGTGTTCTACTCAGTTGATCAAACTGACCTGTGGGACATCCTGAGGGTTCTCGGTATCCCCTCGAGGTTGCTGGATATCATGGCCGGCCTGTACACTGGTACTGTGAGTGCTGTGCAGAGTGGAGGCAGAACTTCTGTGTTTTTCCAAGTTGATTCTGGGGTTCGTCAGGGGTGTGTTCTGCTCCTACTCTGTTCAATGCTTGTATGGATTGGGTGTTGGGCAAGGTCGTGGGGTCCAGTGGCTGTGGGGCATCTGTTGGTGAAGAAAAATTCACAGATCTTGACTTTACTGACGATGCTGTGATCTTCGCGGAGTCAATGGAGGCTCTGATCGGGGTGCTCGAGAGACTGAGTGAGGAGTCTGAGTGTCTGGACTTGCGAGTGTCCTGATAAAAACCAAGATCCAGGCTTTTAATGACCTCTTGGGCACTGCCATCAGAAGTGTGTCTGTCTACGGAGAGAGTGTCGACCTTGTCGAGAGGTTTACTTACCTCGGCAGTGACATTCATGTATCTGGTGACTCTTCCTATGAAGTCAGTAGACAGATTGGGTGAGCATGGGGGGTCATGAGGTCACTGGAAAGGGGTGTGTGGCACTCCTGATATCTATGCAAAAGGACAAAGGTCCAAGTCTTTAGAGTCCTGCTGCCTCCTGTCTTACTATATGGTTGTGAGACATGGACGCTATCCAGTGACCTGAGACGAAGACTGGACTCCTTTGGCACTCTCCGGAAAATTCTTGGGTACCGTTGGTTTGACTTTCTGTTGCTCACGGAGTTTTGAATGAGGCACATTACCTGCATTGTGAGGGAGTGTCAGTTATGGCACTACAGCCATGTGGCGTGTTTCCTCGAGGGTGATCCGGCTAGTAAGATCCTCATTGTTGGGGACCTGAGTGGCTTGACCAGGCCAAGGGGTCGCCCATGTAACATCTGGCTGCGGCAGATAGAGGGTCATTTCCGGAGGGTGGAACTGGACCACATGTCTGCCTGGGGGGGTTGCCAACTGGGATCCTGAGTTGTTTTGTCGTGTAGTGGGTGCAGCAATGCACTGTACCAGTGCATGCTCCCCGACTTGACTTGACTTGAGATCATATCACATAATAGGATTTGGATTTGTTCAGAGTCCTGGAGACCTCGGCCATCAAGCTGCCTCCCCCTATTGGCCATTCCACAGCTGAGTCAGCCAATCTGATGAAAGGAACCCTCTACTTGACAATTCCTGCGATCCTCCATCAGAGATGACTTTACCTTTGGCAGGGAAAACAACTTGGCAGGTGGGTTAAACAGTTGTGGCAAAAATAAAAATAAACCAGTCCAGGCCTGTTGTAACTGGTCTACAGATGTGCTGCACTCCCCTCCACAGCAATGTGCGTGTAATCTGATCTCCCGCTCTCCTGCTATATATAACAATTCCAGGAACTTTTTGACTGACCCGTCGTATGTTCCTCCCTCAGTTCTCACCAGCCGTCCTGTCCCTTCACCGCAGGGATGGTATTAGGCAGGTGATGAGCAGTGACGGGTCTTCATTAGACACAGTGCTTGGAGTTCTGTTGAAAGAGTTCAATTCTTGCACTCCTCAAACCAGACAATCTTTATCCTCCTACTCAAAGCAGTCCTTTAAACTGTGTCACACAACGTGCGCCTAGGAGTCAACCAAAGGGACTGGGAAACACCAATTCCATGCCAGGCCAGAGGGCGGTGGGGTGCAGTAAGCCTCTCTCTTTTCTCTCCGCAGACCAACCATGAGAAATCCCTTCTGTCCCGGCCCCGAGGACGTCACCTCTTGTGAACCACCTATAAAAACCCCACATCCTCCATACTTAAAACAGTTCTGTTTTGGACTCAAATTTAAGCCTTTTGCAGCCAGGGAAATTAATGGGTGGCTGCCTCAAACCTTTGTTGCGTGTCCGGCTATTTCTTTCACAACTTAAGTGTGGCTTCCATCTAGCCATATCATAAAGACCTGATTGAGGCATTGCTGCTGAGATGTTTGACCTCTTAATAGGTTTTCCCACCTGGATTTCTCGATTTCATTAGGATTTTGGTCAACTCCCTGACCCAAGGCCTTTCTTGCTCGGGTGGCCAACTCTAAGAAGAGTCCAGGTAGTTCAAAAACATTTTCCATTGCACAACTATTGAGGGGGAAAACCATCACATGCTGGTTAGTCATAAAAATGGCAAAAGTAGAATCTGCATAAATTAAAAGATTTAATTTTTACAAAACAAGCTCCAAGGAGCACAAAGGCACAGAAGGCAACACCATCAAAATTAGAAATCTCAAAAGCAAACACAGTCCCAGCTACGAAACTCAAGAAAAGGGTAGAAAAGAAATAGAGCAAAGGGTTGGGAAATAAAAAAAACAGAGAAACTCAAATTAGTCTCACCAACATCCAAATTAAGAATTTTCTGTAAATTATTCACTTTTTCCACATAAATGTTCTTCATCACGAAGAGACCACTTTTTTTATTTCCATTTCATATATCACCCTTCCAGTAGGGTGGCACGGTGGCACAGAGGTAGGTTGTGGGTTCAGTGGGTTCGTTTCCCGGGTTCTCCCTGCATGGAGTTTGCATGTTCTCCCCGTGTCTGTGTGGGTTTCCTCCCACACTCCAAAGACATGCAGGTTAGGTGCATTGGCATATGTGGGTGTGTGTGTGTGTGGGCTGACACCCTGCCCGGGATTTGTTCCTGCCTTGCACCCTGTGTTGGCTGGGATTGGCTCCAGCAAACCCCCGTGACCCTGTGTTAGGATATAGCGGGTTGGATAATGACTGACTGGCTGACCCTTCCACTATGATGAACATCTCAAAGCATTCAGAAA
Source organism: Polypterus senegalus (assembly GCF_016835505.1). NCBI lineage: Eukaryota > Metazoa > Chordata > Cladistia > Polypteriformes > Polypteridae > Polypterus > Polypterus senegalus. Next base: position 17,010,724 of record NC_053162.1, read on the forward strand.
GCACTTGAGAAGGTGCCACATGAGAGTTTGGGCATCAAACTAAAAGAATTGGGATTTCAGGGTGTGGAGTGTAGATGGAGGCAGAGGATGATGGTGTGAGAAACCTTAGCAATACTGGCTGATGTTAAGAGTTGTGACCAGCAGGGGTCAGTGTTAGGGGCTGCCTCTATATTTAATACATATAAATGATTTGGATAGAAATATAAGTAACAAGCTGGTTACGTTTGCAGATGATACCAAGATAAGCGGTAATCTAGAATCTGCTGAATTGTTACAAAGGGACTTGGACAGCATTCAGATATACCAAGATAGGTGGATCGGCAGGTAATCTGGAATGAGATGAATTATCATAGAGTGAATTGGAGGGCATACAGGCTTGGGCAGATTTGTGGCAGATGATATTTAATGTCAGTAAATGTAAAGTATTATACATAGGAAGTAAAAATGTGAGGTCTGAATACACAATGGGAGGTTTGAAAATGGAAAGTCCACCTTTGGTAAATGTTGAGGAGTCATATTGGACTCATCACTATCAACTGCCAGACAGTGTTCAAAAGCCATTAAAAAGGCTAACAGAACGTCAGATTATATAGCGCCTTGATGTGTGGAGTACACGTCACAGGAGGTTCTACTCAAGTCTTTATAACACACTGGGGAGACATCAGCTGGAGTACTGGGTGCAGTTTTGGTCTCCATGCTACAAAAAGGACATAGCAGCACTAGAAACAGTCTACAGAAGAGCGACTAGGCTGATTCCAGAGCTACAGGGGATGAGTTATGAGGAAAGATTAAAAGAGCTGAGCCTTTACAGTTTAAGAAAGAGAAGATTAAGAGGTGACATGATTGAAGTGTTTAAAATGATGAAGGGAATTAGTCCAGTGGATCGAGACTGTGACTTTAAGTTCATTATGAACACAGGAACACAGTTAGAAACTTAAGGGTAAATTTCACACAAACATTAGGAAGTTTTTCTTCACAGAGAGAACCACAGACACTTGGAATAAGTGACCAAGTAGTGTGGTAGACAGTAGGACTTTAGTGACTTTCAAGACTCAACTTAATGTTTTTTTAGAAGGATTAAGTGGATAGGACTGACGAGCTTTGTTGGGCTGAATGGCCTGTTCTCATTTTGATTATTATAATGTTCATTAAACGTGTTCATTACAATCGTTTTTTCCTTATCTACAATTTCTAACCCTGAAGGCTGAAGGGTCTCTCACACAGGATGAGTCAATGCCAGAGACTGGTCTGGTAATTCTGTTTTTCAAAGTCCACCAAGTCCAGGCTAGTCTTTTGAAGATGCCCTAATTAATGTTGCATAAATTAGTTTGTTATTTCAACTTTCTCCATTATTTACTTTAAGAAATGATAGATGTTCCGGGTGGCATAGTGGTGCAGTGGTAGCGCTGCTGCCTCGCAGTTAGGAGACCTGGGTTCGCTTCCCGGGTCCTCCCTCAATGGAGTTTGCATGTTCTCCCCGTGTCTGCGTGGGTTTCCTCCCACAGTCTAAAGACATGCAGGCTAGGTGGATTGGCGATTCTAAATTGTACCTAGTGTGTGTGTCCTGTGGTGGGTTGGCACCCTGCCCGGGATTGGTTCCTGCCATGTGCCCTGTGTTGGCTGGGATTGGCTCCAGCAGACCCTTGTGACCTTGTGTTTGGATTCAGCGGGTTGGAAAATGGATAGATGTTCCTGAAATAACAAACAGTTACGTGATACATCAATACGTTCATCAAAAAATGTATCATGTAACTGTTTGTTATTTGAGGGCTGTTTATTATTTATCAAAATGGAGAACAGTGTTCATTGGTCAGAGTTCTTATGGTTAAGGAAAGCTTTCTGATTTAAAAGGATTTAGAAAAGCTAATCATAAAGCCTTTTAAATCAAATCAGTATTAAAATTGCATTATCCATTTTTGCTTCTCTGCAAATTTAGCCCAAAATGAATCGAACAATCACAGAGGTGCTGAGCAAAGCTGTCAAATTTACCGGCTGAGATGACACACTAATCTGCGATGAATCAACCTCATGCTGGGCTCCTGTGGAGCAGAATACAAGCTATAAATTAAATTACAAAAAGCAGTTGCTAAATACAAATTGACAGACAGGTACAACAAAGGTAAGCAATAAAAATAGAAATTCTTGGAAGTTATTTATAAGATAATTAAATGAAGATTAGCTGCATGCTTTCATCACTTTCTACAGGTTATAGTACTTTACAAAAAAATCATATTTTGTTAAGCAGCCTTTTACTTTTGCTTTCCAACTTCTGGTCATTGTCTGTACCAAGGACACCAACGGATGTCGGCAAATGTTCTAAAACTGGATATCAGTGCGTTAATGACACGGCAGCACAGTTGTTTGTTCGACTGCCTCACGTCTCCAGTCTCCTAGTTGCTGTGTAACACTTTTGTCTGTTTCTACTTTTCAATTTTCTGGTGTAACCAATAGGGGACGCCACCAAGTCCCAAACCCCCGACCCAATAATGCCCAACACCAGTCAGAGAATTTTAATCCACCAAGCACCTTATACAGTAAAGCACAGCACTAATTGCACAAAACAATGAACCTTATTCTTCTCCTTCTGCCTCCAGTTGAGTGTCACCCGTAGCTCCCCGACTCTGACTCCTCGAAGTAAGGCAGCAGGCTCCTTGTATGCTGGACCAAGAACAGCTTCTAGTGACACTGCATGAGTTGTGGGGAGTACGTCCATGTTGTTTGGGAACCAGGGCAGTCCTCCCCCAACAGTTTCCCCCTTTCAGCACACAGGGACCCTGACAGGGCTGCACCTCTGGACCCCACTTCCCATGTATCAATGCAGGTGTCCAAGCTGGGATGCCTCCAGTGGACCACTGCCACCTAACACATGGTGGATGGAACTGCTCCTGGCTCCTGGTTTCTGTTCATCCATCCCTTGGTAACTTCCATCTTGGTGGGAGGTCAGCCCGTCGTTCAGCCGGAATGTCCATCTGACCTCCATGGCACTTACACTGGTAAAAATAAAGGGTTGCCTGTTTAGATTAATGAAGCTTATGGGCTGCACTGAAAGGAGCACCTGTCTCAGAGGGCCAATGACAACTAAAATATGAAGGATCTGTCCTGGAATCAGAAGGTTTAAAAGTTGTGTCACCCGTAGCTCCCCAACTCTGACTCCTCGAAGTAAGGCAGCGGGCTCCTTGTATGCTGGACCCAGAAAAAGCTTCCGGTGACACTGCATGAGTTGTGAGGAGTACGTCCATGTTGTTTGGGAACCAGGGCAGTCCTCCCCCAACAGTTTCCCCCCTTTAGGCACACAGGGATCCTGAGAGGGCTGCACCTCTGGACTCCACTTCCCATGAATCAATGCAGGTATCCAAGCTGGGATGCCTCCAGTGGACCACTGCCACCTAACACATGGTGGATGGAACTGCTCCTGGCTCCTGGTTTCTGTTCATCCATCCCTTGGTAACTTCCATCTTGGTGGGAGGTCAGCCCGTCGTTCAGCCGGAATGTCCATCTGACCTCCATGGCACTTACACTGGTAAAAATAAAGGGTTGCCTGTTTAGATTAATGAAGCTTATGGGCTGCACTGAAAGGAGCACCTGTCTCAGAGGGCCAATGAGAACTAAAACATGAAGGATCTGTCCTGGAATCAAAAGTTCCTGAGCGTGTTGTAGCCTCCCAGCTCACCAATTACTTAACCTCTAATAATTTGACGGAACCCTTTCAGTCTGGTTTCAGAGCACAGCACAGCTGTGACAAACCAGCATATTAATTCTATTAGACCTCAGTGCAGCATTTGACACTCAGGTCAGACATGACATTCTACTGTCCAGAATGGAGAACATGCTGGGTATCTCTGGCACTGCCCTCCAGTGGTTCAAGTCCTATCTGACTGATAGGCAAGAGTTTGTTAGTCTTGGCAACAGCAGATCCAACTTGGCGCCAGCCACACAAGGAGTTCCTCAGGGCTCTGTCCTCGGCCCTCTTCTCTTCTGTATTTATATGCTTCCCTTTGGCCATATTATTCGTAGCTATGGACTGGGTTATCATTTTTATGCAATGTTAAAAGTGCAACTTCATCAGAGCTTTCTCAGCTCACAACCTGCCTCAATGAAATCAATACCTGGATGGAGCAGAACTCTTTAAAATTAAATTGCAACAAAACTGAACTCCTGCAAATTGGGACTAAAATGCAACTTAATAAAATGAGCTCCTTCCCAGTCAATCTTGGTGGTGATCTCATCAGACCTGCCTCTACTTACTCCGCCCACATAAATCACATTAAGAAACTTTCTTACTTTCACCTCTGTAACATATCCCGTGTTCGCTCCTTCCTCTCCTTTTCTAATACTGAGAAACTTGTCCCTGCTTTTATCACATCCCACATAGATTATTGTAACTCGCTGCTGGCAGGTGCCCCTTCTAATCTTATATCACAGCTCCAGCTTATTCAAAACTCAGCTACAAGAGTCCTCACTCGAACCAGCAGCAGCGAGGACATCACAACCATCCTGCTCCACCTTCACTGACTCCCTGTGTCTTACAGGATTGAATATAAAATTCTACTAATAACCTACAAAGCCTTAAACAACCTCACGCCAAACTACATCAGTGACCTTCTCCATCCCTATGTGCCGGTCTGCCCACTAAGGTCCTCTGATTCTGGTAATCTTGTTGTGCCTCACACTAACCTGCACTCCATGGGTGACAGCAGGGCCCTCAGTTGTATAGCGCCCAGACTCTGGAATGACCTACCGAAAATAATCTGGTCAGCTGACTCCATGTTTTAAAAAACAACTCAAAACTCATCTGTTCAGGAAGGCTTTTAGCTCTACTCTATCTCTGTCAAGATGACCCTAACCCTAACCCTAACCCTAACCCTGTATGTGTGTGCTAGACCATCAATTATGTTGTCTGTTAGGCTTTCTCTGAATATACTGTCTTCCATCCATCAATTATCCAACCTGCTATATCCTAACTATAGGGTCACGGGGGTCTGCTGGAGCCAATCCCAGCCAACACAGTATGCAAGGCAGGAAACAACCCCCGGGCAGGATGCCAGCCCACCGCAGGGCACACACACACACACACACACGCACACACACACACCAAGCACACACTAGAATCACCAGTGCACCTAACCTGCATGTCTTTGGACTGTGGGTGGAAACCGGAGCACCCGGACGAAACCCACGCAATCTTCTTTATTTATTTACAGTATCTGGTTTGTAAAATGTTATATACTGTACACCCTGCCGTTCTTTCTTAAATTCTGCGAAGTGTCTTGAGCATGGGAAAGGCACTATATAAATAAAATGTATTATTATTATTATAAGGTTAAATAGTTGTGGCATAAAAAAAGAAACAAATGAACAGAGCCAGAGAAAATGGTGGACAAGTCCTCTTGTGTTCTGGAAAGAATAACCATTTTGTAGGACACCAACTTCTCGTAAAAGGAAAATAGGAAGAAATTACCCTGAAGAGAGAGCATCGGGGCAGTTCTACCACCAGGTCATTCTGGGAGTGCACCTAGGGCTCAGGACTCACCCTGCTCAATGAAACAATCAGGTATCCACACATCAAAATGACCAAGGGATACCTTACCCGAACAATGAAATGATACAGTAGCCACATGCTGAAATGATTAAGGGGGACAATCTGTGTATCTGTGCACAGAAATGACTAAGGGGACCTTAGTCATTGAAGTGATGAAGTGATTTGACTCTAGCATAGAAATCAGTGAAAATACTGCATTTTTAAAATTATGATCAACTCTCTGTTAAAGGAGATAAGTCATCCAGGAGTGTATGGGGGGGTCTTAATTCAGCACTGGATAAAGGTTTGCATTTGTTTTGGTGGCAAATTGGGGACATGGCCTGGTTGGCCTGAGGAAAAGACAGTGGGCAATCATTTCTGTTGTTCCCTATAGAAGAAAATGATCACTGTACTAGAGAAATTAAAAACAGCCAAATAATTCTGATTTACAGGAAAAAAAAACATCTGAAAGGTCATAAGAGAAACCAAAAAAATGTAAGTGAAGCTTAAACAAACAACAAGCAATTTTTGAGTACTACTGCAATAAAGAGGTGATAAAAGAGAATTTAAGAAAACTCAGGGACTCAAAAGGAGAAATCATGGAAAATAAGAAGGAAATAACAAATGAACTAAACAAATATTTCACCTATGCATTTGTAAAGAAAGAAACAAATGGAATGGCTCATGCAGAAGTACAAACAAGCTCTGAGTTCATAGACTTTAAAATAGAAAAGTCAGATGTTACTCAAGCCCTTGTTGTTTTGAAGACTAATAAAACCCAATGGACCCTGACGGGATTTTACTGGTTGTATTGAAAAAAATGAAAGACGTCATCTATAATCTTTAATTAGGTACATTTGAGCAGTCACTTGAGAAAGGAGATGTATCTGTAGAGCTAGAGAATTACAAATATGACTCCAATCTTAAAGAAGGGAGATTTATGTGTCATTCAAAATTATGAAAAATGATAATAAGAAATACATTAGAAAAATATCCATCCCTCCATCCATCATCCAACCTGCTATATCCTAACTACAGGGTCACGGGGGTCTGCTGGAGCCAATCCCAGCCAACACAGGGCGCAAGGCAGGAAACAAACCTCGGGCAGGGCGCCAACCCACCACAGTGCCATTAGAAAAATAGTTGTATGAAAAATACAAGCTACCGTATATACTTGTGTATAAGTGAGGTCTTCAAACCCAAAAAATCAATCATAAAATCAGACCCCAGCTTATATGTCCGTTCAAAAATATGACATTTACATTTTCTTTTTTTTTTTTCATCTTCTTGACTCCTCCAATCTCGCACCAGTTTCTCAGACACATTGAATTTTCTTGCAGTAGCGCACGTGCCAATTTCTTTCGTCACTTCGACAACTTTTAATTTAAAACCAGCTTCATATTTTCTTATGATCGAATGCTCCATCGTAGATAAGGGAAGTCTTACAATAAAGGTCTATGAGGGTGTGAGATACAAAAAACACAAGACTGCAAACGCCACTTTGGAATAGTTCGGGTATTACCGTGTGGTCATGTAGGCACAATACATAGAAAAAGAAGGCAGTGTGCTCCGTGGTTACTCTCTCAGGTGGGCGTTAGCATATCGTAATCTCTTGGACCAATAGTGTGAGTTTTCCGCATTTGACTTATGTGACTGACATTATAAAATACCAGAAACTGGATGTTAAATCAAGCCCTGACTTATCCGCGGGAGTACTTAAATGTGAGTATATATGGTAAGTAACAGCCAGCATGGGTTTATGAATGGAAGATCTTGCCAAAGCAGTCTTTCAGATTTTTCGAACAGGTAACTGCTGTGGCTGACAAAAGTAAAACATATGACAGAGTTTACTTAGACTTTCAAAAAGCCTTTGACGCAATCCCACACCGAAGAATTCTGGAACTAGAAGCTGGTTATAGGTATAAGAGGTAATCCATAAACCTGGATCTTAGAAATGGCCCTGGGCAACATAACATTTTTAAACAATACAGACCTACAAACATTCGAACTCAAAGTGAATGTCCGATTATATTGTTTTATCTTATTTTCGCATACTAGCAATGTTCGGTCTTAACGTCTGACAACCTGCAGTCTGAAATGGCACCCCTAAAGAGCGTATTTTTCTGAGACAGTCTTGTAAACAGACGTTGCTATAACTCGACATTCTCAAACTGTGAATTCAAGGTCCTAAATACTTTGCTGTCCCCAGTCCTGTCTCCAGGTCTCCATGTACAGTACAGGTCTAGCAGTGATGACTCCTCTCAAAGCATATTGAGTGGTGGGGCGCCATTTACAACATCGCCGAGGTCAGCAAGAATCCTACAACAGGCTGTGGTCATCAATTAATAGCGTGCACCAGGTGGATTTGTCCTTACTCCCATGACTCAACACAACCATAACCAGATCAAGGAGGTAAGGACTTAAAGAAGATCTCTGGTGCAGACCTATCTGTTTAATTTCTTATGCTGTTCTTTTATTTTTGTAACTCCACACTTCCATCTCAACATTCACTTTCCTGCCACATCCAACTTCTTCTCCTGCGCTCACCTTGCTGACCTTGACTCTGCTCCATACATCACTGCTGGTCTTATGACGGTGTCACCCACTTTTGTTGAACCTCTGATTGTATCATTTCTTTATCTGTCCTTTTTTGTAACTCCACACTTCCATCTCAACATTCTCATTCCTGCCTCCTTCAACTTTTTCTCCTGCGCTCACTTTGCTGATCATGACTCTGCTCCGTACATCACTGCTGGTCTTACGACTGTGTCTTCCACTTTCTTTGTACCTCTGATTGTCTCATTTCTTATTCTGTTCCTTTTTTGTAACTCCACACTTCCATCACAACATTTTCATTCCTGCCACATCCAACTTCTTCTCCTGCGCTCACCTTGCTGACCTTGACTCTGCTCCATACATCACTGCTGGTCTTATGACGGTGTCACCCACTTTTGTTGAACCTCTGATTGTATCATTTCTTTATCTGTCCTTTTTTGTAACTCCACACTTCCATCTCAACATTCTCATTCCTGCCTCCTTCAACTTTTTCTCCTGCGCTCACTTTGCTGATCATGACTCTGCTCCGTACATCACTGCTGGTCTTACGACGGTGTCTTCCACTTTCTTTGCACCTCTGATGGTCTCATTTCTTATTCTGTCCTGTTTTGTAGCTCCACACATCCATCTCAGTATTCTCTTTTCTGCCAAATCCAACTTCTTCTCCTGTGCTCCCTTTACTGCCCGTGTCTTAGCGCCGGGCCTATTACGGTCCTAAACACCTTACCTTTCACCTTCACCTTAATCCTTCAATCAGACGCTACTCCTGATATGTTCTCCAATTGTTCCATGGGTTAGACACTCAAACCTGGTCGGTCCCAAGTTCAGCCCTTTCTCCGTTTTGACAGCTGATATTGTTGTGTCTGATCGGTGTGCCATAACTTTACTCCTTCCTCGCCCTTGCTGTCCAGTTGATTTCCCAGCACTGTCTCCATCTAAAGAGTTAAATGTATTTTTGAACTAAATTCTGAAGTGCTTGTGCCAGTAGTTTTCATCTGTGTTAAATTATCAGCATTTTTTTAATAAGTTACTGTTAATATTCATTTAAAAAGCTAGCAATTGAGTAATATGCTAAATAAGGTGCATGTGCACTTTATTAGAAGTGAAGGGTGGTTTCTCCTTTTCTTCGGTTTTCCAGAATAACTTGAACACTACCTCTGATGTAATGATTTGGAGGCTGCTACTGCTTTAAACCGTTTTTTGGCTCACGTTTCAGACATGTTCAGACTTGCTGGGACATGTTTCAAAGATTAGAACTTAATAAGAATTCATAGCTGGTGCTTTGGGTTTTCCGATAGTGTGTGTGCTTTAAAAAATGTTATTAAAGACAGTGGTGAGATTCTTCTATTGATTTTTTGATATCACACCTCAAAATAAGGAAGGGTCTGGGATGTGATCAGGGTTTCTTTGCTGTCTTCATAAAATCTGCTTTGGATAATCTTGCCTAAAACTTATAAACACTTTATTTAGTTGCTCATTCTGTTAGGTTAGGTTAGGTTAGGTAGCTTTTTATTATCCTAGAAGGAAATTTGTTTCGCAGCAGGAAAGTACAAAAGCATAAGACATTGTGACACAGATGCGAGGAAATAAGCAAAGACACAAGAGCTGACATCTACTGTTGTCATAAGTACACAGTAGTCCAGATTAATACAAAGATGAATAAATTACCTTTAACAGTACAAAACTTAATAATTCAGAATTTAGCTTTTAGCAGCATCTCTACAAGGAACAGAATTCAAAATAAAGGTAGCCCTGGAACAGAATAGTTCTTTAATCTGTTGCTCTTCACCCTCGGGAAGTTCAATCTGACGCCTGATGGCAACAAATGAAACTTTGCAAAAAGACGATGGCTACTGTCTGATGGAATCAAGTCTAACCTGTTCGTGATGCAGCTGAATGGCAGGGGTTTTGCTACAGACTCATACTTGTACTGCTAGTCTTCACCATCTTGGTAAGATGAGGTTACCACTGTTGTTACTGTAATGGGAAGTGGCATCACCAGGGTTGGTGCCACCCAGCACAGTAACCAAGGACCAGACTGGCCCCTAGGTGACGAGATAAACAGACCTCCTAAATGGATAGCTGACTATACTTTAAACAATGCAACGCGTGGGCACCTGGCTGTGGAGTAATTCCCAGTATTAATGGCGTGCAGACACTTGATCGTTTCATCGAGTTTGGAGTTGGGGGTTTTCTCGTTGGTAATTACAGCATATGGAGAGAGTTTATATATATAAATAGGACGGCACGGTGGCGTAGTGGTAGTGCTGCTGCCTCTCAGTTAGGAAACCCAGGTTCATGTCCTGGGTCCTCCCTGAGTGGAGTTTGCATGTTCTTCCCATGAGTGAGTGAGCTTCCTCCCACAGTTCAAAGACATGCAGATTAGGTGGATTGGTGATACTAAATTGGCCCGTGGATTTGTTTGGTGTGTGTGTCCTGCGATGGAGCAGCACCCTGCCTAGATTTTGTTCCAGCCTTGTCCCTTATGCTAGCTGGGATAAGCTCCAGCACCCCCTGTGACCCTGTCCAGGACTAAGCGGATTGGAAACTAAAACGAAATATATATTGTGATGCCTGGGCATGTACTGCCACCCTAACCCGACACAGACATGCAGACACAAGTTTATCACACAACACACAGGTTTATTTACAACTGGGGAGCTCAATTTCTCTTCTCCCCACAGAACAGTGCATAAGCCCCTTAGTATACAGTACATGTCATACTTCTTCTCTTTTTCCTTCCGTCTCCGCTTCTCCAGGTAAGCTTCGCCCTCCTCCTCCTCCCAATTCTGGCTTCTCGGAAGGAGTGAGGAGGCTCCTTTTATAGGGCACCCGGAAGGACTCCAGGTGCCCAATGAGCTTCTTCTGTTAGCACATCCGGGTGTGGCAGAAGTGCTGCCGAATAGGGCCCCAGAAATCTCCAGTCATCCCCTGGTAGTTGCCATGGACCTCAACGGGGTTAGAACATTAGAACATTAGAACAATCTAGACGAGAACAGGCCATTCAGCCCAACAAAGCTCGCCAGTCCTATCCACTTGTTTCCTCCAAGAAAACATCAAGTCGAGTTTTGAAAGTCCCTAACGTCTTACTGTCTACCACACTACTTGGTAGCTTATTCCAAGTGTCTATCGTTCTTTGTGTAAAGAAAAACTTCCTAATGTTTGTGTGAAATTTACCCTTAACAAGTTTCCAACTGTGTCCCTGTGTTCTTGATGAGCTCATTTTAAAATACCAGTCTCGATCCACTGTACTAATTCCCTTCATAATTTTAAACACTTCAATCATGTCACCTCAATCTTCTTTTGCTTAAACTGTAAAGGCTCAGCTCTTTTAATCTTTCCTCATAATTCAACCCCTGTAGACCTGGAATCAGCCTAGTCGCTCTTCTCTGGAACTTTTCTAGTGCTGCTATGTCCTTTTTGTAGCCTGGAGACCAAAACTGCACACAGTACTCAAGATGAGGCCTCACCAGTGCATTATAAAGGTTGAGCATAACCTCCTTGGACTTGTACTCCACAGATCGTGTTATATATCCTAACATTCTGTTAGCCTTCTTAATGGCTCAAAGGGTTGAGCTTCTATGCTCGTGATCCGAGGCTCTGCTGGAAACCAAGGGTGCTGCCCCCTGTTGATCCCCTGGTGTTCTTTTAATGGTTTTCTGTGGTGCCGATCTGCGCCACCACCATCCGACCAAACTTTATACACCTTTGGTTTAGTCTCTAACAAACACATTCCCAGGGACCATACACCCCCTCCCTACATTCCCTACAGCTCCCCCTGGTGGCACCCACAGGACCTAGCACAGCTGCCTAACTGGACCACACTCCTAGTATGTCCTGTGCTGTGAGCAGGAATGCTGCCATGGGCAAGCATACGGTCCGGGAAAGCTGTCTCCCCCATCCATTTGTTTTAAAGGCCTTAACGGAGAAAAGGGAACACCAAATATATTGATCGGGACATCAGTTCATTGTTACTTCAATGAAAAGTGAAAAAAAAACAGACTTCTAATGACTCATCCTCTAGGTCAGGGGTTCCCACCATGGGGTACATTTATCCCCCGGGGATAAATTTCACCTTGTCGGAGGGGGTAAATTTGCTTAAAAAAGATGAAGCCACGAAGATCTCAATTAGTTCAAAAGACGACGTTTACAACGACAGCATCAAGAATATCCAAAATCATAGGTGAAAAACAAGAACAAGCATCTCACTAACTGAGGTGCTGTCATCAACAAAGTGGGTCTCCTTCTGGTATTCCGGCATCTGCTCATCATACATAGGATTATTATGTACTACTAGCAGGAGCACCCGCCGTTGCCCGGGAATCTATAACCGGTGAATTTCCCAAATGAAAGAAACAGAACATAGAAGTAGAACAAACAGTTTTCTGATTCACATTTTATTGTGAGTTCGTCCACTTTGGATTGTGTCTGCTGAGACGCCCTTGAAATAGACTTTTTTCTGGCATCTGAAGTGGACCGTCAAATTGTACGTCTTTTTTTCGGTGGCATGGGTATATTCGCAAAAAGCAGGGCAATTATAATGTGTTACATGCTATTATATACGGAATACGCACCACAGTGGGATGAATTTACCTTATTTACAATATGTCGGAAAGTGAACAAATTGCACCAGTGAGTAAGAAGGAGCAACACTGAAATTGCACTGTGAGTCGGAAAGCGAGCAAATAGCACCACAAATACGGAAAGCCAGTGACAAAGTGTAGAACTGAAACTGTACTGGGAAAAATGTGTTTGTAAGGAGCATCTGTGTTGAACCGTGCTGCTATCTAATGGACTTTGGCGATGGTAACTACAGAGAGAAGTGACGTACATACCGGTGCTGCGTGTGTGGAAAATGGCGGGGGAAGGATGCTGTCTTTTTAAGGCGAGTCTCTGTTCAAACATGCTGCCATATAACGGACGTTGGCTACTAAAATATCGCACTATCAGTGCGTGTGGGAGTGTGACGCGTGGAAACGCAGGTGTGTCAACGGTCAGGTGCACTGGGTTGTTCACTTTTTAAATCTATACAGCAGTCTCCCTTCAGCCGATCAAAGCAGTCGGCCTTCTCATACTTGGACACTTCTGCCATCTCTTGGCAAAAGAAACATGGGTACAGAGCGACGCACAGGGACCAAACGTGCTGTTAGATGGCGCCGCCGTGAAGGTTTGTTGCAACATGCAGCCATTTTGTCAATGATAAGTACGGGAACGTGTGCCGAAGGTAAAAAGGTGCCCTGCCCTTCACCACGAACATTTTTCCGAACCAAACATACCTCATGACCTCCTCCTGGTCACAAAGGGGCCCCATGCCCAGTTTTGTGGCGATCGGACGCCCGATGCAGATTTGTATGGTGGACAAACGAACATACATACACACATCGACTCTGCTTTATATTTTAGATTAATATTGTTATTTGAACTTAAAATAAAATGTCAGCTTTGTCAATCGCTTTATTATGGCAGAAGTATAAATTCAAATTACTGAACAAAACAAGGTGGGGGGAAATTTACTTTTAAATAATTGCCATGGAGAAAACAGGGTGAAGAAGGCTGGAAACCTCTGCTCCAAGTTCCAAAATTATGTTCATATTCATTTTTTTTATATAAAAAATTACTTTTCAGTCCCACTCTTCAGTTTAGCCCAGCATTATACAGTATACATTATACAGTAATTACAAATATTGCATGAAAAAAGCAAAATAAATGCAAAACATAAATGGAAGCCATTACAAGAAACTCCTCAGACTTGAACTTGACATTTATACAAAAATATACACATATACATTCAAATTTGGGTCACACATTTATCCGGCACTAAGATTTTAATGTTTACCTTTGTCTCCTCAAATGGCTGCTTTTCACACCTACTCTTGTCTGTCACTCCTTTTTAAAATGTTTATTCCTTGGCTTACATTTATTTTTCTTTTTATTATTATTTTTTGAAGAATTGTTATGTATTTTCTGTTAATTTTGCTATATCTATTTATTATTTAGTACTGCTGTATTATGTATTTAAAGCCGCTTTTCCACTGCATAGTACGGCACGACACGGTTCAGTACAGCTCACTTTTGCGGGGCTTTCCACTGGGAACAATACCTGGTACCTGGTCCTTTTTTTAGTACCACCTCAGCCGAGGTTCCAAGCGTGCCGAACCGTTACCAAAATGTGACGTGTAAACTCTGCTGGTCACTGATTGGCCGGAGAAAATCGTCATTACTGCGTCACTGGCTATTCTTTTCTTTAAAGGTACAGACACGCGGAAGTTTCGAAAGTTCTCCAGCCACTGAGTGTTTGTAAAACCGGGAACAATCACATCCCACCACTCTGAAGCACGGTTAAATGTCCAAACAGATGGTCTGTTGCGGCGACTTTTTTGCAAAATGTGGAAGATCTGTAATATACAGAATCAGCATTTTAATGTTACACTGGCAGTTAAGTTCATTTTATGCTTTGCAACAGTGATAAAAGTTAGCTAGTGATGTGCTTTTTTTAGATGCTTAACCTTGCGCGTCGTCGAGCTAAAGTGTTGTCGTTGTCTGCGTGTTGTTGTAAAAGTTCCACGGTGTCACTGCAGTAGAGGCGGCAACTATAACGACGTGAATAATCCCGCCCACTCTAAAGCGGTACTAAACTGCAGTCGAAACGCAAACCGAGCCGAACTGAGCCGAACCAAGGTGAGCTGTACTGAACCGTGTCGTGCCGTACTGTGCAGTGGAAAAGCGGCTAAAGTGTGTTCCTTGTGTTTTGTAGGTGGAACTCCAAGGGGTGTGGCCAGCTTGACATCACTCCTGAAGGACCGCCCTCTGCCATTATATTTCATGAGAGACTGGAGAGCTGGCCCTTCTGTGGTTCCTTGACTGATATCAAAATCTCCTGATTTTAACAGGCTGCAAATCCAATAAAGTTTTTCCATTCTGCAAATATTACTCTGCTGAAACAAACACCACACACAAAACTCCCACCACCACCACTGGTCTTCAAAGCAATATACTTATAATAGCATGGTGTAAAATTCCAAGAGGGAGTCTGACGGCTTGATTAAGAAGTTGTCTTAAATTTGAACAACATTGGAGGCAGCACACGAAAAAGAGAGAGTACTGCATTATTTTGTTTTCACTTGAAATACTCCAGGGAATCCTATGCGTTCATTTTTCAATTTTTTTTTTCTTCCATGCCCTGATCCCTCTCTGATGATGATGAGATAAAGCAGCCACTAAACATAAGAGGATGGGCTTTATGGGTGGACATACATGCTGCACAAGTATCTCAGTTTATGACTTGGAAAACATGGTGACCTATAATTTACTATCAGAGTGCAACATTCACTTGATATCCATAATGGTCAGTGGTTGTAATAAAATTTGCCTTTCATTTCTGTAATGTAACATTTGTTATAATTCAGCAGCTTTGCAGGTCCCATCCCATGAAAAGTATTACAGCCGAACATGAACATAAGGAATTAATTAATAATTATTATTATATTTTTACATTTAGGTTATGTTAATTGGCAATTGTAGACTGTCACTTTGTGTTAATATGAGGTGTGTGTGTGTTTGGCCCCTGTCCCCCAAAAATGAATTGAGAAGGTTCTAGAACCTTCCTACTGAACTCAGTCCATTGAGGGCTACACTGCCTGCACAGTCCTCCAACGCACCTGACGGTTACGCCATGTGTACATTGCCTAACTTGGTATGTTTTGCCTCGGTTTGCATGTGAATTTTTCATGAAAAAATTAATAAAGTTTATTAAATGAAATCTAATATAATCTAATCCTGCATTGGTTCTAGTCTATTCTAATCTAATGTAATCTGATCTAATCTAACCCTGTATAATGGTTTTAATACAATTTGATTTAATTTAATTTAAATAATCATGCATTGGCTCTACTCTAATGTAATCTCACCCAGTCTAATTCTGGATTGGAATCTAATGCTGTAATGGTTCTAATCCAATCTAACCTAATTTAATGTAATCTATTCCTGCATTTGTTTTATTTAATCCAATCTTGTCTAATCTAATCTCATCTAATCTAATTTTATCTAATCTAATCTAGCCCTGCATTGGTCCTAAACTAACCAAATATAATCCACCCCTGTATTTTTTCTAGTCTAATGTAATCTAATATAATCTATTTAATCTAACCTAATTCAATCTAATCTTGTCTAATATAATCCTGCATTGGTACTAATCTAATCTAATCTAGTCCAGTCTAATCTAATATAATTCTGCATTGGTACTAATCTAATGTAGTCTAATCTAATCCTGAATTGGTACTAACCTAATCTAATCTAGACCAGTCTACAGTAATCCCCCTCGATAGACGAAAATCTGCGAAGTAGAAACCATATGTTTGTGTGGTTATTTTTATATATTTTAAGCCCTTATAAACTCTCCCACACTGTTAACATTATTAGAGCCCTCTAGACATGAAATAACACCCTTTAGTCAAAAGTTTAAACTGTCCTCCATGACAAGGCAGAGATGACAGTTCTTTCTCACAATTAAAAGAATGCAAATAGATCTTCTTCTCTTCAAGAGCAGAGAATTTCAGAGGGAGAGAGAGAGCGCTCGCAAAGAAAAGCAAACAATCAAAAAATCAATATGTGTGCTTTTAAATTTGCCGGCATTTTTTAGAGGAGCGTCAGTATCTTCTAAGCAAACAGTCCCTCTGCTCACATCTCCTCCGTCAGGCGCAGAGAACGTCAGAGAGAGAGAGCGAGATAAAAGCAACAATCAAAAAATCAGTACGTGTGCTTTTAAATATGCCGAGCACCACAATAAAGCGGCGTTTTTTTAGAGGAGCGTCAGTATCTTTTAAGCAAACAGTCTCTGTGCAAACAGCACCTCCATCAGGCGCAGAGAATGTCAAAGAGGGTGAGAGAGAGGCAGAGACAAGCAAACAATCAAGCTCCGCGAGGGATGCATATCTTATAGCATTGAGGAGTTTTAGTTAATATGTAATACATGCTCTGATTGGGTAGCTTCTAAGCCATCCGCCAATAGCGTCCCTTGTATGAAATCAACAGGGCAAACAAACTGAGGAAGCGTGTAGCATAAATTAAAAGATCCACTGTCTGCAGAAATCCGCGAACCAGCGAAAAATCTGTGATATATATTTAGATGTGCTTACATTTAAAATCCGCGATAGAGTGAAACCGCAAAAGTCAAAGCGCGATATAGTGAGGGATTACTGTAATCTAATATAATCCTGCATTGGTCCTAATCTCATCTAATATAATCCTGCATTGGTACTAATCTAATGTAGTCTAATCGAATCCTGAATTGGTAATAATCTAATCTAATCTAATCCTGCATTGGTACTAATCTAATCTAGCCCAGTCTAATCTAATCCTGCATTGGTACTAATCTAAAATAATCTAGTCCAGTCTAATCTAATCTAATCGAATCCTGAATTGGTAATAATCTAATCTAATCTAATCCTGCATTGGTACTAATCTAATCTAGCCCAGTCTAATCTAATCTAATCCTGCATTGGTACTAATCTAATCTAGCCCAGTCTAATCTAATCCTGCATTGGTACTAATCTAAAATAATCTAGTCCAGTCTAATCTAATATAATCCTGCATTGGTACTAATCTAATCTAGTCTAGTTCAGTCTAATCTAATATAATCCTGTTGGTCCTAATCTCATTTTATATAATCTAATCTAATCTAATCTAATCCTGCATTGGTACTAATCTAATCTAATCTAATCCTGCATTGGTACTAATCTAATCTAATCTAGTCCAGTTAAATCTAATCATGTTTCAGCACTAATCTAATCTAATGTAATCCTTTATTGTGTCCCATACCTAGATTTAATCACTTAACTGATTTTATTTCCATTTACTGAAGCAACTTGCAATGAAGGACAACATAATCAAGTATCATCAGTCTAGGCAGGGTCATCTTAAAGGTACACCCATGCTCTCCTAGGCAGACTCAGTTGTAAGCGCCCAAAATTAAACATTTAAAATAGAATCCCTCTTTTAGATCTATGCATTCAGATCCATAACTGAAATGGACAAGTGTCACCCCTGGAGATTGGTGTCCTCACAATCACACCTCAAAACAACAAGTGCTATGTTCCTCTTTGGAGATCAGTGCCTGTTCAATCACATATTGAATATCCTCCTGAGGACTGTCGCCCCTCAAGAGCATATATGAAAAAACATGTTGGGACTCCTGAGGGCATAGTGCCCGTTAGAGTTGACCCTGAGTCTAGGGATAGTATTGAACAGGTGTTGCAGGACAAGTGAAGAGCTATCAAGCTAGGATACTTAAACAATGATGAATTAACAATGTGACAAAAATGCACAGAGTAAAAAACATTGCTTAACCATTTGACAGATATTTCCAGAGCAGTAGGGGTTTTCAATTACTTCTTAAATTTGTTGAGGGAGTCGACAATCAGATGGAGGCGGGCAGCTCATTCCACCAGCTAGGAGCTACATTTGAAAAATGTCTGGATTGAGATTGGACATCATGCAGAAGTGGCATCACCAGACACTGTTCACTGGCAGACCTGAGTAGGCAAACAAAGCACCTCACCAGCATCTCCATATACGCAGGTGCTGAGCCATTGATTACTCTGGAGGCAAACATCAAAGATTTGAAGTTAGCATGTGCTGCTACAGGCGGACAATGTAGTGACTTGAAGAGAGGAGTGACGTGAGGCCATCTTGGCTGCTTGAATCCAAGATGGGATGCTGCATTTTGAATAAATTAGATTAAATGTTCAAACTGAAAACCAATCTATGCCAGCTTTTCAAAAGCTATTATTGAAATGCGGGTGTGATTAGATTTTGGCACTTTGTTGTATTATTGCAGATAACACCTGTAAATGAGGGTGGCCTGATGTTGGCACAATATTTACTGCTACCACCTCACAGATCCAGCAAATTCAAATCCTATATCTGATGACTGCCTATTTTTCTCTGGCCACTCACATTTTCCTCGATATTCTGTTAAATGTTTTGCACTATGTGAGCATGTGCACGAGTGGGCTATGGGATGGACTGGCACCCCTCTCCCTTCAAATGTTATGTTAAGGGAATGTACAGTACATGAAAATGACCATCCAGGTTCTAAAAAAGAATGAAAATACCCATCGATAAAGCCAAACAAAATATTAACTTGTGTGTATGTGCATTTCGCTTCTCTTCTTTACTTTCTTTTGAATGGGCAGTCTGTGTATCCGAGCAGCTGAGTCGGTGGGTTCGATGTGGGCCACTGTTGGGGGAATTCATTGAGAAAGGGGGCCTCACACTCAGCAAACTGAGGATATCAGTTGGCCAAAAAATGTAAGTAGCATATGGCACAGCAAAAGGCCAGCAGTGAGTAAGTTTGGACAGATGTGCGTTAGAGGAAAGTGAAAGACTCCCCTAACTGAGGCTGCTTCTCTGGGACAGCCAATGAGAAAAGTTAGACCCTTTTCGGCACCTCAGCTACCAAGGAGATCCCCTCAGGCACTTCTGGCCACAGCTAATATGAAATCCTCACAAGGTTCCCTGGCTATATGCTAGCTTGCCTCTTAATTCAGAGCATATTCTGCAACCCGCTTATTATTATTATTTTTTTTTTAAATGAAAAGGAGGCACTTATACTGGATGTCCTGTACATATAGTCCTTAAAATCTGAAAACAGACACATCTGTCTCCATTTTTGTAGATTTTATTTAAATACCATAACAAAATAAAAGATAAGGAATATAGGCAGGAATGATTTCCTAGATTTTTTGCATTTGAATTTTTAAAATTAGATATTATTTTGTTTTACTGGGAGCAAAGTCTTCAAAGATGTTTACACATAAACATAACCTTTTGCAAGTAATAGAGTATTAAATCCTGAGTTTACTTTTGCTAATCACTTCATTTCACTTTCTCCCTGCTTAAAGCGATGAGGGCCAACACACTGAGATGGGCAGACCAGACCACCCTGTCCTCCATAACTTCATCCAACTCTTCGTGGGAAACTTTTAGACACTTCCAAGCAAGTTGAGAATTAATCCTGCCAGCGTGTCCTAAAATCCTCTTTTAATGGGCCATGCCATTGATAAAGTGCCACATACTGTGAGGTTGGGCATCAAACTATAAGAAGTGCGAGTTTGGGGTGTGGTGTGTAGATGGGACCAGAATTGGCTTAGACACAGGAAACAGAGGGTGATGATGGTGTGAAGAACCTTAGCAGAATTGGCTGATGTTAAGAGTGGTGACCAGCAGGGGGCACCGTTAGGGCCGTGCTATTTTTAATAAAGATAAATGATTTGGATAGGAATTTAAAAAACTAGTTATGTTTGCAGATGATACCAAGATAGTTGGATTTGCTGGGAATCTGGAATGAGATTAATCATCATAGAGAGACTTGGACAGCATACAGGCTTGGGCAGATTTGTGGCAGATTAAATTTATTTTAAATATATTTTATTTTATTAGAATCAAAAAACATTCCATACATGCAAGTCAATTTAAACAAAACTGGTTTGACACAAATCGACCCCCAGCCATGAGAAAGAGAGCTAGATCAGCAGAGTAGCTCTTTAATAATAATAAATAAATAAAAATAGATAGATAGAATAGAAAAAGAGGGCAGTGAATCCACTTCGTCAATTTATATGCTTATTCTAAAATGTTATTTATCAGATCCTGCCAGGTTTTGAAAAAGTTTTGAACAGATCTTGTAAGTGAGAATTTGATTTTTTCCAATTTTAGATTATATATAACATTAGTAGATAACATAAGTAAATGTAAAGTGTTACATGTAGGAAGAAAAAATGTTAGGCTTTAATACACAATGGAAGGTCTGAAAATCAAAAGTACACCTTAGGAGAAGGATTGAAGAGTTGTAGTGGACTCAACACAATCAATTGCCAGACAGTATCCAGAAGCCACTGAGAAAGCTAACAGAATGTCAGGTTATATAGCGCCTTGATGTGTGGAGGTTCTGCTCAAGTCTTTATAACACACTGGTGAGGCCTCATCTGGAGTACTGGGTGCAGTTTTGACAAAAAGGTCATAGCAGCACAAGAGAAAGTCCAGAGAGGAGCAACTAGGCCAAGGGTGCGCAATGTTGGTCCTGGAGAGCCGCAGTGGGTGCAGGTGTTTGTTTCAGCCCAGTTTCTTAATGAGAAGTCAATTAATGCTGATGAAGCACTTATTGCTTAAGTGACATTTTGATGCTTCATTTTAGTGGTCTCACTTGCTAAGTTTCCCCTCCCTTAATTGCTTATTTCAATCTTAAACAGCTGCACTCAGTGTGTTAAATAAGGTCTGAGATTGGCAACCATTGGTTTCTAATGAAGCAACTGGGTTGGAACAAAAACCTGCAGCCACTGCGGCTCTCAAGGACTGACTTTGCCTACCCCTGAACTAGGCTGATTCCAGGGCTACAGGGGATGAATTATGAGGGAAGATTAAAAGTGCTGAGCCTTTACGGTTTAAGCAAAAGGAGATAAAGAGGAAGCCTGACTGAAGTGTTTAAAATGATGAAGTGAATTAGTCCAGTGGATCGAGACGGTGACTTTAAAATGAGTTCATCAAGAACACGGGGACACAGTTGGAAACTTATTAAGGGTAAATTTCACACAAACATTAGAGAAAACATTAGAGAACCAGAGACACGTGGAATAAGTGACCAAACAGAGTGGTAGACAGACAAAACTCAACTTAATGTTATTTTGGAAGAATTAAGTAAATAGGACTGAGCTTGGTTGGACTGAATGTCTTGTTCTCATCTGGATTGTTCTAATGCCGTTACATGTCTGAAAGGAGCTGCCCGGGGAAGTCTCCTTCATGTCACATTTGGTATCTAGATATAAGCATTTGAGTCTGAGAACTCACATTTAGTATCAGTTTTAAAATTTCATTTGTTTTTAAGATTTGTTAATATACCATGCCATTTCAGACACCATTTTGATTTTTATAGGCTTTTTCATGATTTCCAATACTGGGACGCATCTCCAAGTCTTTAGAGTCCTGGTGCTTTCTGTCTTGCTATATGGTTGTGAGACATGGACGTTATCCAGTGACCTGAGACAAAGACCGGACTCCTTTGGTGTCTCTCCGGAAAATCCTTGGGTACCCTTGGTTTGACTTTGTGTCGAATGAGCGGTTGCTCATGGAGTCCCGAATGATGCACATTACCTGCATTGTGAGGGAGCGTCAGTTATGGCACATGTTTCCCCCGAGGGTGATCCAGCTCATTAGATCCTCATTGTTGGGAACTCAAGCAGCTGGACCAGGCCAAGGGGTCACCCACGTAACACCTGGCTGTGGCAGATAGAGGGTCATTTCCAGATGGTGGGGCTGGACTGCGTGTTTGCCTTGTTGCCAACCGGCATCCTGAGTTGTTTCGTTGTGTCGTGGGTGCGGCAATGCACTGTACCAGTGCATGCTTCCCAACTTGACTGTTTTAGGGACACGGGTAATGAGATCATGACATCTGATGCTATTGTGACAGGTTTAAAGGTCAGCGTGAGAATCCATGTCTCATCAGGGTTTTCTGGATATCCTAGAGAATTTAGTTTATTACTTTTATGCTTCTGATTCTCAGTTTTTGCTACTGACTTGTTGGCTTAGCAATTTTGCTGGACAAAATATAAGTCTGATTTCTCTGATTTGACTCATTTTTCATTCCTTATTTTTGTTGAATTCTTTTTTGTCTGATTTTTGACAACATAACAATTTTACTCCAAGGTTTTGTTGTATTATTGAGCTCACTTTGCTTAAATAGAGAGAAACTCATCAACACTGTGCCGAAATCTCACTTCAGCTCCTTGTGATGCACATATACGAGGTGTGGCAGAAAAGTAATGAGACTGATTTTTTATTTACCAAAGTTTTTATTTTTTTCAAACATCAATGTTATCCCCTTCAAAGTAGTTCCCTTGGGCAGCGACACACCGATGGAGACGTTGTTCCCACTGTTGGTAGCAGCGCTGGAAATCTTCAACTGGTATGGTCTTCAGCATGTCCGTTACACTCTTTTGGATGTTTTCTAAAGTCCCGAAATGACGTCCTTTGAGGACATTTTTCAGTTTAGGAAAAAGGAAAAAATTCACACGGACTGAGGTCAGGTGAATAAGGGGGCTGGGGAACCACAGGAATGCGTTTTTTCGATTGTCCTTCTGCTCAATTGTGAGGTTTTTCGGCACCATTTAGGCACAGACCTTTCGCATGTGCAAATGTTCAGTCAAAATTTGATGGACGGTAAATCTGTTCAAATTTAATTGTTCACTCAACATTCTTAATGTTAAACGACAGTCTGATCTCACAAGAGTGTTCACACGTTTGATGTTTTCATTGGTTTTCGAAGTTGAAGGCCTCCCTGAAAAACTTGAGCTCGGGATAAAGAATGTTCCCCATAGGCCTGTTTTAACTTTTCAAACGTCACACTTGCCGATTCTCCAAGCTTAACACAAAATTTAATGGCACAATGTTGCTCCAAATTCCGCTGTTCCATTTTGCATGACGCACAACCAAAAACACAACTTCGTTAATAGCATTCACAGAAATCACGTAATTAACGGAAGGAGTTGAAACTCACACTGAGCTATGGGAGGGTACTGATACACGTGCTCTATCAAGGACAACAGCGCAGCATTGCCAGATTGCTTGCAGTGTTGCCAGTCTCATTACTTTTCTGCCACACCTCGTACAAAAACATTTTATAAGTAATAGAACATAACCTACTGGTCAGCTTTTGCTAATCACTTCATTTCACTTTCTCTCTGGGTTTACTGTGGCAACACACTGAGATAGGCAGACCAGTGTGGAAGAAATTTACCGGCGCCTCCACTGAGTGCTCTCCCCGCTGTAACTGAGGCAATGAAATCAGGCAGGAGGAAGCATCAATCAGTCTTCTTTATTCTCCATGTCTAGCAAGAGGTAACCCTTACAGTGTTACAAAGGAGGAGTAGGTACTGCGCTTTACTTATACACATCATTGATTAGCTCATAAGTCCAAAGAATTCATTACATAATCAGAAAACCTCTAAGATCACTGGTTACATCCAGTTGTTAACAGGACAAGGCAGAACATTGATACCTTGAATTGTCACAAATGACCTGGTCCACTAGCCTGACTGATGGTCTCGTTAACTTAGAAGTATGTGACCTTTTTAGGTGTTTAAGAGTACACTGCTGCATGGTGCTTCAGCACGTCCACTCCGTCATGAAACTTTAACATATCGATATGTTTCCTTATTTTTGTCCGACCAGTTTGTCAACAGGAAACAGCCTAAGTATAACAATAGAAAAGATACCAAGGCTTGCTTTTTTTCTTTTTGCTATTCAGTAATCCCTCCTCGATCGTGGTGGTTGCGTTCCAGACCCCCCCGCGATAGATGAAAATCCGCGAAGTAGAAACCATATGTTTGTATGGTTACTTTTATATATTTTAAGCCCTTATAAACTCTCCCACACTGTTAACATTATTAGAGCCCTCTAGACATTAAATAACACCCTTTAGTCAAAAGATTAAACTGTGCTCCATGACAAGACAGAGATGACAGTTCTTTATCACAATTAAAAGAATGCAAACATATCTTCCTCTTCAAAGAATGCATGTCAGGAGCAGAGAATGTCAGAGAGAGAGAGAAAGAGAGAATAGCAAACAATCAAAAATCAATACGTGTGCTTTTGGGCTTTTAAGTATACCGAAGCACTGCGATAAAGCGGCATTTTTTAGAGGAGCGTCCGTATTCTCTAAGCAAACAGCCTCTGTGCAAACAGCCCCTCTGCTCACACCCCCTCCATCAGGCGCAGAGAATGTCAGAGAGAGAGAAAAGCAAACAATCAAGCACTGCGCGGGAAGCATATCTTATATCATTGAGGAGTTTTAGTTAATATGTAATAAATGCTCTGATTGGGTAGCTTCTAAGGCATCCGCCAATAGCGTCCCTTGTATGAAATCAACTGGGCAAACAAATTGAGGAAGCATGTACCATAAATTAAAAGACCAAGTGTCCGCAGAAATCCACGAACCAGTGAAAAATCCATGATATATATTTAGATATGCTTACATTTAAAATTCGCAATAGAGTGAAGCCGCGAAAGTCGAAACGCGATATAGCGAGGAATTACTGTATTAGATAATAAAGTCACTTAAATGCCTTTTCTTAACCCTTAAACCGCCATAACCGGTTATAGTTGGTTCCCAATGCAATTTGTCAGCATGCCGGAGCCGATTATATTTAGCGATGCACATTTCGTTGAATGCCACAGCCAGCTATAGAAGGTTCCCAGTAGAATTCATCAGCATGCTGGAGCTGATCAGTACATTCGTTGAGCAGCCAGCTCATGACCACTGCCGGCCCCTAGCGAATTAGCGTCACTGCCCTGGGATTCAGCCACTGCACTAGACTTGCCTGCAAGCATCAGCGTTGACCTCTATGTGCTTGCGTGCAGCCAGTTCAAATGCAGTTGGCTCAGTGATTTAGTGAATTTCATCAATGGCGTCACTTGCACCTTGTACATACAGTATAATAATAGATTGTTGCAGTAGTTTTTTTTATAATTGTTACAGTTCTCTGGCAGTGTGTAAAATGATCAGTGATGCAGTAATTGTGATGCCCTTTGCATGAAAAAAATATGTGTTCCATTAAAATTTCACTTTTTCTTGGTGAATTGTGACATTTCTTTAAAAAAATGCAGTGCATTAACCCCAAGTATGTGGCAGTTTAAGAGTTAATAGTTCAAACCTTTATCATAGCGAATACCAAAATAACACCTCGGCCTTAAAGCATACGATCAGAAGAGTAAGTGACTCAGCACAAACCAGTAAACACTCTAGCTGTTTTCCTTCAATAGTACAGCGACATCACACGCTAGGTACACCCTGAACTCAAACCAGGGTCCTAATTCAACTTTCACACAAGGAAACCCCATCTTCAATAACTTCATCCATCTTCTCCTGAAAAACTTTCTGACGCTTCCAAGCAAATTGAGAAGAGGGTTACTTGTATTATTTTAGTGTTACTGAGTCTTGATTTTTGGCTTAGCAATTTTGCTTGATGAATGAATTTCTCAGTTTTGGCCCATTTGTCGATCCCGGTGTTTCTTCTCCTGGTCACCTCCATTAAATTCTTGTTTGGCTGATTTTTGATAAACATTACATTCCTGGAGAAGCACAAGCTCTCCACTAAGATCCAACTGTCTTAACAAGCTCATTTTCGTGCAATGTGGAAAAAGGCTGCAAACACTGTGCCATCCCCTCCTCAATAACTTATGTCAACATCTTGCTTGAAACTTTCAGATGCTTCCAAACAAGTTGAGAAAAGTGTTACTTGTATTACTGTTGAGCTTCTGACCCTCGATTTTTGGCTTAGCTGTTTTTCTTGATGAATGAGTTTCTCAGGTTTGACCCATTTATTGTTTCTGACGTTTCTTCCCCCGGTCAACCACTGCCATGAAATTCTTGTTTGGCTGATTTTTGACAAACATAACGTTTCTGGAGAAGCAGATATTCCCCACCAAGGTCCAACTGTCTTGATGAGCATATTTTCCTGCAATGGAAAGAAAGGCCGTCAACATTGTGCCATCCCCTCCTCAATAACTTATGCCAACGTCTTATGGGGAACTTTCAGATCCTTCCAAACAAGTTGAGAAAAGTGTTACTTGTATAACTGTTGATCTCCTGACACTCGATATTTGGCTTCGCTGTTTTGCTTGAATTTCTCAGGTTTGACTCATTTGTCGTTCCTGATGTTTCTTCCTCTGGTCAATCACCACCATTAAATTCTCGTTTTTTCTGAATTTTGGAAAACATAGAATTTCTGGAGAAGCAGCAATTCTCCACCAAGGTCCAACTGTCTTGACAAGCTCATTTTCCTCAAATGGAGAGAAAGGCCATCAGCACTGTGCCCAAGTCTCATTTCAACTTCTTGCATCTACAAAGATGGGTAGATATAAATGTCTAATTTTATAAGTGTTACATTATGACCTCCTGGTCAATCTTTCCTGCTTACTTCATTTCTCATTCTCTCCACTAAGAGATGAGCAGACCAGACCATCCCCTCTTCAATAACTTCTTCCAACTTCTTGTGGGAAACTTTCAACTCTTTCAAACAAGCTGAGAGATAATCCGGCCAGCATGTTCTAAGTCCTCTTTTAATGGGCCATGTTGTTACATGTTCGAAAGTAGCTGCCCGGGAGGAAGTCTTCCTAACTACATGCCTAAACACTTCAACTGGCTGAGTATCCACATCTTATCTGACATTTACAGATATCTCAGAGTGTTACATGTATTACTGCTTCTGACTCTCGATTTTTGATGTGGCTATCTCATCTTAAAGACAGAGCCAACTTTTACAACACACTGTCCCAATCACAACACCAGGGCATTGGGATCCATACATAGACTACAGAGTAAGTACCCCCTGATGGCCTAAGTAACATCTCTTCCAGCAGGAATCCATGTTTTTTTCCTAGATAATCTCTCAACCAAGAACTGGCCAGGCCTGAACATGCTTAGCTTCAAATTAATGACCTATTCTGAAGTGCAGGTAGTATGGTCATTTACGTTTGTGTTCTCCCTGTACTCATCCTTCCCTTACATTGTTTCACACAATGAAGGTGTTATAATTGTGTATTTCGACACTCCTTGGAGTCATTTTGGATTGGGAGCGCCCTCTCTTGTTACAAAAGGTGGGCACTTCAACTTTGCTAGTTGAATTCCAGCTGCCAGTTCACAGCGGGTCGCTTAACCTTTGCAGTGTCTAATGTTTTAAAATACATCTGTGAATGATTAGAAAGAATCCTGGTCTTGTAAGTCACCTTGGGTAAAGAATCTGCCAAAAATAAAAGAAAATAATAAAACAAACTCTTGTTGAACAGCTTTGAAATGTACAATAACGGACATATTTTATACATATTACAGATTCAGACTGACTGAAATTAAAAATGAGTTGTTTAGTAATACATAGAGTTCATCTAAAGGTAGACATTGGCCATTTATTAAAAAATTGGTTGGAACATAAATCAGCAGCTGAAGGAGGGCCATTATGGAGTCTGAGAACTGCCGCTGGGTTTCATATTGATCCTTAGTGCTGCCAAGTCCAGCTATGAGAAAAAGTGAGCAGGGCCTCCTTCAGTTCTCTGAGTTTACTTATCAAGCCATCATTGACTGTCCTCACCGAGTCCTACATTACACAAATCCGACCTCAGGTGACATGTATCATATAACAGGCTTATTCTGTAATTACTGATATGTGTAAAGGTAAGGACACCCCATGATTCTGAAGCTATTAGAGCCACCTGAAGAAGTCATGTTCTGGGTGATGTTATGACTGACTATGTTTGATCACTTTTGATGCTCCATCCTGCACGGTTTCTGACGATCCATATGTCCTTTAAAGAATTTTGAGAGTCAGAGAGTATCATTTTTGATATTAATTTTAATGTTGCATACCAAGTTACAAAGCTGCACATTTATTTGCGTCTTATCACAATTGTCATTTTGTGTTGCCATGGGTGTCTCCATTTTGGATCAGTCATTTCTGTGACGATCTCCCAGAATTCCCCCCATGCACTTCTTTATGACATCCCAAAAGTCATGTCATGTCATTTTCCAAACTGCCTAATCTGGACCTGGAGCCCACCCCTGCCAGTATAGGACACAAAACAGGAAAAAACTCTGGACAAGGTGCCAGTCCATCGTAGGGCAGACACATCCAGACATCAAATACATACTAGCATCGCCAACTCATCTAACCTGCATGTCTTTGGATTGTGGGAGGAAACCCAAGCATCTGGAAGAAACCTACTCAGGAAGGGCCCAGGAAATGAACCCTGGTCTACTTACTACAAGGCAGAAGCGCTACCAGTGCTCCACCGTGCCCCAAAGTGACAGTATAAAGGTTCATCCTGGGCAGTTTTGGGTTATCCGAGTTTACAGATTTGTAATTCTAAAGCTGTTCTGCATTTATGCACCTGTTTACGAGTGATAAGTGAACACCATGCAGAAACTCTGCAAAATGTATTGATGTCAATGGGGAAGGAGGAACTGAACTAGTCTTGAATGGATTGTAATGGTGCTGTAAAGCGTCACGGAGGGCCTGGGAAGTCAGCCCAATGAGAAGGGCAAAGAGATGTTGGGGAGTATTGTCTGGGCCCCAATATATTGTTATTTATTTTAAAGGATAAGTTTGGTATTTTTCATGTCAAAGCTGTTTCTTCACAAACATGGTACATATGGATTTGCCACATGAAATTGTGCATGAAAGTGAAGCACTTTCTAAAAGTTTATAAAATGATCTTGCCTGCTCTGGCACTGTACAATAGAGGGTATAGAGTACAGAGGAAACCCTTAAGATCTTACCAAAATACTTCTATTTTTCAAGCCAAGAGTATCAGTCAGTGTCTCCCATGATTCAGATGCATGTTTATGACAACAAGCAACAGATTTGAGAATAATCGTGTTTTGTCACATATTCTTAACATTATGTTTTCTGTTTGCTTATGCTAATTCCCATATAAAAACAGAAGTAAAGCAAAACAGACCACCCATGTGGCAGAACAAGTTTACTGTGATTTGGTGTGTCAGGAGGAGCTGGAAACTGGAGTTGTGATGATGAATGTTGTTAGTGCATATGCACCGCAAGTTGGGTGTGCAATAGGTGAGAGTGAGTTGGATAAAGCGATGAATAGTGTACCCAAGGGACAGAAAGTGCTGATTGGAGCGGATTTTAACGGGCATGTTGGTGAAGGGAACAGTGGAGACGAGGAGGTGATGGGTAGGTATGGTGTCAAGGAGAGGAATGAAGAAGGTCAGAGGATAGTGGATTTTGACAAAAGGATGGACATGGTTGTGGTGAATACGTATTTTAAGAAGAGGGAGGAACATAGGGTTACGTACAAGAGTGGAGGAAGATGCACACAGGTAGATTACATCCTATGCAGAAGAACTGATCTGAAGGAGATTGAAGACTGCAAATTGGTGGCAGGGGAAAGTGTAGTTAAGCAGCATAGGATGGTGGTCTGTAGGATGACATTGGAGATCAAGAAGAGGAAGAGAGTGAAGGCAGAGCCAAGGATCAAATGGTGGAAGTTGAAAAAGGAAGACTGCAAGGTTGAGTTTAGGGAGAAGGTGAGACAGGCATGGGTGGTAATGAAGAGTTGCCAGACAGCTGGGAAACTACAGCAGATGTAATAAGGGTGACAGCAAGAAGGGTGCTTGGCATGGCATCTGGAAAGAGGAAGGAGGAAAAGGAAACCTGGTGGTGAAATGCGGAAATACAGGAGAGTATACAGAGGAAGAGGATGGCAAAGAAGAAGTGGGATAGTCAGAGAGATGCAGAAAGTAGACAAGAGTACAAGGAGATAAGGCGAAGGTGAAGAGATAGGTGGCAAAGGCTAAAGAAAGAGCGTATGATGAGCTGTATGAGAGGATGGACACTAAGGAGGGAGAAAAGGACCTGTACCGATTGGCTAGACAGAGGGACCGAGCTGGGAAAGATGTGCAGCAGGTTAGGGTGATAAAGGATAAAGATGGAAACATACTCATAATCGAGAAGGGTGTGTTGAGAACATGGAAAGAGTACTTTGAGAGGCTGATGAATAAAGAGACCAAGAGAGAGTAGAGGTTGGATGATGTGGAGATAGTGAATCAGGAAGTGCAACGGATTAGCAAGGAGGAAATAAGGACAGCTATGAAGAGGATGAAAAATGGAAAGGCCGTTGGTCCAGATGACATACCTATGGAAGCATGGAGGTGTTTAGGAGAGATGGCAGTGGCGTTTTTAACCAGATTGTTTAATGGAATCTTGGAAAGTGAGAGGATGCCTGAGGAGTGGAGAAGAAGTGTACTGGTACTGTACTTAAGAATAAGGGGGATGTGTAGGACTGTAGTAACTACAGGGGGATGAAATTGATGAGCCACAGCATGAAGTTATGGGAAAGAGTAGTGGAAAATCGGTTAAGAAGGGAGGTGATGATTAGTGAGCAGCAGTATGGTTTCATGCCAAGAAAGAGCACCACAGATGCAATGTTTGCTCTGAGGGTGTTGATGATGAAGTTTAGAGAAGGCCAGAAGGAGTTGCATTGTGTCTTTGTGGACCTGGAGAAAGCATATGACAGGGTGAAGAGAGAGGAGTTGTGGTATTGTATGAAGGAGTCGGGAGTGGCAGAGAAGTAAGTAACAGTTGTACAGGATATGTACGAGGGAAGTGTGACAGTGGTGAGGTCTGCAATAGGAGTGATGGATGAATTCAAGATGGAGGTGGGATTACATCAGGGATTAGTTCTGAACCCTTTCTTATTTGCAATGGTGATGGACAGGTTGACAGACGAGATTAGACAGGAGTCCCCATGGACTATGATGTTTGCTGATGACATTGTGATCTGTAGTGAGAGTAGGGAGCAGGTTGAGGAGACCCTGGAGAGGTGGAGATATGCTCTAGAGAGGAGAGGAATGAAGGTCAGTAGGAACAAGACAGAATACATGTGTGTGAATGAGAGGGAGGTCAGAGGAGTGGTGAGGATGCAGGGAGTAGAGTTGATGAAGGTGGAGGAGTTTAAATACTTGGGATCAACAGTACAGAGTAATGGGGGATGTGAAAGAGAGGTGAAGAGGAGAGTGCAGGCAGTGTGGAATGGGTGGAGAAGAGTGTCAGGAGTAATTTGTGACAAACGGGTATCAGCAAGAGTGAAAGGGAAGGTCTACAGGATGGTAGTGAGACCAGCTTGGTTATATGGGTTGGAGACGGTGGCACTGACCAGAAAGCAGGAGACAGAGCTGGAGGTGTCAGAGTTCAAGATGCTAAGATTTGCATTGGGCGTGACGAGGGTGGATAGGATTAGAAATGAGGACATTAGGGGGTCAGCTCAAGTTAGACGGTTGAGAGACAAAGTCAGAGAAGCAAGATTGCATTGTTTTGGACATGTGCAGAGGAGAGATGCTGGGCATATTGGGAGAAGGATGCTAAGGATGGAGCTGCCAGGGAAGATGAAAAGAGGAAGGCCTAAGAGAAGGTTTATGGATGTGGTCAGAGAGGACATGCAGATGATGGGTGTAACAGAACAAGATGCAGAGGACAGAAAGATATGGAAGAAGATGATCCACTGTGGCAACACCTAAAGGGAGCAGCCGAAAGAAGACGAAGGTAAAATTCCACTGGGTAGCCATCAGGGACGGCTGCTTCCTCTTTATGAAGTGAGTTTATAGCGTCTGGTAATTCTGAAAATGTCAAAGGTTTTTCCAGTTCCACAGCACTAAGAGTATCTAGCTGTGGTATCTGTAATGAGTCAAAGAACTCCTTACATTGTGTCTTATCTTCTTTAAACTGAAGAGAATATAAGGACTTGCAGTACTCTCAAATGTGGGTTATATTTTTATGATCAATAATTTTATTTCCATCTGCATTGTTAATTACTGTTATTGCATTGTGCTTGTGGATTTGCTGGGCTAAGACAGAAGTTTTTGATCAGGCAATCTCAAAGGCCTGGAGGTGGAGTAGGGGATGTGAGATATATAACATGGTGCCACACCACTGAGTACTTTAAAGACAAAAAATAAAACTTTAAACTGTATTCAGTATTGTACTGGCAGCAAATGAAGAGAGGCCAGCATTGAAGAAATATGTTGTACCTTCTTTGTACCAGCTGCAAATGGGATAGGGAAGATGCACCAATGTCCAAGTAGAGACAATTACAATAGACCACAATTGCCTGAAACTCAGATATTTTTAGATCTGTCCTCTCTGCATATCACCACACAAACACAACTACTTAAACACTACACCACACTGCCTGCCGATAGCTGTGATAGATAGATAGATAGATAGATAGATAGATAGATAGATAGATAGATAGATAGATAGAATAAATAATAATACCATTAAATAACATAACCTGATATTCTCAAACAATTCAATTTATGATTAAAGAGAACCAATGCTTCTTCTGGCTACATTCAATTCAAGGCTAAAACCAGCTCTAGATGGGGCACAAGTTCATTTCAAAGTCCGTTTTCACGCTCTCTCACACACACACACACACACACACACAAGTATTGACAGATCACCACTTAAATGCATGTCTTATGTGGAATGCAGGATGAATGTACAATATCTGCTCATGGGATTCAAACCCAGGAAACTGGATCTTTTAGGAAGTAGGGCTCCCCACTATGCTACCCTGAAAAAAATTAAGTAGTCGATGGAAAACTTAAATTTTCCGATACATGTGATCAAATCTTATTTAATGGTAATAGTAAATATAATGAAACTCTAACAAGAACAGGAGTTTGGCAATCAATATTTGCCATGAACAATATTCACAACATACTCCAACTTTTAACATCTGAATTCTCTTTTTTTGACTTTCAGATTGATCCCTGGGGTCTTCAATTGATGGGGCCATTATCATCAGTGTGAAGCCCATCCTTCACAGGAGGTAGTTTCAGGATATTTATTCACTCAGTATGCAGGTTGAACTTGTCCTGATCTGTGACCCTGTACACTGCAATTAACTTACAATTACCTTAACAAACACAAAGGGCCTCTGAATCCGTTTCCATTGGCCAGGCTTTTGAACTTGCTGTTTCAAACATATTTGAAGTCTGGCAGTAATTTACTTGATATTGTTTTAAAAAATGTTATATTAGGAAATGGCTTGTCCAGGGGGCATGCTACCCAAAGAGCCGATATTTTCCTTGATTGATGATGTTTAATGCACTTTTCTGAAAAGATGAGTCACATCCACTAACTGATTCAGTTAGTGACTTCAGCTGCATATATTTTCTGGCATGCAGGACTCATTTGGAAAAGACTTAATTTGATATAATTGCATTATGCTTGACCTATGTGTGTGTTTTAAAATTTAATTCACTAATCAGAATGGAAATTAGAGTTTTTAATTTTTGGACAAATGAAGGGGACAAGAAACTGGAAGAACCAAAACAAACCATACTGGGAGCCAAAGGAAATGGAAATTCTTCAGACGTTAGCAAATGCCTGGGTTTTCTTTTGACAAAGATGATACTTATACATTAATGGACTGTCTAAACATAAGCAGAATCATTGCTTTTTAAAAAAACAGATTGAATTATGTAGTCCTACTAAAAAAATTATGTGTATGGCTCATTCATTCTGTTATATTAAAATGTCATAAGGGATAGACAGAGGTACTATATAAAGATATATGTGAAAGTCACTATAAAAGATAGATAGTGTGGCAGGAGGCTGGGGGGCAGACCCAGCCGGTACACCTGGAAGGAGATCTATACATCCCCCGGGACACGAAGGGGCAACCACCCTGGATAGAAAGGGGAGCATGGGGAAGTTGCAGGGAGGCTCAAACCCGTGGGGGCCTGTGGCCACCACCAGGGGGCGCCCCAAGCCTCATAAAGCCTGGGAGATAGACACTTCCGCCACACCTGGGAAGATGGAGGAAGGACCTTACAGATATGCCCGGAGTGCTTCCCGGGGCTCATGCAGCACTTCCAACACACCAGGAAGTGCCGCCAGAAGAATGCCATTGAGCACCTGGAACACGTCCGGGTGACTATAAAGGGGGCCACCTCCATACAGTCAAAGAGCTAGAGTCGGGAGCTGGAGATGGACAAAGCTCCAGAGACAGGAGGAAGAGAGGCGGCCCACGGACATTTAAAGGCACGTACAGTGGTGCTTGAAAGTTTGTGAACCCTTTAGAATTTTCTATATTTCTGCATAAATATGACCTAAAACATCATCAGATTTTCACTCAAGTCCTAAAAGTAGATAAAGAGAAACCAGTTAAACAAATGAGACAAAAATATTATACTTGGTCATTTATTTATTAAGGAAAATGATCGAATCTATACTAATAAAAGGCAAAGCCCTCACTGACTCACTCATCACTAATTCTCCAACTTCCCGTGTAGGTAGAAGGCAGAAATGTGGCAGGCTCGTTCCTTACAGGTTACTTATAAAAGTTAAGCAGGTTTCATTTTGAAATTCTACACGTAACAGTCATAACTAAATCCTACTTACGTACATATATACGTCCATAGCCTGCAGCTCGGTCGCCGTGTGAGTTGGCACTGCGTTCCCCATCCCCAAACCTCTCACGACGGCCCATATAAGGCTGTCCGTCGCTCCGGTCTCTTCATTCCCTTCCTTGCTTCGCCACGGTATTCACGTCTCCCTGTTGATAACTGCAGCCTTTTTGTTTAATCCACGGATTCTTCGCTGTTTTATTGTTCGTTTATTACGATTCTAGTTATTGTGTAGGTATTTTAGACTTAGTTTAATGTTCAGGTACCCATTTCCTTTATCGTTCCAACCATACCCCCATTAACATGTCTATCGAGGTGATCACCATCGATCAAAGAACTGTCACTTACCGAGTGGTTTCCATGCCTGGAGATGCCGCCTGCCTTTTCCATTCTCTTTGTTACATATTGCAGGCCATATCAGGCTCACTCTTGATATCAGGAGGAACATTGTGTCTTATGTATTGAATGACTGGGACAGGTTCAAGATGTGGACTGATGACGGTACAGGAGATAATTATACCTCACAGGAGCACTAGAAGAGTGAAATACTTAAGCCCTTCACCTATGGTTCTGCATGTGAGTTGATGGCTGCCGCTGAATTGTTCGGTTGTCGCTTTCAAGTGTACCAAAATGGCCAAATATTTTACACCTTTGGAAAACCGCCAATGCCTCCTAAACATCTTAGATTCACAGGTGACGATTTCAGTAGTGGACACTTTGATATTTATGAATGTTTCAACTCGCAAAAGCTGGATGTGAAGTTATCGATGAAACCGGTTGTATGCTTACAACGCTTGACAGATGCCAAATGTCACTTCAACACAACAAGTCCTTCAAATACTAACGTAATTGAAAAAAACCACGACACTCAAGCCGATTATGACAGCAGCAATCCAAGCTGTGAGAAAACAGTAAAAAGGAGGTGTGTCAGACGTTGTGGTACATTTTCTGATGCAGCTTGACGAAAACAACTTTGTGACGCTGCCGCCAAATACTCGCAGAAAAATCCACAAGTTAATAGACACGCTGTCGCTAAATACTTGCAGGCAAATCCACAAGTTAATACCGGGAATGCCTGTTAAACATCTTAGATTCACGAGTACCGATTTGGGTAGTGAACACTTCAATGAATGAAACCTGTTATCTTTACAACGGTTGACAAACACGGAATGTAACTTGAACACAAAACGTCCTCCAAATACGATCCTGATTGAAAGAAATAATGATAATCAAATCCTTGGTGACAGCAACACTCATAACAGTCACAAAATAATTACATTGACAATCAGGTTACCCTATTTTTAAAATGTTTCCTTTTCTTTGTCATAACTTCTTTAACACATTATTTCTCCGCTGTGAAGCGCGGGTATTTTGATAGTATTACATATTTGTGAGTGGCAAAAGTATGTGAATCTTTGCTTTCAGTATCTGGTGTGACCCCCCCTTTGCAGCAACAACTGCAACTAAACGTTTCTGGTTACTTTTGCTCATTCCTGCACACCGGCTTGGAGGAATTTTAGCCCATTCCTCCGTACCGAACAGCTTCTACTCTGGGATGTTGGTGGGTTTCCTCACATTAACTGCTCGCTTCAGGTCCTTCCACAACATTTCGATTGGATGGAGGTCTTTGACTTGGCCATTCCAAAACATTAACTTTATTCTTCTTTCACCATTCTTTGGTAGAACGACTTGTGCGCTTAGGGTCGTTGTCTTGCTGCATGACCCACCTTCTCTTGAGATTCAGTTCATGGACAGATGTCCTGACATTTTCCTTTAGAATTCTCTGATATAATTCATAATTCATTGTTCCATCAATGAAGACAAGCCATCCTGGCCCAGATGCAGCAAAACAGGCTCAAACCATGATACTACCACCACCATGTTTCACAGATGGGATAAGGTTCTTATGCTGGAATGCAGTGTTTTCCTTTCTCCAAACACAATGCTTTTCATTTAAACCAAAAAGTTCTATTTTGGTCTCATCCGTCCACAAAACATTCTTCCAATAGCCTTCTGGTTTGTCCACGTGATCTTTAGCAAACTGCAGACGAGCAGCAATGTTTTTTTGGAGAGCAATGGCTTTCTCTTTGCAACCCTGCCATGCACACCATTGTTGTTCAGTGTTCTCCTGATGGTGGACTCATGAACATTAGCCAACGTGAGAGAGGCCTTCAGTTGCTTAGAAGTTACCCTGGGGTCCTTTGTGACCTCGCAGACTATCACATGCCTTGCTCTTGGAGTGATCTTTGTTGGTCGACCACTCCTCGGGAGGGTAACAAGGGTCTTGAATTTCCTCCATTTGTACACAATCTGTCTGACTGTGGATTGGTGGAGTCCAAACTCTTTAGAGATGGTTTTGTAACCTTTTCCAGCCTGATGAACATCAACAACTCTTTTTCTGAGGTCCTCAGAAATCTCCTTTGTTTGTGCCATGATACACTTCCACAAACATGTGTTGTAAAGAGCAGACTTATATATGAAAGACACTATGTAAAAATATAGATAGAAAATTCAGGAAAAAAAGCCATACCAATTATATTCCTAATACAGTCAGTATGCAGTTTTACTATGAGCATGTTTATTGCAAACAGAAAACTGTAGTCTTCTACAATTTTTTGATTCTTTTTTTTCTTTTTTCCAATAAGTGAACTGTGTCTCACACGTGCACATAGTCAGACTCTTCAGGACTTTCACAACAATCATATTTCCACCCCACGCCACAGGATGGCACTCTCGTTTATGCCTTTCCCTCTTTTTAGCGCTCAGATATGAAGACCGGTGGCTGGAGAAACTCTGATGTCACTTTCATTTTCACTGGAAGTCCTGCCTCTTCTGATCCCGGAGGTATTTAGGACCTGACCAATCATGAAGTGGACAGTCACTTGGATAAGACATAACCTCAGGATCAGTGCACCGGCCTTTCTTTTGTTTCTTTTTTGGCAAATCAACCTGCCAAGAATGGCAAATCATTCCATTGGGCCTCAACTCTTTAGCAGTGTCACTATGTTTTACTACAAGTGTTATACAAGATATAAATGTCTGAGCTATGTGTGTATTATATACTTTATGGAGGACAGTATGTGGATCAGTTCAAGTTTATTGTTGTGATCAAAGTGCAATCTGTTAATCGGATGTCTTCCATGGACTAATACCATTTATACATTACAAAGGAACAATGGATATAACATCATACTGAAAATGCAGTATTAAATACTATTTACAGCATATTTAAGAAGCGATAATGCATTTGTCAGTAAGAGCCGCTTTTGTGTGTCTCTGAGTCTAGTGATGGCTTCAATAATACCATTTCAGACATTTGGGGTGACGTCACACACAATGAAAATTTGGGAAAGGATTATAGAGAGAAGGCTTTGGGAAGGCATTTTGGTTTTATGCCAGGAAGAGGAACAACTGAGGCAGTCTTTGCATTGACACAGCTGATGGAGAAGCATGGAGAAAAACAGAAAGGATTGCATATGGTGTATATTGATCTAAAAGATGCTTATGACAGAGTGACACATCAAGAGGTCTGGAGTTGCATGATAGAGAAAGGAGGGCCAGAGAAGTGTGTGAGGATTGTCTAGGATATG
Organism: Polypterus senegalus; assembly: GCF_016835505.1. NCBI lineage: Eukaryota > Metazoa > Chordata > Cladistia > Polypteriformes > Polypteridae > Polypterus > Polypterus senegalus. The sequence continues at coordinate 17,049,362 of NC_053162.1, forward strand.
TTTGAGGGAGTCAGGAATCGGGTTAAAGGTAGTATTGGGGTAACAGACAAGGTCCCAGTTAGAGTAGGCCTGCACCAGGGATCTTTTCTAAGTCCTTATTTCTTTGACTTTGTTTTAGATGTGTGGAGTCATGAGATAAAAGACCAATCCTCCGGTGCAGGCTTTTTGCTGATGACATTGTGTTGTGTCACACCAGAAAAGAGGAAGTGGAAAGGATGTTGGAAGAAGCGGGTTAAAGATAATTAAAAAGAAAACAAAATGAATAAAGTTTTATGATGATGAGGATTCAAAAGTTTCAATATCTAGGACACTTATCAGGTTTAGTTCTCTGAGGCTGTCAGAGCAGGACATGTCCATAAGTTCTGGTATGCATTTGATTGTTCTATGTGCACAACTTCAAGTGCTGATATGTCTTTTTTGTAGCTTGGTAACCAGAATTGTACACAGATGTGGTCTCACTAGTGCATTATATAATCAGAGAATGTCCCTTGATTTATGTTCAACAGTTTTTACAATATATTATAACCTAATTTTATTTGCCTTTTTCATAGCTCCCATGCATTGCACCGTTAAAATGTTGTGTCAATATCCACGCATCAAAAGAGCAACCCTGCAAAGACAAAAGGCAGAAGGCGGCATGGCTCTACCTAACTTCCAGTTTTATTACTGGGCAGCAAATATACAGGCGATAAGAACCTGGACACAAATAGAAGAACATACACAGGCTTGGACCGCAATAGAAGTAAATTCCTGCAGTACTTCTTTATATTCCCTACTCTGTGCTCAAATAAACACACATTATTGGCAATATACTAATAACCCAATGGTGCATCACTCACTTAGAATATGAAACCAATGTAGAAAGAATTTTAAGATGGAGAATCTTTTATCTGTGGCACCTCTGCAAGAGAACCACCTCTTTCAACCTTCGCAAACATATGCAGTTTTTAATATCTGGAAAAAAATTGGAATTAACTTGCTTAGAGATCTTTATATAGACAACGTCTTTGCATCCTATGAACAATTACATTCCAAATTTAACATTCCAGCTACACATTTCTTTCACTATCTTCAAATCAGGAACTTTGTTAAACAGAACCTTCCAGATTTTCCTCATCTTGCACCCTCATCCATGCTGGAAAAAATATTGCTCAATCTCAAGGACTTAGACTCCATCTCTGCAATATATAAAATCATTTTACAATCCCTCCCTTTCAAAGATCCAAGAGGACACTTGGAAAAAGATCTCTCAATTAATATATCAGAAAAGGAGTGGAAAGTAGCAATGCAGAGAATTCAGTCAAGCTCCATATGCGCAAAGCATACAATTATACAACTCAAAATTATATATCGAGCACATCTGTCTTGACTAAAACTCTTCAAAATGTTTCCAGGGCATGATCCAACCTGCGAACGCTGCAACCAAGCCCCAGCCTCACTGGATCACATGTTCTGGGCTTGCACCAAATTAATATTATTCTGGACCAAAATTTTTAATTACCTTTCAGACAGCCTTGGACTTACAATCCCTCCTAACCCATTAACAGCTGTGTTTGGGGTTCTTCCAGAGGGGTTTAAAGTGGAGAAGGACAAACAAATTGTGATGGCATTCACTACACTCTTGGCACGCAGACTCATTCTGATAAACTGGAAGAACCCAAACTCTCCTCTTTTAAGTCCGTGGGAAACCGATGTGTTATATTATTTGAAATTGGAAAAAATCAAATATTCAGTTAGAGGATCCATACAGACATTTTTCAAAACATGGCAGGATCTAATCAGTAATATTTTAAAATAAGCACTTAAAGTACAGAGCAAGCAATTATTTCTGTATTTCTTTGTCTTCTGCATTCCTCTCTATTGGCTTATCAAATTTATTAATTTAGGTATGTTTACAAGCCTTAAATTTCATGCCGTTTGCCCTGCTCTCTCTCTCAGGGGTGGGGATCGATTTGCTCTTAACTTAATTTTACTTTTTGTAAAAAATTTATTGATTTGTATGGATTGCAATAAAATTAATAAAACTTCAGAAAAAAAAATGTGTCAACATGCACCTTAAAATCTTTTTTAGTAGGTTGCTACCTGTAGGACAGTGTCCTCCATCTTGAATTTATAATTGGCATTCCTTTTGCCCATGTGTAGCACTTCACACTTTTCTGCATTAAACTGCATTTTGGAAGTCTTCTTGAATTGTTTTTGCTGCTTTATCTAAATCAGCCCTTCCTCCAATTTAATATCATATCGCATGCTTACTAACTATACAGAATACCATGTAATTAATATAAGTCAGAAGAATTAGTGTTTCCGAGAGCAGACCCCTCGGGGGTCCACTTACTCCCCATGGAGTATTTTACTCTTTTCTGCACTCTTTGTCTCCAACTTGGGATCCACTTTGGTAAGTTACCTTTGATGCAACAACTTCTAGTTTTGAATTAATTTTTGGTTAAAGTAGAGTCAAGGACTTTTTGAAAGTCTAAACAGTTTGCTTTTGTCAACTGCTGCAGTAGCCTGCACAGTTTGGCAAGATCTTCCTCCTATAAATCCATGTATGATGTTATTTAGTATTTTCTTATGGCTTCTTTTTTAATTTATTCCTTATTGCAGTTTCCAATATTTTTTATGGTACAAAAGTAAGATATCCTATCTATCTATCTTCTCTCTCTCTCTCTCTCTCTCTCTCTCTCTCTCTCTATATATATATATATATATATATATATATATATATATATATATAAGACATATTGGTTTGTAATGACCAGGATCCATTTTATCTCTCTTCTTAAAGACTGGAGTCACATTTGAAACTTTCTAGTCCTCAGATACTTCTCCCTTCTCAAGTGGCTGCTCAGATATGCATAATAAGCAGTTATAGATGACATCTTTCATTTCTTTCAATACAATTGGTAAAATCCTATTAGATCCAGGGGTTTTATCAGTCTTCAGTGTATCGAGGGCATAAAATACATTTGGCTCTTCTACTTTAAAATCTAGGAACTCTGAGTTTATTTTTACTTTTGTGTTAGGTATTTCATTTGTTTCTTCTTTTACAAATACTTTAGTAAAATATTGGCTTAGTTCATTTGCTTTGTCACTTTTATTTTGAATGTCTCCAACTTTTGTGTTGCTGAGATTTTTTAATTTCTCTTTTATTGTCTTTTTACTAGAGTGGTACTCAAAAAAGAAAATCTTGCAGCTTGATTGGGCTTCACTAGCAATTTAGTTCAATTTCTGTTTTGCTGTTTTTGAGATCTTGATGTAGTGTTAAGTATTCCTCTAGGTCTGAATGATTGGGCCATTTTTTACATTTTCCTGTGCAGTAATCTTTTTAGCTATACTTTTTACACAATCAAGTCAAGTCAAGTTGGGGAGCATGCATTGGTACAGTGCCTTGCTGAACTCACCACATGACAAAACAGCTCAGGATCCCGGTTGGCAACATCCCTGGCAGACACACAGTCCCTCCAGAAATGACCATCTATCTGCCTTGGCCTGGTCCAGCCACTCGGGTCCCCAACAATGAGGATCCTACAAGCTGAATCACCCTCTGGGAAACCGCAACATAGCCGTAGTGCCATAACAGCAGGTAATGTGCCCTAATTAGGGACTCCATGAGCAACCGCTCATTCAACACAAAGTCAAACCAATGGTACCCAGGGATTTTCTGGAGAGACACAGTACCAAAGGATACCAGTCTTCATCTCAGGTCACTGGATAGCGTCCATGTCTCGCAACCATATAGGAGGACAAAAAGCACCAAGACTCTAAAGACTTGGACCTTCATCCTTTTGCATAGATATCGGGAGCGCCACACACTCCCCTTTCCAGTGACCTCATGACCCCCCCATGCTCTCCCAATCCGTCTACTGACTTCATAGGAAGAGTCACCAGAGATATGACTGCCACTGCCGAGGTAAGTAAATCTCTTGAACGAGGTTGACATTCTCTCCGCAGACAGACACACTGCTGATGGCTGTTCCCAAGAGGTCATTAAAGGCCTGGATGTTGGTTTTTATGAGGACACCCACAAGCCCAGACACTCAGACTCTGCGAAGATCACAGCATTGTCAGCAAAGTCAAGATCCATAAATCTTTCTTCACCAACAGATGCCCCACAGCCGCTGGACACCACCACCCTGCCCAATACCCAACTTCCATACAAGCATTGAACAGAGTAGGAGCAAAAACACACCCCTGATGAACCCCAGAATCAACTGGGAAAAACACAGAGGTTCTGCCTCCACTCTGCACAGCACTCACAGTACCAGGGTACAGGCCGGCCATGATATCCAACAACCTTGAGGGGATCCCGTGAATCCTCAGGATGTCCCCGAGGGCAGCTTTTACACAATGTCTTTATTTAACCATTTTTGATAATATTTTTTAGATGTTTTGTTTTATTAGTTGTAGGAATAGACTTTCTTTTAGCCTGGATCAATGAGAAGTAAAACAAAATGACACCTTTGATTGGCTAGCTGAGTAGATTACAATATGCACGTTTTCGAGACAGCTCAGACCCCTTCTTCAAGCAAAGTGTAAAACAGAAACTGGAGTTATCTGTGTTTATATACACACTAGGAAAGAAACATGATTCTAAATCCCTTATGTGAGATATATTCAATGTCAAATATTAACAGACTTCCCCAAACTAAAATTCATTCAACAAGAGAGAACAACGATGTTTGATCGAGATCTTCTGTCCAACAAAGTCTCTTGAAGTTTTTGTTGAGTTTTCCTTACAATGTGGACCTATAATCAGATCTGCTGGGTCAATCAGAGTGATGAAAATAGTCTTCGTTTCTTGTCACAAGACTCTTCTCTTTATTTAAACCATGTTGTAACGTGTTAAGTTTTAGTATTAGTTTATCTTCCCATTACTTTATCTCCTGTTGTGTCTCGAAGTTGCCCATAAGCACCACGACTTTAAAATCATTCTTGCTGTGTCCATCGCTACTGAAGGAACATCTCTAATGAGAGACCTGTGCAAATTCATTCTTTGGCACAGTGTTTGTCCAGTTTCTCCCACACAGAGTCCAGGGTTGAGACATTTCATGCACAGAATTAGGAAGACTGCATTAGATGATCTTCAGGAAAATTACCCAATGTTCTTGTTGGCAGTGTGCTATAACTGCACTGTCTGTAGTATAAATGTGAGCACAATTTTCACATCTTTTTTGTAGGTAGGGAGATGCACCTTTTTCTGTTGGTTCACTTAGAGAGCTTCAGACAATTAATTGCTACAGGTTGGATGGCTGTCTGTATGCCAGGAGGGGAGGTTTTGGGAGTCATTTAGCTTGTCATCCTTATTTAATATTATATTTAATATTGTTTGAAGTTCTTTATAATTTTGCAAAGTACTTCCAGATGTGGGTTATAGGTGACAAGAAGAAGGCATTTCTTGTCTTTGCTTTTATATGCCAAAAGGTTGTCTCTGGATACAGCAGTAGCTCTTTTTGAGTGTCTGTTGTTTTTGGGAATATATCCTTGTCTAATTAAATCTTTCCCGAGTTCCTGCAATTGTTTATCCTAGTCTGTTAGGTAAGAGGAAATATGATTTTGCTTGGCTGAAGATGAAGGCGCTTCTTAGATATCGTGGATGGAAGCTACTGCTTCTCAGATATGTCCATCTGTGTTAGTTTGTGAAACATACAGCAACAACAAGAATTTATTTCTTGTGTAGCCCAAAATCACACAAGGAATGCCTCAGAGGGCTCTTTTATGACAGCCCCTCGCATGGACTCTCTAAGAACACAAGAAAAAAACTAACAAAAAACCTTGTAGGGAAAAAAATGGAAGAACTCTTGGGAAAAGCAATTCAGAAAGAGACTCCCTTCCGTGTAGGTTGGGCATACAATGGGTGTCAAAAAATTGGGTGAATCCAACACACAAAACAGAACCGAAGTGATTCTCTTCACAGACATAGATAGCCAAACTATCATGGCTTCCTTAGAAATACAATACAACAGTACATATGACTTTGTTCTTGCACAAAAGTCCTCAGCAGCGCTGCAATAACTTTCAAGACAAAAATGCAAGAATACTTTATACAGTTCACTAATTATAGAACTATTGCATATGAGGATACAGAACCATGGCCATATTGTAGAAGAGGATTCACAGATATACCAGACATAGACAGAGACCTGGAGACCTTGACTAACCAGCTAAACCCCACTACTGCCAATTCTACTGTACAGCTGGATCAGTGCTGGGCCAGCCAATTGATGTAAGTACCCTTCTACACCATGACTCCAGTACTCCTTTATATGAGATGATTTTTCCATAAGCAGTACAGCAATGGCATCAAGTGCCATATGAGAATAAAGAGAAATAAAACAGAATAAGGATAGTTAGTAACAGCACTAATGTACTGTAGTACTAATGACAAACAACAGAGATGCAGTAGGCACAGCTAATCAGCAGCTCTAGTCAGGGTATGCTAAACTGAAGTAGTGAGTGTTTAACTGGGATTTAAAAGCTGTGACGGAAGGGGCATCTCTTCTAGACCATTCCATACCTTCAGGGCCCTGTAGCTAAAACCTCAACCCCCCAATGTTATCTTATTAATCCTTGGAATCATAAGCAGGCCCGCATCTTGAGATCTTAATATGTGCACTTTGGTTTGTAAGTAATGATAAGCTCAATTAATTAAGTAGGACCTTAGACATTTAAGGCCTTATATGTTAAAAGAAGAATTCTGAAATCCACTTTAAACTTAACTGGGAGCCAGTGTAAGGATTTAAGAACTGGTGTTCATACCTTCTTGTTCTTGAAAACATTCTTGCAGCAGTACTTTGAATTAACTGAAAGCTTTATAAAGAAACAGTCAGTAAACACTGCATTGTAGTAGTCAGTTCCACTAGCCTGCGCCACCACCACCTACTCAAAGCATCATGATGCACCAACATTGATGGACTGAAAGCCAGAAGTCTACGTGACCATCATCATCAGGTCCTTCCATGAAAACCCTAAATACAAAGAGGACTGTTTGACTTATGTTAGGTAGATTGCCCAGAGGGGACTGGGCGGTCTCTTGGTCTGGAACCCCTACAGATTTTATTTTTTCTCCAGCCTTTGGAGTTTTTTTTTGTTTTTTCTGTCCACCCTGGCCATCGAACCTTACTTTTATTCTATGTTAATTAATGTTGACTTATGTTTATTTTTTATTGTGTCTTCTATTTTTCTATTCATTTTGTAAAGCACTTTGAGCTACATTTTTTTTTGTATGAATATGTGCTATATAAATAAATGTTGATTGATTGACTAGAAACAAATTAATGAATTAATTTCTCAGTATCCTGCATATTTAGAAAATGCCTTAATTCTCCAACATGGCAAAAACATATTTTGGGTAGGTTTATAATGTGTACTTTAAGCATCATGCTGGTGTCAAAGATTAACACCTAAATTGCAGGCTGATTCAGTTGGTGATTCCAACTGAATTAAATAATGACAAAATATTGTTGCGATCAGCATCATTCCCTCCAATATTAACCTTTCTGTTTTGTCTGTTTTCAAAGAGAAATAGTTCTCATCCATCCACTCCATTAACTCACTAACACATCTAATTAAAGCGACATCAGAGAAACTTCATTTGATTTAAAAAAGAGGTATAATTGCATGTAATCTACATACATCCATCCATCCATCCTCTTCCGCTTATCCGAGATCGGGTTGTGGGGGCCGCAGCTTGAGAAAGAGATACTCAGACTTCCCTCTCCCCGGCCACATCTTCTAGCTCTTCCGAGGGAATCCCGAGGTGTTCCCAGGCTAGCTGAGAGACATAGTACGAGTGAAAATTTATGTTGTTTTCTAATGATAGATCCCAGTAGAAGCATGTAAAGTGAAAACAGTAAAGGTCCCAGTACTGAGTTCTGCAGGGCACCATATTTAACTTCTTTGTATAATGATGGAGTACTGTCAGCACATTTCTGTATGTACCGAAATTGATTTAATAAATAAGAGCTAAACCATGCAAGGACTGTGCCTGTAAGCCCAATGTCATTTTCCAGCCTGTGAAGAGCAATAGAATGGTCAATGGTGTCAAACACTGTGCTTAAATCTAACAACATAATTACAGTGGAATTTTCTTCAGAGAATACCATAATATTGTTTACAACATGTGTTGTCTTTCAGGTGAATGGTAGTGTCAAGGAAGCTGATTTCTGGTTTTGAGTAATTTAGTATTCAGCTTTATTTTGGGGTGGAATTAAATATATTTCTTATGGAAATGGAGGTCAGTCTCACTTGTAGTCCAGATCATAAAGATGTTATCTATGTAATGAAGGTACATTGGTTTTATAATGCACTAGCTGTGTAAGCCCGTGCTATAAAAAGCACAGGGTCATAGAAACTATTGAAATCGTCAGAAAAAAACCTGAAATGTAGAGATATCAGGTAATTGAAAGGAACTACTCTGGGTATCTCTCTCTCACTGGAGGATTCATTTTGCTGATGTGCTCGCCTCGCTTGTATATTAGTGGAGGGAGGAAAAGTAAAAGGGATACCGTTTTGTCAATGTGCTCACATAGCTTGTGTATTAGCAGCTAAGCGACTTTGTCTTTGGAAGTTTTGTTTTGTCGATGTGCTCTCCTCGCATCTGTATTAGCGGCTAAGTGAGTTTCTGTTTCCTCGGATAGGTGGAGCACTTACCCCAACTGCACCTCTCACTTCCGGGCCATATATTAGATCTTAATATAAAATCCTTCTCCAGTTTTGCCCAGAATAGGTTTGTGTGGTGAGGTGTGAACTGAGAGCCCATTTCAGTTTCCACACGGTGCATCACTCTACTACTACAGAGTCTGGATGAGACAGTCTCTGAGTCAACACCATCAGTCATTTATAATCACAGGGGTTTTACTTTCCCATTCCCATTTAGATACTGCCTCATCCCCATTAATTCTTCTTTCCTCAGCTTATAAGTCTTCGCTTTGGCATACATTTGTGTTTTTTCAGAGATCCATCTGCTGGACTTTTGGTCTTGCTCGGTATATCTCTGACCACCAGATCTTTGCCTGAATATTCAGAGCAGTTACTATTACACAGCATGAAGCAAATATTGGAACTACAATGTTTCAGTAATGCATAACACCATAATAACCTATTGGCAATGTAGTCTAGTGAATATGGTGCTGGACTTCTCAGCACGAGGCTGCCAAATCTCATTACGTTCCTGGTCCATTAAACTGTGTAATTAACATACAGTAGTAGGATGAAGGACCAGAGAATATGAAGTAAATAAGATCCATACCAAATGGATATTGTGGAATGGAACTTTGCAATTGTCATTGGCACCATTTAAGTCCATGGTAACTATGAAATGTTAAATTGCTATAGATGTAATTATAAATCTTTAAGAAATTTTAAATTACATATATTTATTTTGCCAATTCCTTTATCCAAAGCCACTTACAACATTTGATATACAATTGGTTACCTTTCTTTTCTTTTTCCAATTGGAGCGCAGACAGGTGACGTGACTTGCTCATAGTTTGAAGTTCAAAGTCTTAACCACTGTGCCACACTGCCTGCCTTAGTTTAACTAAGTATGGAAATTATCATTTTTGTCATATTTCTTATTTTGACCTACAATAAACCAGGGAACAGTAACACAGTTCAGCATTTATCCTCTACATATAACGGATAAATAATGGCGGCTTTGAGAATGATTTTTGCTTGTATCTTTAACATTACCTTTAACAGTTTACAGATGTGGAGTACTTAATTTTTCCCTTTTATTGACTTTCAGACTCTTGTATGCCATTTAATTGACCTATGCAAAGTCATCTCTCATACACATCATACTTAATCCCTTGATTTCTAAAAAGCCTTTAGAATTACAAAGTTTTATAATAGCCAAAAATATGGAATTGGAAAGATTATTCATATTGTATATTAATCTGCTTTCTTCCTTTATCTGTCAGTTCTAATAAAATTCAGGTACAGATCAAAATGTATTTTTGGATCTGGTAGTAATATCTCATGGCATTCTGAGAAATGTACATGCCTGAGTTGGAATTTTAAAGAAAAAACTTTTTTTTATATAATGTTTGATATGTGTAAGTATTATCTAGCTCTACAGATGGTCATTAACCTTACATCTTCAAAGCTGTTTGAATGAAAATACAAATAAAGGACAGCGAAAAGAATGACAAAATTAAAAGAAATGGAAAGAAATACAAGTACAAATACAAATGGGTAACTCTTTTCATGGTGAGGAGAATCACATATTACTAAGATCTAAGGAGCAATGTCATACATACTTTTTTTTATCCTCTAGGTAGGATCAGCCATGGTGGACTTGACCTCACAAAGGTCCCAGACAAACTGATGACTCAGAAAAGATGAAGGTTTTTGTCCCCACTTACTCAACTACTACCCAATAATACCACTGCAACACAAAATTGATGACATGAGTGACAAAGCAGCAATGTGTGGTATCACCATATATGTTCACATTGCACTAATGGTGAATTGTAATTGGAGTAGAGATTCATCCAGTAGAACCTAAACCTGATTCACAGGGGTTTCCCAGCTGATGTTCACCACATGGGTGGTGACAGAATGAACCTCGGAAAACAACTCACTGGGCTGCATGGAATGTAAGGACACTTCATAAAGCAGGCATGTTGGTGATGAAACAGAACAGCATTGATGTCCTTGGTGAAGCAGAATGCAGATGGTGAGGTTTGGTCTTTCTTAGAAACTTGACTGGAGAACTGATGATGTATTTGGAGCAATAACATGGATTAAGAATTATTCTTAGGGTTGCAATGTCAGTCAGAGTCATAACATGAAAGATAGTTGTGAAAAGGAGCCTTGTCCTGTTACACTCGTCCAGATGTGTGCATCAAAATCAGTGGCAGTGGACAATAAAGTGGAAGATTTCAACAGTAGCATCCATAATGTCCTGGGGCTTCATGTATAAACGGTGCGTAAGCACAAAAATGTTGCGTACTCCTGTTTCCACACTCAAATTGCGATGTATAAAGCCTAAACTTGGTGTTAAGCCGTGCACATTTTCATGGTAGCTCAAATCCTGGCATACGCAAGTTCTCCGCTCGATTTTGGAAAATGGCAGCGTCAAAGCAGTGCTTCTGTTCCATTGTTTCCCTTTCTTTTAATAATAAAACATGTGAGGACACTGTGTCGCAGCGCTAGCTAGTTCAGGGATTGTTCCTGCCTTGCGCTGTATTCTTGCTGGGGCTGGCGCGACATTGGAAGGATAGATGTATAGAATGAATTAAACAGGTACTATGAAGATATTTCAATGTTCCTTAAATGTTTTAAAGAATCTGCATTCTCAGCTTACAGATGGCCTTACGTCTATTACAGAGCTTATTGTTTGGCGATTGGGTATTTATAGAAAGAAAAATAAGGACAGGAATTGGAGGTTAGTACATTGGAAAGAGATAGTACTGCTGCAATAAATTATTTCATTGAAGGTCACGCACAGCGCAGGAACAATCTCTTGAGTGAGGCAGGAACAATCTCTGGATGGAGCGCCAGCTTGTCTCTATCACCGTGTTCCCATGTTTAATAACATGCTTTAACTCCTATCATCATGAAAATTATAACAGGTATACCTCTCAGTATTTTAATTATTCAGAGAGCTGTAATATAGGAGGAAGAGGAAGCCTGTTTTAGAAGAACGTAGCGATTCACACCAATAGAGCACATACAAGAACAAATACAAAATATAGCATTTAACATGCTGCTTTATTTGCGATGGGATTTGATAAAATAGTAAGTTAAACGATTTAAAGATGAAGTTTATGATGTTCTACTTTAATGACAAAATAAAAGTGATTCAAATTTCAAGATTATAGTTGACATTTCAAACTTTTTTCTCAGTGTTCCTATTTTTTTTTCTTTTCTCTGTACCCTAATAAGCTTTCATATGACACTTAGACGGTGGGCTACCACTCGCCTTTTCACGGCAACACTGATATCTGACAACTTCTTTTTTATTTCAAGCAGTGTGCGACTGTGTGATATTGAGCTTTCGAGTTTCTCCGACACTCTGTCACTCGATCAACTTCCTTTTGTTGTTTATACCATTGTTTAAACCAACAAATAGTATGTTTTTTCTTGCCTCTACTTGGTATTCACTGAAATTCTTCTATTTCCCCCCATGCTTTTGCCATTGCCTTTTCACAGAATGCTGAGCTTAAGGGCTATTGATATTGATTTACATATTCAAAGAGGGCGTAATTCTGGAAGGAGTTGGGGAGTGGCAGCAGGCGCGTTCATGTGCGTTACTTTTCACGTTGACCGGGATTTATGGAGTGGAAGAACGTGGAAGTTGGTGTTCGTACAGATTTATGCATCTAGATTTTTTTTGTGCGTACGAACATTTTCGCTTTTGTCCGTATGCATGTTTTAGTGTGAATTCTACACATGCCATTATGCAAGAGGCCCCTGGACACAATGCTGTCATAATTGTTGGAAATGTCAGCCTGAAAGTGGAAAAAGGAAACAGAAACAGAGTTTGCAAACATAGCCATGAACAGAGGAACCATTACACGTAGGAAGTAAAACTGTTATGTTTGAATACATGATGGGAGGTTTGAAAATCGAAAGTACACCTTATGAGAAGGATTTAGGAGTCATAGTGGACTGGACACTATCAACTGCCAGACAGTGTTCAGAAGCCATTAAGAAGGCTAACAGAATGTCAGGTTATATAGCGCCTTGATGTGTGGAGTACAAGTCACAGGAGGTTACGCTGAAGCTTTATAACCCACTGGTGAGGCCTCATCTGGAGTACTGGATGCAGTTTTGGTCACCAGGTTACAAAGACATTGCAGCACTAGAGAAGGTCCAGAGAAGAGTAACTAGGCTGATTCCAGGGCTACAGGGGATGAATTATGAGGAAAAATTAAAAGAGCTGAGCCTTTACAGTGCAAGCAAAAGAAAATTAAGAGGAGACCCAAGTGACATATTTAAAATTATGACGGGAATTAGTTCAGTGGATCAAGACTGTAAGTTTAAAATGAGTTCATCAAAAACACGTGGACACAGTAGAAAACTTGTTAAGGGTAAATTTTGTACAAACATTGGGACATTTTTCTTTACACAGAGAATCACTGACACTTGGAATAAGTGACCAAGTAGTGTAGTAGACAGAAGGACTATAGGGACCTTCACAACTCGACTTGATGTTATTTTAGAAAAATTAACTGGATAGGACTGGTGAGCTTTGCTGGGCTTATTGGCCTTTTCTCATTTAGATTGTTCTAATGTTCTGAAAACCATAAAGGAAAAAGACTTCTACATCTCTGCCACGCCAACAACTTCTGTGTGACTAACATTCTATATTAACAACACCTGTACACAAGAAATAAATTGTCATTATTGTTGCCTGTCCAGTCAGCTTCACGATGAAGGCAGGAAACAACCTTGTACAGGACACCAAGTCCATTGCTGGTCCCACTCACACACAGGGACCAATTTAGAATCGCTAATTAACCTAACAGTTACATCTTCTGGGAATCCATCCATCCATTTTCCAACCCGCTGAATCCAAACACAGGGTCACGGGGGTCTGCTGGAGCCAATCTCAGCCAACACAGGGCACAAGGCAGGAACCAATCCTGGGCAGGGTGCCAGCCCACCACAGGGCACACACACACACACACACCCCAAGCACACACTAGGGCCAATTTAGAATTGCCAATCCACCTAACCTGCATGGAGGAAACCCACGCAGACACGGGGAGAACATGCAAACTCCACGCAGGGAGGACCCGGGAATCAAGCCCAGGTCTCCTAACTGCGAGGCAGCAGCGCTACCACTGCACCACCGTGCCGCCCTCTTTTGGGAATGCGGAATGAAAAAGCAGAGAAGGAAAATGGAACTATTCTTGTTTATTATATTCTTCTACCTCATGTAGTAAACCATTAGTTTAGCCTCAAATTAAGGCAACTTATACTATTTCAGACTTTTTACTGAAATGAATTTGACCTTGAGCTCACACTGAATTTGTAAAGATAATACTTTTAACATCACCATTTCTGGAATTTCACATCTGAGTACGGTAGAATTTAATCAAGCCAAGAGAATCAACACTTTGAATGCAAGGTACGAGTTAAGACATACATCATTAAGGCTGTCAAAACGCGATACACGAGAGAAGCCGTATCTCAGTATACAGCCACTATAGACACAGCCAGCTTGCTGGTGAGCTTTGCTGCCACATCTCAGTTACCTGCTATAGTGCTGCCATTTAGTGGATAGCCATAGAATTTCCTTTTTTTTGGTGTTACAAATAGACAGTCTGTAGTTATGTTGTCGCTAAAAAGGTATAAAGCTGCAGATGTTTTGAAACAACTAGATTTATTGCAATATGAATATTTTGGTGATAATAACCATGATCGAGATAGTGACAATCAATTGGATGATGTGGAAACTGTAGGCTGTGGCCCTGATGTGGATTGACGTTTCCTCATCATAAGGACTTGTCACGACAGAACTACGTGGAGATTCTGCCACCACTAAGCGCAAACTGTCACCAGCTACCAAAAGTATTGCGTGCAATAAGTGTGGACAGTGTAAAGAAATGCATTACATTTGTAGCACGTGAGCCTGTACTTTATACATGGTGCCATCCTTCTAGGACTCTCATTCAGATTTACGTTTAGTTATACTGTATTACTTGGGAAAATAAAGTAATTAACAGTTTATTTACATTTTTGAACCAGTTACTTTTGCTTTCTAATACATTTGATGGTGTATCACATACACACAACATCCTGGTAATAAATGGTCCAGCACTCAATGTGTTAAAGGTAACCACTTATTCTTTACATTATTCTTTATACATAAAGCCATATAGAGAATAGTATAAGAACAAATTTATAACATATGGAAAAATATTAATGCCATATGTGTTTTTATTTATTTATTTTTTGTAAGTTAATATGAAATGCTTACATATTTTTATAAGATAGGGATTGTATAACTTTATAATAAAATTACATTTTCATGAAATAACAATCCTGTGCTTACATAATAGTTAGTGGATATTTATGAGGTGAAGATACGGTATCTGCTAGTAATTAGTATTAGAAAAATATACAAAAACTCTGACTTATTTTGTGATATAATATAGCAAGTTAAAGAGACAGGTAGTTGAAGATCATTGTGTTCTTGTGAGTACTAGAGACAGCTGTAATATAATGTAATTTATTAGGTAGTGCCTTTGTAAACCAAACCTGAAGTCTTCAAATAAAAGACTTGATAAAAATAAACAAGCCCATGTAAACTATGAGCAATGTCAGCTGCCATTTTTGTTGGAAAAATGGTACAGAATGTGGAAAAGAAAAGCCGGGAGCAGTACATGCAAAACAACAAAGTGAATGTGAAATATTTAGTCCAATACACAAAAAAAGCAATCAGGAATTGACATTAATGGACTCAAGTAAAAAAAAAACCAACAAAAGAAATACCGTATATACTCACGTATAAGTTGGGTCTTGAAACCCAAAAAATCATTCATAAAATGAGAACCTGACATATATGCCTGTTCAAAAATATGACACTTAAATTATTATTTTTTTTTACATCTTCTTGCCTCCTCCAATCTCACATCAGTTTCTCATACGCATCGAATTTTGTCGCAGCAGTGCAGTTACCAGTTTCTTTCGCTACTTCAACAATGTTTAATTTAAAACCAGCTTCATATTTTCTTCTGATTGAAGGCTCCATCGTAGATAAGGGATGCTCTAATGATAAACATGTATGAGGGTTTGAGATACAAAAAAGACAAAACAATTCAAACGTCACTTTGGGAATAGTTTGGGTATTACCATGAGGTCATGTAAGCACCGTACATAGAAGAAAAGGCTGTGTGCTCCGTGGTTACTCTCTCAGGTGGGTGTTAGCATATCGTAATCTTTTGGACCAATAGCGTGAGTTTTCCGCATTAGACGTTATACGACCAACATTATAAAATACCAGAAATTATACAGTAAAATCAAGTCCTGACTTATTCGTGGTAGAACTTATCTGCGAGTATATACGGTAAGCCACTTGTCTTCAGTCAGTCGCTTTCTAATCCACTTTGTTCTGAACAGGTTCACAGGGGTAGCTAGAGCCCATCCCAGCCAGCATAGTGTGCAAGGCAGGAAGAAACCCTGGACAGGGTGTCAGTCCATCACAGCACACACTAGAGCCAATTTACTGTCATCAATCCAGATTGTCCTTGGACTATGGGAGGAAACCGAGGGACACCCAGAGGAAGCTCATTCAGACACGGGAAGAACGTGCAAACTCCATGTAGGGAGGAGGCGAGAACGCAAACCCTGGTCTCCTTGCTATGAGGCAGAAGCGCTACCACTACATTACCCAATAAGCCACTTGAGAAAATGTTAATTTAGGTGTCTGAGACCATTTATGCTTAACTGCAGAAAATGCCAGCCCTCGGTTATGATGTGGTACCATGTCAATCAGGTATGAGCGAAACTCATGTTATACCTTAGAAGATGAGTGTCCTGAGGCTATGAGCAATTGACTGCTGACATGTTTACATTGGTCTTGATGGGAAGCAACTGTTAACTACCATCTTCAGGTCTCTGCAGTGATGTTCTATGAACTTTAAGGCTGGGATTTGGCTGGGACTCTCAAGAACAGTACTGACTTGTCCTGATGCCACTCCACCGTTATCTTGGCTGTATTATTCAGGTCATTGTCCTACTGAAAGAGGAACCATTGTTCCAGTTTAAGGTGATGTGCGCTTTGGAGCAGGTTATCCTTCAAGGACCTCTCTCTATTTGGCTGTTTCATCTTTTCCTCAATACTGACCAGCCTCCCTATCCCTGCCTCAGAGAAGAACCACCATAGCATGATGTTGCCACCACCACTCTTCACTGAAAGGATGTTAGATGATAAGCAGGCAGATGATCAGCAGTATCTGCTCACACAGTGCTTGGAGTTCTGTTGAA
This sequence comes from Polypterus senegalus, assembly GCF_016835505.1. Lineage (NCBI taxonomy): Eukaryota > Metazoa > Chordata > Cladistia > Polypteriformes > Polypteridae > Polypterus > Polypterus senegalus. Next base: position 17,066,303 of record NC_053162.1, read on the forward strand.
TGAGTTAATTTTTTGTCTCTTGCCCTTTAAATACTGTTTGGCAAACTCAAAGTGGGAGATGGCCACTCGACTCCAAAGGCCCGATTAATGGAATGTGCGGAGCTGGTTGTCTTTCCAACATGTTGTCCCAGCTCAGCAGAGGACTTCTGAAGCTTTGTTAGAGTGACTATAAGGCTCTCGGTCACCTCTCTGAAGAAAGCCCATGTTGCCCATTTGCTCAGTTTGGCTAGATGACTATCTCTAGAAAGAGTCGCGGTTACTCCAGCTTTCTTCCATTTGACACTTATTGATGCCTCATTGCTCCTGGGAACACTCAAAACAGTTTGATCTTGGATGGCTAGTGCTCTTGCCTGTCCGGGAAGCATCCACACTTGTAGGAGCCGGAGAGGAGATTACCTCCCCCGGAATGCAAGCTGCCAGCCGCCCTCGATGATTGTGGTGCCTTGGACTCCCACAGGGCTCCATGGGAGAAGGAGTTTGATACAGCCCTGTTGGGGTCTGTGGGCACTGCCAGAGGGTGCTGCAGCAGACACTGAGCCCTGGGGCACAGCACTTCCATCACACCCAAAAGTGCTGCTGGAAGTTCATCAGCACTTCCAGTTGCCTTACTGTATATAAGGGGCCAGCAGACACTACTCGGTGAACCAGAGTTGGGAGGAGGAGGATGAAGCTTGCCAAGGACAGTGGAGGGGAAAAAGAAGAAAAGAAAAGAAAGAGAGAAAAATAAAGAAGCGGAAAAGAAAGTAAAGAAAGAGTGTGTTTGTGCTTGTTGGGACATTAAAATTGTAAATAAACCTCATTGAGTGCTTGGACTTGTGCCTCCTGCATCAATGTTTTGGGTTATAGCGCTTTCTATCAGCCACAAGGTCTACAGAAAGTTCTTTGGGCTCCATGGTTTGGTTTTTATCCTGGCGTGCAGTGAGAATTATGGGACCTGCTATACACAGGTCCACATGTGCCTTTCTAAATAATGTCCAGTTTGCCACAGGTGGATCCCAGTCCAGTTCTAGATATAGCTTAAGAGGAATTAAAGTAAACGCGATGCATTTGACCACAATTAATACTTCCAAGAATGAGAGGTTTCAGATTTTAATTTGCTTTTACTTTGTCATTATGTTCATTTATACTGTAGTGCAACACAATAAAGTGAAGTGGTCTGAATACTTTCTGAATACACTATACAGTATATACACATACACATCAGCAAACAGTTGACTCCAACTTGGTCCCTCACTTACCACTCCCTGTCTTATCAGTGTGGCGTGTCAGAAAGTAAAGCATGCGTCCTGTCCAGATCTGAGATCAAGATAGCGCACAAACACTTTATGGACGGTACATTTCAAGGCTAAAAGAGAAAAACCGACCACAGAGACACGAAACAGAAGTTTACAGCATTCCATGCAGTGCTTTCCCAGTGGTATATGTGGGACAAACATCTAAAAGACTTGCAACATGTATATAGGAACATCACAACGGGGTCAGTAGGAAGGACCCACGGTCTCTGATTTATAAAACATACAGGCTCCACCAGACACATCTTTAACTGGGATGCTGTGAAAGTAAAATTCAGGGCCAATACTAAGAATGCCAGAGAGCTGACTGAATCGTGGGTCTCTAACAACAACAACAACAACAACATTTATTTATATAGCACATTTTCATACAAAAAAATATATCTCAAAGTGCTTTACATAATAAAGAATAGAAATATAAAAGACAGTAAGAAAATAAAATAAGTCAACATTAATTAACATAGAATAAGAGTAAGTCCGATGGCCGGGGGGACAGAAAAAACAAAAAAAAAAACTCTAGACGGCTGGACCAGACCATGAGACCACCCAGTCCCCTTTGGGCATTCTACCTAACATAAATGAAACAGTCCTCGTTGTATTTAGGGTTCTCATGGAAGGACTTGATGATGATGGTCACGTAGACTTCTGCCTTTTAATCCATCCATCATCGTTGGAGCATCATGAAGCTTTGAGTAGGTGGAGGTGGCACAGGCCACCACCACAAAGAAACCGGAAAAAGAAACAGAAGAGAGAGTAGGGGTCAGTACGGATTTTAGAGCCACCATGAATAGTTATGATAATAAATTGAATATACAGAGGATCAGGATCAAGTTAAAGTGAAGTTATGACAAGGCCATGTTAAAGTAATGTGTTTTCAGCAGTGTTTTAAAGTGCTCTACTGTATCAGCCTGGCGAATTCCTATTGGCAGGCTATTCCAGATTTTAGGTGCATAGCAGCAGAAGCCCGCCTCACCACTTCTTTTAAGCTTAGCTTTTGGAATTGTAAAGAGACACCCATTTGAGGATCTAAGGTTACAATTTGGGATATAGGGTGTCAGGCATTCCGATATATAAGATGGAGCGAGATTATTTAAGGCTTTATAAACCATAAGCAGTATTTTAAAGTCAATCCTGAATGACACAGGCAACCAGTGTAGTGACATTAAAACTGGAGAAATGTGTTTGGATTTTCTTTTCCTAGTTAGGATTCTAGCAGCTGCATTCTGCACTCGTTGCAAGTGATTTATATCTTTTGGGTAGTCCTGAGAGGAGTGCGTTACAGTAATCTAGTCGACTGAAAACAAAAGCGTGAATTAATTTCTCAGCATCTTTCAATGATATAAGAGGTCTAACTTTTGCTATGTTTCTTAAGTGAAAAAATGCTGTCCTAGTGGTCTGATTAATATGAGATTTAAAATTCAGGTCACAGCCAATAGTTTTTCACTTCCGTCTTAACTTTTAATCCTAATGCATCAAGTTTATTTCTGATAACCTCATTGAATCCATTATTGCCAATCACTAAAATTTCAGTTTTCTCTTTATTTAGCTTGAGAAAATTACTATTCATCCATTCAGAAATACCAGTAAGACATTGTGCTAGTGAATCGAGAGAGTCGGAGTCATCAGGTGCTATTGATAAGTACAGCTGTGTGTCATCAGCATAGCTATGGTAGCTCACGTTGTAACCTGAGATAATCTGACCTAACGGAAGCATGTAGATTGAGAAGAGCAGCGGACCCAGGATAGAGCCTTGTGGAACACCATATAGGATATCATGTGTCTTTGAGTTGTGATTATCACAACTAACAAAATGAGACACTTGGACTTGAACCCAGCATATGCAGGCTTAAAGAGAAGGATACCTAAATAATATGAAATACTTCATTGCCAACACCTTCTGAACCCCACCTTATTAATCCACCCTCCCTTACAACCACTCCCCCCAGCCCCCACTCCTTACTTGCTATATATTGCCTTTAATTCCTGTATGGAAGGTTGTTGAAAGCATAGAAATAAAATAAAACTATTTTAATATTTGTGACTTATGTTTTCTCTTTGTGGATCTCTATGTACACACATACATATATAGATGTGTATATATACATATATAAAACTAGCTGTCCCTCATGGCTCTGCCCACATAGTAGTAAAACAGGACAAACTTTAAAAATCAATTAAAAAAAATTTAATTCTGGCCAAGCGGAAGGTAGGTACGCTCTAACGTCATATGTTGGCACTGTATCTGATCGTGTTCAGCTCTGACGGGAGAGCATCCCTCGCGAGGAGAGAAAAGCACATGGCCGTGATATCTCTGCAAATCAGCAGGTACCCCTCTTAAACACACAGAACTCTGATCTGTCTCTCATAAATGTCAAATGTTACTCCTTAACAATCTGTAGATGATAATCTCTGCTGAAAAAACAGGTAGCTAGCTAAGAGGAGGCAAGGTACGCTTCAACATGTGGGGAGAGGATGAGTGACTCGAACGGAGGCTGGCACATGAGAGAGGAGGGCCTCGCCTTGCTCCCCTCGGCCCGCAGACTCTGTCTCGGATTAGTGCGAATAAATTGCTACCGCATGCGAACTCTGATACTTAGCGCAATGAGAAAAGTCACAAAATCAACCAGAATGTTCAAGCAAATTATAGAAAAAAACCCGATCTAAATCCGTTAAGTAGTTCTCTCGTGAAAAGCAGACAGACATATAGAAAGACCGACACTGGATTTTATATCTATTTATAGATAAAGATATATTTATATTGTGGACACCATGGGAAGTAGAGCTCCCCAAACCCCAGACAAAACAGACACAAAGCCCAAGTTCAGCACAACATGTTTATTTTAGCGGGGAACGCTTTTGTCACATTCCCCACCGCACAGCACAGTCTAAGCAGCACACAGCTCTAATACACAAATCACAGTCCTTCTTTCTTTCTCTCTCTTCTTTCTCTTGTCCACCTCCACTCCTCCTCCTGCAAGCTTTGTCCTCCACTTCCCGACAGACTCCTTGAAAGGAGCGAGGCAGCCTTCTATAATCTTCTTCTGGCTGTATTTCTGGGTATGGTGACAGTCCTGCAGATGAGGGTTCAGCCATTCTCCATGTGCCCCCTAGTGGTGGCCACGGGCCCCAGCAGGGTTGAGCTTCCATGCCACAAACCTGTAGCCCTGTAGTAAGCCAAAGTAGCTGCCCACTGTCGTACGGGTGTGACGGAAGTGCTGCAAGAGAATCCGGTTCCTCTACTGGTAGCACTTCCAGGTATGGTGGAAGTGCTGTAGACCAAAGTAGCCAGGGGTGGCGCTTCTAAGCTCCAGTCGCATGGCCCCGATGTTAACCAGGGGGGCTGCCCTCTCGTATCCCGGGGGAGGTACTGCTGGTGATATGTTCACTCCCCCGGTATTCTCCTCAAAAAGTTCCCGGCCATCTATCACAATATATATTGTGGTGGATTGCCGGCATTTTACTCCGGCTCTCACCCCCAGGCCTCCAGGAGAAGCTCTCCCAACAGCATGATCATGCCCCGAGTTCCTGCAGGGCATCATGGACTATGTAGTGTTTGTACACAGCCCTGCTGGATACCTTGGGGGCCACCAGGCGTCGCTGTAGGGGGGCTCGTAGGCTCTTATGTGCCCTATGACCCGGGAGAGCGTCACAGTCACGTGACAGGAAGAAACGACGTGCTACCGGGTTGAAGAAAAGGACTGTTTACCTGACCCGGAAGGAATAAGGACTTGTGGACTGTTGGATTGGGAACACTTCCGGGTCGGGGGATATAAAAGGACTGTGGGAGCTCCCAGACGGGGAGCTGAGGTGGGAGGCAGGGTGGCTAAGCGTCTGGGAGATTGGAGGATTTGTTTATAGTGTATTGGTTATTGGAGTATTTGGGAGTGGAGGGTGCTTTGTGCACTTATTATTATAATAAATATTCATCTTTTTGGAATTTTAGCTGGTGTCTGACGTGTGGTCTGAGGGTACAAGAGTGCGAGCAAACCCTACATCTGTCACAATATGTACGGTATTGTTTGGTGTTTTTTGTGTTCAAATTTGTGTTTCACATTGTACCCTACCTGGTGATCTGTTCATACTCAACAGGAATAGCCAGATCAGAAACTGCTGTCTCATTAACAGAATGATTTTTTAAACAATAAAAAACTTGGGGTTACTGAATAATACTTTTCTTTATTTAACTTACTTCATGTTAACCCGGCATTTGATTCGTCCTTGGAATTTTATGCATATATGGTTAAACCCGAGTCAGTCTCAAGGTGACGTGTAATAACACACTTTATAGTGTAAAACCTGAACAAGTCTCACAAAAGAATTGAAGTGTCACCTAGTGGATGAATTAACATCATGCAACAAAAAAATCTGAATGTTATCTGTTCTTTCTGCCACTTAATGGTAACTCATCAAAGTTCATGAGTGGGGCAGAACCTCCAACAGAAATTACAACAGAATAAACGGAACCATTGCTAGAATCGAGTGATAGTCATTTGAGCTACATTTTATGTATGAAAATGTGTTATATAAATAAATGTTGTCATGACAATGTGAAAGTGAAAATGATGCATAATATGGCACTATACAACCAAACCACCATGATATACCTGGTGAATTTGGTAGCATGAAGCTTCAACGTGAGGATGTAAAAAAGGCAAAATAAATGCAATCAAGTGCAAGGACAAGAAGATGTTAGCCCCCTAAGGACTGTTGGCAAAGTGGCACCTGCCAATGTTTGTGTCAGGGGAAATGTGAAAGTTCACTGAGTCTTGTGCTGTGTTAGCCTTCAATAACACAATGGGCACCTTGATCGTGTAGCTCAGGCACTGACATTCTACTCTCTCATGTGCTAGCAATAGAAAAAAAAATATAAGAAGAGTGTGCTATAAAATATGCTTATACTGTCCTGATTACAACATTGTGTTTGTGACTGCTTCCAAACATTATAACAGGAAGGACGTGTACTAAATCTGCATCGATGCAGCAGTGGACACTTGTCATATCTTCCCAACTGTATTTATGTTGATGTTTTCATATGTACATGTTTCTGTTACATGTAATAACATTTGCTCTTGTTGAAAAAAATTCATAATTTTTGGTAAATTTTTCCTGGGGTAAACATAACGCTAGGGAGGCTACCATACTCACCAATGACTCTAGACCAGCACTGGATGATTAGTAATATGTAATAATTCCAGAAACAAAAATCACAAATTGCTTTACAACACAAATCCACTAAAACAACTAAAACATTCCTGTAATAGTTTCACAAAATCAAGTTGAACAATGAAATTGCAATTATTAACCTAATCGAACAGATCTTTTGTTGAAAATATCAGTCGAAATGTAAAGTATTTTAGTTCTGGAAGAGGATAACTAAAGCAGGGAGATATACCCAGCAAGCCGCCACAAATACAAGAAAAACATTCTGTCCTGTCAGGACATGGTTAGGTGCTACAGACCAATAGGAAAGAAAAATGTCTTCTTCAGAACTGTGTCTATCTTGCATTTCAGGGCCAAACCTCCAACTCCCAGTAAGCTGCTTCCACATGTGTGCATTGTTCCACCCCCTTGTTTCTGCTCCAATTGTCTCCCTCTCGTTTCATCTCTCTTTTTATCTTTCCAGGATTGGATCCCCTTTTGGTAACTGTCCTTTCCATGTAGCCTTTAAGGAGTGCAAAACTGATGGAAGGCTGATAACACATGTGACGCTTGCTATGGTGTTGTTTTTTTTTTTAGTTTAACTGTACTTTTTTTTGTAATAGTTTATAGCACGTCAAGTTTATAAATGTGCTTTATAAGGATAAATTGGATTGAACTAAATGTAATTTGAAGCAAGTGCTTTTGGCAGATCACAAATAGACTGATGTAATTGTAAGTAATGCATTCAGAGTAATGCAATACATTTTTTTAATAAGAAGGCAGTTTATTTACCAAAAATCAAAAGCAAATAACATTACTTTGTATTTACTCATATGTCGAGACCCAGATTTAAAGTAAATGGTTTCTGTAGACCATAATGACTCAGTTCCACTGTAAAACTAGAGGACTCAGTATCCAAGAACTCTGCAGAATGACAAACATGAGCTCTTTAGCTTTTATGATCCATTTTGTAAAAGATTTTTCTTTCCACTTTTCTGTAAAGTAATAGAAATGGACATGGTATTTTAAAGAAACTCACTTTAGGAGGGGAGGATATGTTTAAGATGGTTCAAGAGCAAGGAAGTAACTGATCTGCATTATTTTATGGGGTAACACTTTAGTTTTGGTACCGCAAAAATGAATTCATCACTTATTTACTCTTATGTAAAAAGACCTTAACAAAAGTCCCTGAAGCTGTGGAATGGCCTACTTGCTGCTATAGGAGGTGCCCCTCAGCAGTCTCAGCTTTTAAATCCTGGCTGAAGTTTAGCACACCCTGACTAGACCTGCTGATTAGCTGTGCAGACTGCATTTCTGTTGTTAGTCATTAGCATTAAAATAATTGTAAACCTTTACTAACCCTTTCCTATTCCTGTTTCTCTTTTTGGTATACTTGTGTGGCACTTGGTGCCACTGCTCTACTGCCAAGTTGTTGGTCTTCCTATGAAAAAATCAACTCAGATACAGGAGCACTGGAATCATTGAGTAGAAGGGTCCTTTCAAATGATTGGCCTGCCCAGCCTTGACTCAGCTGCAGAATGGCCAGTAGGAAGCAAGCAGCTTGTTGGCCAAGGTCTCCAGGACTTGTCTGACTCTTTTTCCACAATCTGGCTGTGGTTCTACAGTCAGCTGATGGACAGATATTGATGTTTTTCATTTATGTTAATCAGTTTCCATTTTGTTTTTGATGTATTTTAACAACTTGGTTTCCTCCTATGTGATAGTTCTGTAGTTAGTGAGTATTGTAATCCGTTCTTGCATTTTGCCTTGAGAGTTGCCTGGCGCTCCACATCTACGCTTGGTGAACAGTGCTGTGCAAGAACAAAGCGGTTTGTACTGTTGTATTGTATTCCTGAGATAGCCATCATAGATTGGCCGTCCAGCTTTGTGAAGAGGATTTCTTGTACTCTGTTCTGTGTGTTGTATTTTTTTTGACCCATTGAACACCCAGCCTATCTGGAAGGGGGTCTCTCTCTGAATTTCCCTTCTCAAGATTTCTTCCAATTTTTTCCTACAAGGTTTTCTTGCCTTTTTAGAGAGTCAAGTCAGGGGGGCTGTCATAAAACAGGGCCTGTTAAAGCCCATTGAGGTATTCCTTATGTGGTTTTGGGCTGCACAAGAAATAAATTGTCATTGTTGTTGTTGTAGAAGATAGGTTATTCATCTCCGTTTATTTATCTCCATGTAGGGTGGCATATTGGCATGATGGTAAAATTATTTGGTAATCCTCTGTATTCACAGTCTTATAAAATGTATTGTGGCCGTTGCAGGAATGCCAGGTCATGAAAATAAAAGCTGGGACATCAACCGGGTCGTCCTGTTTTAATATGACAGAAATTTCAACAAAAAAAAGTGAAATGCCTTGTGGTGTTTAGGTGTCTTGAACCAGCTTTCAGATAAGAAGTAAAGCTTGGCTTTAGACGTAGGTTCAGGATCGATTTGCTTGGAAGCGCCATCTGGTGGGTCACTCTTGCCAAAAAGACGCCTCCTTTTGGAAAACGGGATTCTTATAGTTGGGGAAGGGGGAAGGGGGGTTGATCGGTTGGGACTAACTGCCCCCATTGGGTGGTTTCTCATTGCTGCTGGGAGAGAAGAAGAAGAGAATGTTAGTGATAGTGCCCCCTCTCGTACCTTCAGGTTATTACATATATAGGAGTGTGAGGAGATCCTCCGATGTCCATGGGTGACAATGTTGTATCAAGAAAAGTATGTCACAGTTAAGCCACCTCAGATCACTTCAAAGTGACATTTTGTTAGTAGGTCACATTGCAGAGATGAATGAACACTTCCCTGATGCTTTGCAAGTGTTATGAAGGCCTAACAAAGTGTATGTTGAGGTCTTGTTAATTAACAGTAAATGAGCACTAGATACATTTTTGAAGTACCTAGACTGACGTGTTACCAAAACTTTTTGTATGAATTTGTAAAGGACCTCAAACTCTAGCTACTTGTTTAAGTAATGTACTTACAAGAAATCATATTCTATGAGCCAGATATTTTTAGTCTGTTTAACTATTTTGGGATCGTTAGATAATATTAGGACATTGGTGTGTTAAAATTTATACGAGGGGAGACCCAAAACGTTCTGTAGTTGCTAATTAACCTAATGTATTCCAGACCACTTCTTTCTTAGATTATTCAGTCTTGTCACAGAGAACTTAGCTGTTCACATGGCAGGGCTCAATTATATGGCATTTTCCTTTGGAGACATTATGTATTATAATTGTGACTCATGGCCATTTTTTTTTTGTAATTTATTTTCCCTACCAATGGGATACTGTTTTGTTGTTAATATGTTGTCAAAAGAAAACACGAAAATAAAAAAATAACATTTGGAGATTCAATCCCATGGGAATTAAAAATCAAACGAGAGCTCTCTTTAATATCTTTTTGGTTTCTCCTAGACAACAATGAAATCAGAAAGATAGAAAATGTCTCCTGTTTCTCAAATTTTTCTCCTCCGTTTCCTTAAGTGGCTCATTTTGAGTTTTACCAGAGATCTTAGCAAAATCACTCAATGGGTCACAATTTTCCAGGTAGTGTCTTGACAATTAGGGTTAGGGTGAAATGTTTGGGCAGTTGTTTGGGGTGATAAAACACTTTACTACCTTTCCAAAACTGTAGTTTTTTCTTCAGAAGTATACTATTAGCTGTGCTGTGCTCCAAATGGGTTATACTCATTTTGGGAAAAAAGGCAGGCAGTGTGGCATTTAGGTTAAAACTTTGGACTTCAAACCCTGAGTCTGTGAGTTCAGGTCCCACTACTGACATCATATGACCATGATAAAACCACTTCATCTACCTAAGCTCTAATTGGTAAAACAAAACAAATGTAATACATCACATCTCATACGTTTTAAGCCAGCTGGAATAAGGGCATCAGTCCAATTATAAGTAAAAAATATGAAGTCTTGAAAGAAATTAAAACGAGATCACACAAAATATACTAGGTGTCACGCATGTACACATAGAAGACAGTTTAAGGGCTTTGGTGATGGTTTTTCTTTGCCGATCCAGTGGTGTGCACCCTCCCTTTTCCTCCTTCTGCAGACAGGAAGATTCACACTCTCCTCCTCTGACATCACTTCCAGTGTCTGTCCCCCTGAACCCGCCACTTTCTATCTGTTTCCCTCATAAGGCAATCCAGTAAATGAGATTTGTGTCTGAAGAAGACTTTTTTTTAAATTACAGTCTTTCAATTTCTCAATTTTAACTCATTTTACCTTAATTCTATCGCGTCTCCTTTTTGTCTAAAGCTATCTCTTCTAAGAAATTTGTTTCAAAAATTTTGATACAACGTCTTTTGATTAAAAAGCGGGGTGCCTTCGAGCATCATGATACACTGTGTGACACGACTCGGGGAGTACCAGCCACCCTAGCCGACACAGACAGACGCTAGAGGCACAGTTATCAAAGCACACATGATTTGTTTTTTCTTTTTCCCTTGTGGGAAACACCTTCCCTGTTCCACACAAGTCTAATGCCCAGTCCCAAAGCACAACACACTTCTTTACTTTCTCCTTATCTCTTTTCCTCCACTCCTCCTGACTCGGGCTCACCGAGTAGTGTCTGGTGGCTCCTTTTATACATTACCCAGGAGTGCTCCAGGTGCTTGATGATCTGCTTTTGCAGCATTTCCAGGTATGATTAAAGAATCTCCCATACAGGTTCAGGAGTAGCTGTAGTACCACCTGGTGGTGTCCATGAATCCCAACAGGGCTGCACCAAACTACAACTCCCATGAAGCCCTGCGGGAGTCCTAGGCTTTGCTGCAACCCAGGGGGCTGCCATCTAGAGCTATGGGGAAGGTAACGCTCTAACCACACTTGCTCCCCAGGTCCTTCCAGCTTGGAGGCATCTCAGCCAGACAAGGTCCCCGGCCATCCATGACTGCTGGTACATTGAGAAAAAGTGCCAGTGCTCTAGGTAGATCCCCAGAGCACCAAAATACAATGACATTTCATTAAAGAGTGTAAGGGGGTAAGGGGCAGGTGGCTACAAAGAGTGATGCAGTGCAATCGGGTATTCCGGAATTCACATGCCATCCCACCCAGCTTATTGCTTTGAAGTGATCGCAACTTCACGGGGGAGACTATTGCTGCATGACTTGGTACACCAGGGAGGCAGCTTTAAAGAATGTTGCGTTACAAAGTGTGGTGTGAAATCTTCACCAATAACACTTCAAAGTCCAAAACAACTAACAGATTTGTAAGATGTCGCCAGTGCTTGTGTTCAACCAATCAGCACAATTCATCACCCAAGCCCCACCCATGATTTTTCTTGATTTAATGAAAAGTTCATGCCCTGGAGCTAAAATAAAGCACCTGGAACTGCAAATAGCCAGTGTTTCTGTGGTGGGAATACTACAGAAGTTCTTGAGTTTCTAAAAAGTTCTGGGTTCCTTGAAAAGTTCCTGTGATGGGCAAACACTTTTTGTCCACTTTTTGCAGGGTCTGGCCCTGTGCCTTATTTATAGTCATAGCAAAATAAAGAGACACAGCAAACTGTGGCCATATGAAGTAACTTGTCAGGACGAGAGAAAGCCACGTTATAAATATGGGTTCTCCTTCCTCATGATCCTGTTAAAATCTTGGCTTCGATTATAGGTCTGGTGCAGACTTTTCACTACCAATCGAATCCCTGTGAACAATTTTGGAGCGAAGTGGTTGGCAGAGTATGGAATCAAATACGACAGAGAAACAGCACTGGGCAGGTTGCGATGGTAGTGTAATGGTATACAAATCTACCTTTCAAGCAGTTCTTTAATCAAAGATTACCCTCACTGTTTTTTCTGAGGTTGTATACTTACCCCCAAGTGGTCCATCCCCAAGTTATTCTCCAGTTTTTGTATTATGCAAGAACAGACATACATACAGTATATACTAACTGACTCCCACTCAGCTTTATTTATACTGATGACGTCAGTACCTTCTGATGCTTTATCACTTTTAGATTTGTTTCGAATGTTTTCTGAAATTCCTTAAAGAGAAATAACAGTAGATGAAAGAAGTTATCTCTCCATTGAGGGTTTTCTTTGTTTTGTGTCTGAGGGATAATTTAAATCCTACTAAACAGCGTTGACTGCGGTGGGTTGGCACCCTGCCCGGGATTGGTTCCTGCCTTGTGCCCTGTGTTGGCTGGGATTGGCTCCAGCAGACCCCCATGACCCTGTGTTCGGATTCAGCGGGTTGGAAAATGGATGGATGGATAAACAGCGTTGAATGTAAAAGTATTATTTGGTCTATTTCACAGTACTAAATAATAAGCAAAGTCTTTTATCTCAAAGCTTCCTGCTCTTGGAGCCACTAGATGGGGATCAAGAACTGACAGTATCTGTTGTGTTTGCAGAAACGTCAATGGATAAATAATTATGTTAAATAAATTCTGATCTAAATGATTATAGCACATAACAGAGACAGGAAAAGGCAGTAAATCATTTTATTTCTATTGTCTTACACAAATACATTAGCACTCCTCAGATAAGTAGATTTATTGAACGGGAATGTCCTGCCAAGATACAAAAAGTGGTCTGACATCACTGCTCCTTCACACATAGCCTACATTGAAAACTTGCTTATACTTGTTAATAGTTTTCTAATATCCCTAACTTATTCACATACGTTAAATATACAGTGTAAAAATAATATTTCATAGTAAGGCTTGGCCCATAATTGTTTTTTTTTTTTTGATAATACTCATCTTTATACATTTAGCGTAAAGTTTGGCCAAAGGGACCTTCTAAAGATTTTGTTACTGTCCTACTGTTGAATTATGCTATAAAAACCCTAAGCAGTAGATTTTTGTCCACAAGTTGTAAAACCAATGAGTGTTCAAAGGAAGTTGGACTATTTGTATTAAAAAACCCTAACCCTAACCCAAAAACTGTTGCCCTAGGAATCCATATAAAAGAAAACTAAGGCCCCATCCACACTACTACTGGACATTTTCATTTGACATCAGGCTCCATTTTCACCTTTTGTCCTCACTACCATGATATTTACAACCCTCAAAAATGAAGTCTTATGAAAATTCTCTCTGGAGCAGTATACTTCTAAAAACGCAACCTTAATGTTGTAATGCGGATAGGCGAAAACACAAACTCTCATCATGTTCTGATTTGTTCTGTGCATATTACCTAACCCTTCCTTGATTGGATCTTGCACATTAGAGTGTCTCATCACCTGATTGATTACCCTTCACAGAAGAAAGCCCTATTCCAAAATAGTGGACATAGAAGCATTACTTTCCATGGTGCGTACCTGTATGCATCTAAAGTGCGCTTTGCACAGTTTGAATGTTGCTTACACTCGCAAAAAGGTAAATTATTTACTAGTCATTACGAATAACATATTTTCAATAAGAGTTGAGGAGAGAGAGGTATGCTAGGTCTGAATATGTAGGCTCATTTGCTAGCGGTAAGCCAGGCTACTGTACCAATTTCAGCTGATGGAAAACAAAGGGAATATAAAAAACAACTTTCAGTTGATTGTTGTTAAAATGCGCTAGAAATCTATAACAAAAAATACAAATATTAACTTTTAAAAGCACTTTCTTATGTACAAGTAAATGTTTTCTATAGGAGTTAAGGGTTGCATTGAGATTGTTGGCTACCTGAGCTAACTTGGCTCGACTTATGAACAAATTGGATTTGGGAACACACTCACAGAACGGAACTCATTCGTATGTAGGGGACTTACTGTATTACTTTCCTGTGGAGAAAAGCTGGTTATTTATGCTTGTTGTTTGGGCCCTAACAGCTGTCTTTTTGATTTAACTAAACAGGGTGACCCGGATGGTACCCCATCTATTTCCAATAGTTGTTCAAGTCTACTTTCGGACCACAGTACAACATGGTTAAACAACAACATTTATTTCTATAGCACATTTTGCAATTGAATTATGAAGCTCAAATTGCTTTACAAGATGACGAAAGAGAAATAAAAATGAAATTAAGATTAGGCAATACTAAGTAACAAAGAATAAGATAAGGTCTGATGGCCAGGTAGGAAAGAAAAAACAAAAAAAGAACCCCAGAGGGCTGGAGAAAAAAATAAAACAAAATCTGCAGGGGTTCCAAGGCCACAAGACCACCCAGCCCCTAGTAGACATTCACCTAACATCAATGATCTCAAATAGTCCTTGTGGTTTTCAGGCTTCATGTGGAAGAATTAGATGATGATGATGATGGTTGTGTGGACATCTGGCCTTCAATCCATCAATGTAGGGACAGCATGGTGCTTTGATCAGGTGGTGGTAGTACAGATCACCACCACAGAGAACCAGAAAAAGAATAGCAGAGAAAGTAGGGGTTAGTACGGATTTCGGAGAACCATGAATGATAATGACAATTAAATGCATATACAGAATATCAGGGTTAATGGAGGGACTGCACGGTGCTTTGATTGGGTGGTGGTGGTGCAGATCGCCACCACAGAAAAATGAGAAAAGAACAGGAGAGAAGGTAGGGGTTAGTACGGATTGCGGAGATATGATTAAAACAATAATTAAATGCATATACATAATATCAGGGTTACACTAAAATGAAGCTGTGAGAAAGCCATATTAAACTAATGGGGTTTTTAGCAGTGCTCCACTGTATTAGCATGCCGATTTTCTATCGGTCCGCTATTTCAGATTTTAGGTGCGTAACAGCAGAAGGCTACCTCACCACTTCTTTTAAGATTAGCCCTTGGAATTATAAGCAGACACTCATCTGAAGATCTAAGGTTATGATTTGGAGTGTAAGGTGAGAGGCATTCTGAAGTATAGGATGGAGCAGATTATTTAATGTAAACCATAAGCAGTATTTTAAAGTCAATTCTAAATGGTGCAGGTAACCAGTGTAGTGACAAAGGGTTAAACAATACACAAAGTAAGAAAATTGAAATGAAGGGATGCAACACTTAACTATAATAAGCTATTTTGTCTCTTTATACAGTATATCACATTTGGTAAGAATTTGAGTTGCCCATGCACCTTTTATAAAAAGAGTAATTAATTAAACGTAAATCTGATGAGTAAAGCTGAAGAGTAATACCAAGCATTAAAAGGTAGAAAAAAAAAAAGGAAACAGCACCACTCCCACCAGACTCCACCATCAAGGAGGGTGATCTCTGTGTGTAGCCGTCAGGTTTCCTAGAAGTCAACAGTGGAAAGAAAGTAAAAGGGTAAGGGCATGCAGATCCTTATCACGACCTCAAGAATGTTCCTAATGTGGGTAATGTGCCCTTGGGATGCCTAAATAAATAAAAGTCAGTTTAGCAAGAATGCTTTTGTAATTTTAGGAAGGGGCACACACTAGGTGGACTGCCACATTGATAAAGCTTTTTTAAAATAAGAACTGAAGTACTTGACCCCCAACCTCATAGACACAAGGAGAATTGATTGAGGATCACGCAAGGCACCGTTCAGTCTCAGAGATGAGCAGGGATGGGACGGAGGCAGAAGCAGGCTGTTATATATATATACAACGAGACCTACCACTGCATTCTGGGATTGTAAAGGGTGGTACCTGAACGGTGATGAAAAAGATGAAACTAACAATATCATTACTACTGCACTGAATAAATGAAGAATAGCATTATTAATGAATTGAATAAATGCATGCATATCTAACATCATGCCTTCCTTATATGGTAATACACGGTCATCCAGCCCCGCCTACAATTTGGTCTTGCTGCGAGTTGTTTTTGCTTTTGTGTGCACGACTGTAGCTCTTTCTCTGTTTTGATGTTACTAGCAGCTGTCAAATTGTATTGACTGTAAAAAGGGTAGTCAGTAAACCAGAGTGAGAATCAGGTAGAAGAACTGAGACCAAGGGGAAAGAAAAGCGAAAAAAACCTGGTGCCTTCTCCCTTTGAACTGGTGGCTCCCCTGCTTCTCCCATACGGGCCTTGCAACAGGGGACTCGCCCTACCTGTAGGTGCAGCTGACTCCACTACTGATCTGGTAGCCTTCCGTCCCTTGGTTCCTCAGATCGAGACTTGGGTTCCTCCAACAGCCAGGGTGCTCATGCTGAGGCTCAACCTTCCAAAGCATCCCTGACTCCTGCTGCCTTCCGCCAATCACCTTCTTGGTCACTCTAGCACCGCTTCCTACTGTCATCCAAACACTGCTCCTAAGGGGCTCTCCTCCCAGCTGCCTGCTCTTGCTCGCTCCCACACCAGCTCTTTTCTCCTCCCGCCTTCCTCTTCTCTTTCACCTCCAATTTCTTTCCTTCTCTTCCTTTTCTTTTTTTCTGTGGTCTTTTGTGCTAACTGTACCTATTTGGCTCAGTGGGCACAGCGTCTCAATCATGCACTGCAGGAAGCCAATTAAGCAATTGAGAACGATCGCACCTTCATGTGCGGGTGCATCTTGCCTCAGTTACCTCATCAACTCCCCACATTTGTGCAAGCGCACCCACGGAGACTGACATGGCAAATGGATTATTTATAAAAGCCGCCATTCTTTCAGAGCCACGGACCTGCTATACCACATAAGCAAGAGTCAAGACTGAAACTCAAAAAGAAAGAGACGTCAAAGTCAAATCATAAACCAAAAATCATAGTCAAGGACAGAGCTTTGTTTCAAAAACACCTGTGGAAGAAGTGGGAGGCAAACAAAAAACTAGAGAAAATTTGGGGTGCCAACTGGGCAATCTCGTTTACTGTAAGTGTCCAAAAAAATGGAACAAAAAAGAACAGACCATAGGTGTAGTGAGTGCCTCTTCAGCTTCTCAAGCAGGTCTGCATCTGGAAACACGTTAATATGTTCCCATCTTCTGGCTACTCTCGGATTTATACAGTCCTGACCGGAAGGGGCTTGGTTTAATTGAATTGGGGCGAGACTGGAGTGCCCTCCTTGGGTGGCTTCTTTGAGCTATTAAAAAGAAAAGAGATGATACGTTAGCTTTGGTGCCCCCTCTGCTCCTGGTGGGTTATTGCATTTCCTTATCAGAGCCTGGAAGGTGATTCTTAGACATCCGTACATGTCATACCTTTAATGATAGTTCAAAGAAAGTAGGGGGCTAATTTTGTCCCAATCTCAGATACAAGTGAATATTTTAGGGTGAGCTTGATATTGGCATGAGCGGGTTGGATAATGGATGGATGGATGGATGGCATCACAAGTGTTGCAGCCCCGGTACTTCAAAAGAAAGTTCCCTGGCAATGGACACCAAAACACACCAAATAGCTGTGTGATCTTTAAAACAAAGATGGCACTGGAAAAGGATGGGGAAAAAAATATATGGTTTTTGAACCAAAGCTCTAAATACAGAGATTTTGATTCCTTGAGTGTGAAAATCCCCCAAAATAATGCCAAGATTAATATTCCACCTTTAGGGAATCCCAAGAAAAAATAAAAAGAAGCTCTATACTTAACAGACAAGTACAACTCAAACAAGTCAAAAGAAAAAATATACAACTTAAAATAACAGCTCTCAAGGTAAAAACTGAAACAGTAAAGGGGAGGTATTCAATCCTTCTAGTTAAATTATTTAAATTTATTATTTCTCCACATCAAGCAAGTAACGACAAGCAAAATCTTAGAAATATTTGTATATTTATAAAAATTAAAAAACTGAAATATCACATTAACAGACATATTCAGCCCCTTTGCTATGATACTTGAAATCTAGCTGTGGTGCATCCCATTCTATTGGTCATCATTGAGATCTTTCTACACCTTGTTTAGAGTCCACTTGAGTTGATTGCACATGATTTCGAGAGACACACACACCAGTCTATAGGAGATCCCATAGTCCAGCAAAAACCAAGCCATGAGGACAAAAGAATTGCCTGCAGAGCTTGTGTGGAAGCACAGATATTGGGAAGACTACAAAAATCCTGCAGAATTGAGGGTTCTTAAGACCACATTGGCCTCCATTATTTTTAAATGAAATACAGTTGGAACAACCACAACTCTTACAAGAGGTGGCTACCCGGCCAAATTGAGCAACTTTGGGAGAAGGGCCATGGTAAGAGAGGTCACCAACAACCCGATGGTCACTCTGGCTGAGCTCCAGTGAACCTGTGTCAGAGATGGGAGAAACTTCTAGAAGGTCAACCTCCAACCTGTGACCCTGTGCTAATCTGAGCTTTGTGACAGAGAGGCCAAATGACTCATGAAAGCCTGCTTGGAGTTTGCAAAAAGGTACCGAAATAACTCCTCAAACTCTCAGAAACTATCGAAGCATAAAGACTGAAGGAAGGTAGGCACCACTCATCACTTGCACAATATCATTCCAATGATGACTTATGCTGGTGACAGCTTCATGCTGTGGGGCTGTTTTTTACTTTCTCGTATACGAAGTATAGGGAAAGTATTGGAATCCTCCAAAAATTCCATTTTGAGATTTTGATGAATCTCGACGTTTTAGACCTACCTGAGTCCTAAAATTTTTGGAATTATATCTGTGTGTGTGTCTATGTGTGTGTATGTAAATATGATGGCTTGAGTACGCTTCCACTTAGGTCAACCAAATTTTGCATACAAGTATTTGGTACAAAACGTAGATTTCTATCAACTTTGGGGCTATTTCCGTTAACCGGACGTGGTACTTTACCTTTTATTCATGCAGCTGCAGAGTCTGATTTATTCAACTTTACTTCTATAAAGTTGAATAAATTGTTTAATATATTATGAAATTATTTTGATTTGTTGTTGATGGTTCTTTAATGTACATAAAATAAAAATATAATCATTGTCTTGTGGTTTACTTCTCAAATATCCATTCCCATATCTGAGTATACGAGAAAGTCGAGGGGAGACCACTCCCAATTTTTTAGTAGCAGCAGTGACTAGGAGACTAGGCAGAGTTGAGGGAAAGCAGAATGGAGTAAAGTACAGAGATATCCTCCTGAGCACTGTGGACCTCAAACTGGACCAAAGGTTCACCTTCCAACAAGACTCTAATCATTAAGCAAAGACAGCAGAGGAGTGGTTTACACATATTAATCAGATTACTAGGACAGCATTTTGTACACTTAAGAAATACAGTATAGCAAAAGTTAGACCTCTTATAACATTGCAAGATGCTGACAAAGTAGTTAACGCTTTTGTTTTCAGTTGGCTAGATTACTGTAATGCACTCCTCTCAGGACCACCAAAAAAAGACATCAATCAATTGCAATGAGTGCAGAATGCAGCTGCTAGAATCTTACTCGGAAAAGAAAATCCGAACACACCCCAGTTTTGATGTCACTACACTGGTTACCTGTGTCATTTAGAATTGACTTTAAAATACTGCTTATGGTTTACAAAGCCTTAAATAATCTCACTCCGTCTTATATTTCAGAATGTCTTACACCTTATACTCTAAATCGTAACCTTAGATCTTCAAATGAGTGTCTGCTTAGAATTCCAAGAGGTAAACTTAAAAGAAGTGGTGAGGCGGCCTTCTGCTGTTATGCACCTAAAATCTGAAATAGCCTGCCAATAGGAATTTGCCAGGCTAATACAGTGGAGAACTTTAAACCACTGAAAACACATTACTTTAACATGGCTTTAGTTTAATCCTAATACTCTGTATATTCAATTAATTAACATTATCAATCATGGTGGCTCTGTAATCCGTACTAACCTCTACTTTCTCTTCTGTTCTTTTTCCAGTTTCCTGTGGTGGTGAGCTGCACCACCGCCACCTGATCAGGGCACCATGATGTTCCTAACATTGATGGATTAAAGGCCTGAAGTACACATGACCATCACCATCAAATTTTTCCATGAGACCCCTGAATACAATGAGGACTGATTGAGGTCAATTATGTTATTTAGAATGCCTAGAGGGGGCTGGGTGGTCTCGTGGCCTCAGAACCCCTGCAGATTTTTATTCTCCTGCCGGACTTTTTTTTTTTCTGTTCTCCCTGGCCATCGGACCTTACTTTTTTTCTATGTTAATTAATGTTCCTTAATTTTAATTATTTATTTTGTCTTTTTTTCTCTTTTTTTGTCATGTAAAGCACTTTGAGCTACATTGTTTGTATGAAAATGTGCTATAGAAATAAATGTTGTTGTTGTTTAGGGGCAACTTTGGGAATGACCTTGAGCTGCCCAGCCTGAACCGGGATTCAAACCTAATTGAATTTCTCTGGCGACACCTAAAATTAGCCTCTCACTGACTTAGGGTTACTATTTTTTTTCGACCCAAAAATAAAGAACACTGAAATAAAAGGAGTTTCTCCCCATGTAAGTTTCTAGGGGTGGATGCGTGGTCGAGGGTATTTACTTGTAGCGGACTAAAAAACCCAGCTAAGATTCACACCGTCGATAGGACGGAGATTTTTTTCGGTGGGGATCCTAGGAACACACCCAGCCTTGGCCCGAATCACACACACTCCCTCACAGAGACAAAAAAGAAACTGGTGATAAGATAGAAATGGAAGACTGTATTAAACAACTAGAATTATTGAAATGTAAACTTTCTAGTTTTTCATTTTGTAATACTTATATTTGATCAAAGCATAAGTCATATAATCTGCCTTCACAGATCAAATGATAACTTCTCAAATTCTACACCTGTATTAATTGTCTAAATGAATTTTTGAAGGAAACTCATTGCTATTTTGTGTTTAGGACAGGCAGAGATTTCCTTCTGAAGGCAAGCCAGCTGTTCATATAATCAACAGTCTGTGATCTGCACAGTCATAAAATAAAACCATCACACAACTTCACTTCCTTTCTGCAACCGTTAACCTTGGGAATGCCAGCGGAGCGCTTGGGGACCACCCTCTGTTAGTTTAAAGAAGAAGTCAACTCCTTCATCCTCCATTATAATTCAATCCAGGACCTCAAGTATCCCAGGTGTGCTAAATTGTGTGTGGGTATTGTGAAATGAATAACAGTTCATTGGGGATTGAAGGAACGTCGCTGGTCCCATTTATAAATGCAACCTGAGCTCGATTCCTGCACAGCTTTACAGGCTCAGTGACTGTGAATAGTAGGATATTTATAGGTCAGACCTTTTTTAGCAGAATGAAGGACAGTCTGTCAGACATCATCTATCTACTGCAAAGAATTGCCAGAATACTTCACAATTATCTGTGGTTGTGAGTGAAAAAATTCAATAAAGTTTTTTTTAAATTCTCTGCACGAGTCTTGGCAGCAGTGGCATTTTGTGCAACAGTCATGATTAGCAATAACAATGCATTTCATAGGATGCATAAGAGATATTTTGAAATATAAATAAAATATGCAAATAAACAAATGCATTGTGAAATATGGCAATAAATGAACAATAATATAAATGACTAGCCATTCCCTGCGGCGTCGCCTGCATATAGTGAAACAGGACAGTTAGGAGGATCCCATCCAGCTCTCCACTCCTGACGTCATGCTTCCCCATCCCCTCAGCCCACAGCCTCTGTCTTGGATTAGCGGGAATATAATATCCTGCAAATGAACTATGATTGTTAGTGTGATGAGAGAAATCGCAAAATTAACCAGAATGTTCAAGCAAATTATATAAAAAAAAAATCTAAATCCGTTAAGTAGTTCTCTCGTTCATTAATTAAGCGGTGTTAAGGATATGCTCTGAGGCAGACGCATGAGTGAGGAAGTCCCCGCAGCTCGATGAGTGTCTCTCAGATTTGCGCTAATAAATCGGTAACACAAGTGAACTATGATACTTAGCTAGATGAGAGGAGTCGTAAAATCAATGGAATGTTCAAGCAAATTATAGAAAAAAACCCGACCTAAATCTGTTAAGTAGTTCTCTCATTCGCTAACTAAGCGGAGTTAAAGTTATGCCCCGAGGCAGACGTGTGAGTGACGAGGGCCCTGCCACCCTCCACGCAGCCTGATGAGTCTCTCTCGGATTCATGCTAATAAATCGGTACCGCAAGAGAACTTTGATACTTAGCTCAATGAGAAAGTCACAAAATCGACGGAATGTTCAGGCAAGTTATAGAAAATAACCCGATCTAAATCCATTAAGTAGTTCTCTCGTGAAAAGTGGACTGACATACAAACAGGTCTAAAAAACTATAAGAAATTTCGTGTTTGGACCATGAAATTTTTAAAACCGTTTCTTAGCGAGCACCTATGGGCCAAGACTAACCTACATTTCAAATTTCAAGTCCCAAGTCCTCATGGTTCGCGAGATTTCATGATGAGTGAGTCAGTGGTATTTGGCTTTTATATACAGTGGAACCTTGGTTTGCGAGTAACCTGGTTTACGAGTGTTTTGCAAGACGAGCTAAATTTGTTAATAAATTTTGACTTGATAAACGAGCGATGTCTTGCAATACGAGTAGTATGGATACACTTTGTCTGCTGAGCGTCATGTGATCACAACTGAGCTGATGGTTCGCACGCGCGTGTGTGTATCTCTCTTCTCTCTCTCTCTCTCTCTACCCTATTGAGGGCAGTCGTCTCCTATTCTCCATCTGAGTCTGCGTGCCTCACTCATATAGTCAACATCCGTATGAGCGTATACTGTGTCACGCATGCGCGACTAGGAGGCCGCAGAAGGATCATAAATCACATCGAAGGACGTTCGCCGGTTGGGAGTGGCGGGGTACTAACCTTTCTTCTTTGTTTTTCAGAACCAAAGACGCTCCGCCTGTACTCTTGCCCGCAGTACGCTTACTTCCGCCTTTCCTCCGTCATCTTCCATGACGTCAGCAGTCCCATCATCCCTCACGGTTCCTTCCCAGCATTCCTCCACTTCCGGCTCCTCCCTTATAAAAATGGCCGCCGACGCCTAGTATGGGTCGCGCTTATGAACTGTTTAGTTTATGACATTTGACCTGAGTTTTTTTGCTTTATTGTGGAGCTTCTACAATATACAGGGCTGGAAAACCCCAAACCTTTATGCCTGTCTTTGTTGAATCTTTTACATTGGCGTAGTCGACAGGAAAAACGTCCGAGAAAAATGACTGAAGGACGGGATCTGAACACGGTGCTACAGGGGATGAATGCCCAGATCGTCGCCCTGCAGCAAGCCCAGGCCGCTACCAACCAGGAGTTGGAGCAAACGAAGGCCCAGTTAGCAGAAGCACGGAGGGTAAGGCCTGATCCCCCTCGTCTTACACCCCCGCCTCTGGTGCCTATGACCGAGGTCGATGACATCGAGTCGTACCTCGGTATTTTTGAACGGACGGCCACCCGGAACAAGTGGCAGCGGTCCGAGTGGGCGTCCATTCTCGCGCCCTACCTGAAGGGACCCGCGCAGCGCACTTATTATGACCTTCCCGAGGAGGAGGCCGCACAGTATGACCTCCTCAAACAGGAGATTCTGGCACGCTATGGCATTACGCCGGGCCAGCAGGCAGCTGAGTGAAGGACTTGGCAGTTTGACCCGGACAAGCCGGCCCGAGCCCAGGCCTTCGATTTTTGGGGTAAGATGGGGCGGTGGCTACGGCCCGAGGGGCCTCAAGCCCGGAAGGTCGTGGAGCAGGTGGCCTGTGAGGGCCTCATTAACGCCCTGCCAAGCTCCCTCGCCCAGCAGGTCTGGCACCATCCTTATAAGGATATGGCCAGCCTCTTAGAGGTCCTGGAGCATCAACTCGCGGCCTACCAAGCCGGGGGGTCAGAAAGGCAAGCGCGTGGGAAGCGACAGGGACGGGCGGCCCACCCCGAGCC
This sequence comes from Polypterus senegalus, assembly GCF_016835505.1. NCBI lineage: Eukaryota > Metazoa > Chordata > Cladistia > Polypteriformes > Polypteridae > Polypterus > Polypterus senegalus. The sequence goes on from NC_053162.1 coordinate 17,090,299, forward strand.
CTCTCGACGCGCTGCGGAAGCGCCGCCGGAGACCAAAGAGAAGCCGGCCTCTCCGCAATGTTACAAGTGTGGGGAGACCGGCCACCTACTGCCAAACTGTCCCCTCAACACTGCAACGGAGCTAATGGACTGCACCTGGGCCTCAACGGAAAGGTATTGTACTCCGTCGCACCCACTGGCTAGTCCAAACACGGGAGTGGTGTTGTTAAACGGGCACTCGGTGTTGGCTTTATTTGACTCCGGCAGTAACATTACCATTGTTGCTCGCCGTTACGTTTTACCGCGACAGTGGCTTACGCAGCATTTGCGGGTCACATGTGTGCACGGAGAGACCAGGTCTTACCGTTCCGCCCATTGCTACATTACCTGGAAGGGGTGGGTTTCCAATCAAATGGTTGCTGTGTTGCCTGAACCCCCCTATCCGGTAATTTTGGGACAAGACTGGTCGCAACCCTAGAACCCTCGACCCGTGGTCACAAATAACATATTGGTCATGGTGGACTACGCTACCCGATACCCAGAGGCGGTTCCCTTGCGCTCCGCTAACACAAAAAATATCGCGCGGGAATTGGTCCTTTTGTTTTCTAGAGTGGAAATCCCCAAGGAAGTCCTCACCGCCCAGGGTACTCCCTTCACCTCGGATACGTTCAGGGAGGTTGCCAGATTACTCCGGATAAAGCACCTGAAGACGTCTGTCTACCATCCCCAAACAGATGGGCTAGTAGAGCGCTTTAATCAGACGCTTAAACAGATGCTCCGCAAGGTAGTCAGCGCCGATGGCAGGAATTGGGACCAGCTCCTACCGCTAGTGCTTTTTGCCTACCAGGAGGTACCCCAGGCCTCTACAGGGATCTCCCCCTTTGAGCTATTATATGGGCGACAACCCCGGGGACTTTTGGACGTACTAAAAGAGGGCTGGGAGGCTGAGGCCCTTCCCTCCTCTAATATATTGGAAATGTTGCGCAACTGCGTGACAGGCTCGCTAAAATCAGGCCTATCCTCAAAGACCACGTGACTCGTGCGCAGGCAGCACAGGCCCGGTGTTACAACCGCAACTCTGTCCTTCGGGAGATCCGCCCGGGGGATCGAGTGATGGTGCTTGTCCCTACCTCCCACTCTAAACTGCTGGCTCATTGGCAGGGCCCGTACGAGGTTAAGGAAAGGAAAGGGCTCGTCGACTATTTGGTCCTCCAACCTAAACATCGACCGAGCGAGAGGATCTATCACGTTAATTTGTTGAAACCGTGGAAGGACAGGGAAGAGTCTCCCAACTCCGGTAGGTCCCTCTCCTTATTCGCTGGGGCGTCCGCCCTTAACCTCGGCGATGAACTGACACCCTTACAATGGTGTGAGATAACCCAGGCTATTCATGCCATCCCTGAAGTAGTGAGCGAGTCGCCAGGCCGGACCTCCCTGATTGCGACCGATATAGTCAGGTACCCCGGAGTGATCGTCCGGGAGAGGCCCTATAGACTCCCGGAGGCAAAACGCGCCGAAGTGGAACTGGAGGTGCAGCGCATGCTGGATATGGACATTATAGAGGAAAGCCATAGTCCCTGGTCCAGTCCTATCGTCCTGGTTTCCAAGCCGGATAGCTCCTGGAGATTTTGTAATGACTTCAGACGTCTAAACCAGGTCTCCAAGTTCGACGCCTACCCAATGCCCCGCATCGACGAACTACTCGAGCGGCTAGGTGCGGCCCGATACTTGACTACTCATGATATTCCCTTAACGGCATCTGCAAAAGAGAAGACGGCCTTTAGCACCCCTAGTGGACATTGGCAGTACAAGGTCCTCCCATTCGGGCTGCACGGAGCCCCAGCAACCTTTCAGCGTCTGGTGGATAGAGTGTTGAAACCCCACCAGTCCTATAGTGTCGCCTACCTGGATGACGTCGTCATCTATTCCGGCACCTGGGAGGAGCATCTACTGCAGGTTTCGGCTGTCCTCGCGACACTGGCTAAAGCCGGTCTCCGTATCAATCTCTGTTTCTCCGAAAGGGCAGCACCCTTGACTAATTTGACAAAGAAGGGTACTCCCTTACAAGTGGTATGGAACGACAAGGCGGAGCACGCATTCGGTGACTTGGAAAAGGCCCTAAGGTCGGCACCTGTACTACGGACCCATTATTTTAAGTTGCCTTTTGTCCTCCAGACCGATGTTTCGGACACAGGCCTGGGCGCCGTGTTGAGCCAAAGCACCGATGGTGTCGAACACCCCGTGATGTACCTGAGCCGGAAACTGCTGGTTCGGGAGACCCGGTATGCGGCGGTGGAGAGGGAAGCCCTGGCCATTAAGTGGGCCGTGACTTATCTCCAGTACTACCTGTTGCGTCGCGAATTCACTCTGGTGACTGATCACGCTGCGCTTCAGTGGATGTCCCTTCATAAAGAGTCGAACCCGCGAGTCACCAGGTGGTTTCTGGATTTGCAACCCTATAAGTTTACGGTCACTTATCGCCACGGCGGCCTTCAGGTCAACGGCGATGCCCTCTTGCGTATCCACGACCTCTCGGTACGGTCCGCCCGTCCTGACAGTCTCGGGTTAAGGGGGGGGTCGTGTCACACATGCACGACTAGGAGGCCGTGGTAGGATCATAAATCACATCGAAGGACGTTCGCCGGTTGGGAGTGGCGGGGTACTAACCTTTCTTCTTTGTTTTCCAGAACCAAAGACGCTCCGCCATGACTCTTGCCCGCAGTACGCTTACTTCCGCCCTTCCTTTGCCATCTTCCATGACGTCAGCAGGCCCATCATCCCTCACGGTTCCTTCCCAGCATTCCTCCACTTCCGGCTCCTCCCTTATAAAAAGTATAGTATGGGTCGCGCTTATGAACTGTTTAGTTTATGACATTTGACCTGAGTTTTTTTGCTTTATTGTGGAGCGTCTACAATATACGGGGCCGGAAAACCCCAAACCTTTATGCCTGTCTTTGTTGAATCTTTTACAACTGTTTTCTACAGCATTGCGACTGTGTGTGTGTGTGTGTGTGCTGTGAAGCGCGAGTCCACGTCTTGCGCCCCAAAACACGAAGCTGAGTCTCAGTACTTTAACAACACCGGCTTTATTCAGCTTAAAACAGCAACAGCGCGGTTATTTATTGTAGCGGGATCTTTATAATGTTCCTTAAATCACCCATTGACGGCAGGCTCTTACAGCATGTCCGCAATCTTTTTGGATACGCTTATATGGAGAACTGCTACAGCGCTGGGAGACTGCGATTGCTTCCGCATGTCGTCCCGTTGGGTGGAATCCCACAAGAGTTTAGAAACTCACTCACACCAGCCATGATTCTTTTTAAAGGTAAAGTGCAGGTTAATTTGTTTTATGTATTTTTACTTTATATTTTGTATTAACCATTTTTATATGAATAGTTTTGGGTTGTGGAACGAATCATTTGAGTTTCCATTATTTCTTATGGGGAAATTCACTTTGATATACGAGTGCTTTGGACTGCAAGCAAGTTTCTGGAACGAATTATGCTCGCAAACCGAGGTTCCACTGTATATAGAGTGAACATAAGTAAATTTGTCATGAAATATGAGGAGAAATCAAAACTAAAGGCAGTTTGAAAATTACGCTACAATGGATAGAAGCTGATGCGGTATGACACATTTGTGATGGCTTATGGGTAGTATGAACACATACAGCGCAGCACTCTTGTCTCGAGGTCAAATAAACATGACGCTGTGCCTTGGGATTCCATCATTGTTGAACAACATGCCATAGTGAGATTTCGTTGGGCAGAGTTAGTGAAACCGGCTGAAATTCACTGAAGGGTGTTTGCGCAGTACGGAAGTGAAAACAGCAGGACTCACTAAAATGTTTATGAACGGGTAGAAAGGTTTAAAGCGGGAAGAACAAGTGTAAGCGACGAAGCTCGGTCTGGTTAACTATCAACGTCATGCACACAAGCCCCCATCGACACGGTAAATGCCTTCACCAGAGAAGATTGTCGAATTATCTTTTTCCTCTGTTGCTGCACATTTGGATAACACCTATGGTTCTGCACATGCCATAGTACATGATGGGTAGGGTAGAGCTTTTGTAAGATGAGCATATCAAAGATTCTGTGTGTGATGTCCCTGTCTTTTATTTGATTTTGTTTTGTGAAAAGGAATGTCTTATGTTATCACTCACGTACCAGCCTCCATTCAAGTCGCTCTACCTCTTGCCACATGTTGGACCGTACCTTGACTCTGCTTAGCTAGCGATACTGTTTGTTCAACAGACATTATCATCTAGAGATTGTTAAAGAGTAACCAGCTACATGTCTTTTAGACGGTACCTGATCATTGACAGAGATATGTTAGAGGGGGACATTTTTTGTACACTGAGTCATTCTATTTCTCTCTTAGGAAAAGAAACATGCAAATATTACATTTAAAGGCCAGCAGATGAACAGGCAATAGGCACCCATAGTTGGCAGTGGGAGTGAGAAGTTAAAAGGCCGTCTGCAGATTGTAGGTATTTGCTGGATTGCAAAGGAGTCACCACTTTGAAGTTTTTTGCTGGTTCAGATTGCAAACAATACCAAATTGTGATAACAGAACTGCTTCTTCCTTGGAGGATGTCTGTATTTACCTGACTTGGCAATTAATATGTTTGACAATATTGGTTTCTAAACAGCAGATCTGTACTCATTAAGGGTTGGTAACAATACATTTTGTTAACTTGTGTTTCCATTATTTGTTAAACCCAGGAAATTTAGATGTGCCATTGCTTAATCTGGTTGTTCAGAATTGATAATTGCAGTCCACTGAGAACGCTGCCAAGACTTTCAGAGAGCACAGAGGCTCACTGGCAGACTGGGGTACCTGGCTGGCACGACGGGAGGCACAAGGACAGCAACACTTACTTCCAGGGAGGAAAAGACAGCTCCACAACTAGACGCCAGTTGTGAGTCCAGCGAGAGAGGGAAGCCTCATGAAAGGACCGAGCAAAGCTGGCAGACGAGAAGTGAGGCGTGAGTAGGTCACAGCAACACAAGGAGCCCAGAGTGGACAAAAGGAACGACGAAGAGACACTGACAGGAATTCCACGATTTTGACAAAACCTCTGTTGTGAAACGAGTGTCCAGTGAACAGAGTGCATCCATGGACAGTTGAACGATTAAAGTGTTGGGGTAACACAGTGCACAAACTGGACTCTGCACCTCTAAAGGTTGTATCCTCCAATTCTGTTTTTGATGGACTTTTAGAGTGTGGACTGTGTGTTTTCCTTTTAGAAAAAGGAAATTCGTTCTTGATATTGTTAGATTTTGTTTGTGTTCCTTTATCTCTTTCATGTACTTATTATTGCCTAGTGTAATAGAAGTTACTGTTGCTTTTCCTGATATTACTGTTGTGTCTTTCATTGTGTGTTTACTCACCGCCCAATTTAAAGAACACTGTGTGCTATTATTGGTAAATTTCAGGAGTTCCCATTCTCTTAATAAACTGGGTGGCGTAGTCGGATATTTAAATGGTGTCTAAGTTAGATTAGCTTTAAGTGTGACCAGACACCTGTCACAGATATCACGGCCATGTGCTCTTCTCCCCACGTGGGGGGCGCTCTCCCGTCAGAGCTGAACACGATCAGATACAGTGGCAACGTTTGACATTCGATTGTACCTGCCTTCCGATTGGCCAGAGACACCTTGCCAACTTTTTACATTTTTGGCAAGGAGATCACAGCTACATTCTCGCCCCTGATAGCAAAACCAAAAATATTGTACAGTATATCAAGAGGCCCTCAGATGTTATTACATTTAAAAAAAAAATTTTTTATTCATTTTCAAAGTTTGTCCTGTTTCACTACTATGCAGGCAGATTCACGGGGGGCAGCTAGTTATTCCTTGCAGATTTCATGATGCACATCATGGTCGTGGACAGCTGAAGCACCCAGCTTCATCCCATCATCTCAGGGGACTGATTGGTGCCTTGATCTGGTGGTGGTGACACATATTGCCACTACAGAACAACTGGAGAAAACCAACAAAGAATAGTGGATATTAGTACAGATTGCAGGTCCATGAAGAATATCATAATTCTATGCCCATATATTCTATTGGGAATACAATTATAATGTAGCTATAGAAAAGCTATATTAAAATAATGTATTTTAGCAGTTTTTTTTAAAATGATCCACTGTAGTAGCCTGGTGAATTTCTACCGGTAAAGTATTCCAGAGTTTAAGTGTATAACAGCAAAAGGCCACCTCACCACCTCTTTTAAGCTTGGCTGTAGAAATAATAAGCAGGTGTCCATTCGAAGATCTGAGGTTACAATTTGGAGTGTAGGGGGGCAGGCATTCCAAAATATAGGACGGAGCGACACTCTGCAGACAGACATACTGCTAATGGCTGTGCCCAAGAGGTCATTAAAGGCCTGGCTCTTGGTTTTTATCAGGACACTCGCAAGCCCAGACAGTCAGAGTCCTCACTCAGTCTCTTGAGAGCCCAGATCAGAGGCTCCATTGACTCCACAAAGATCACAGCATCATCGGCAAAGTCAAGATCAGTGAATCTCTCTTCTCCTACAGATGCCCCACAGCCACTGGACCCCACAACCCTGCCCAACACCCAGTCCATGCAAGCATTAAACAGAATAGGAGCAGAACACACCCCTGACGAACCCCAGAATCAACTGGGAAAAACGTAGAGGTTCTGCCTCCACTCTGCACAGCACTCACAGTACCAGTGCACAGGCCAGTCATGATATCCAGCAACTTTGAGGGGATCCCTCAAAGTCTCAGAATGTCCTACAGGGCAGCTCGATCAACTGAATCGAATGCTTTACGGAAATTGACAAAGGCTGCAAAGAAACTCTGCCAATATTCGCATTTGCGCTCCATGAGAGCCCTCAGTGCCAGGATGGTGTTGATGGTAGACTTCTGAGGCATAAAACCACACTGTTCCGGTCGCTGGTAGGTGAGCAAGTGATCACGGATCCTATTGAGGACGACCTTAGCAGGGACCTTACCCGGCACCGACAGCAGTGTTATCCTCCTGTAGTTGCTGCAATCCTGGCAATCACCCCAGATACCACAGATACCTACAGCCTTCTCTACTGTCAGTTCGTTCACCACCTGTGCAATCTCAGCGAGACTGGGTTGTTCACAGCTAATTGGATACTCTCAAGCCCTTTGCCAGAAATCTTGGTGTGATTTTTGATAATGCCCTCAAATTTGATAAAACAAATGAACTCCATTGTAAAGTTTCTATTAACTCAGGGTATTAGCTTTTCTCTCTGCAGGTAATTTTCAAAAACTAATTCACACTTTTGTCTCTTCTCGGCTTGACTATTAAAACTCAATATACCCTGGAGTCAATCACTCTGACTTCTAACAGACACATGAAAACAGAATCACATCACACCAGGTTTAGCTTCTCTTCACAGGCTTCCTGTTCACTACAGTTTCATAGTTTAGTGTTTGTTTTTTAGTCTCAAAATGGTTTAGTTCCCTCTTAACTTACTAATCTCTTACACTCTTACTCTCCCTCATGATCACTTAGGTCCTTTGACCAGAAGTTGTTTGTCATACCAGGGTCTAGACTTAAGCTCAGAGGGGGCCGTGTCTTTGCAGTAGCTGCCCCTGAGCTTTGGATTTCTCTAGCTTTTTAAATGAAATCAACACCAATCTTTGGTCTTTGTTAGCGTTTTATACTTGCATATGTTTTATCTAAATTTACAGTCGTGTGCAAAAGTATTCAATCCCCTTGAAAGTCATCCTAATGTGCTGCATGACAAAAGATTTGTCCCCATATTTATCCATTCGGTATTTTTAATGTGAACTCTTATGCTGTAACAATACATTTCCAAAATCCAAATAAACCATTTTTTTTTTGATATTTAACTGAAGAAAAAAATATTCCAACCTTCAGGTATTTAAACCTCTGTGCTCTAGAAGTCCCAGGTTTATATAAATGAATTACAAATGACACAAAGGTGACAGTCATTGGACAGTCATAATTAAACACAATGATTTGTGAATCTTTTCTACTGTGTCTATCTATCTATCTAGCTATCTATCTAGCTATCTATATGGATATAAAAAGCCCTATACATATGGATATAGACTTTGTTGGACAATCACTAAAAAAATTAGGACAAAGGAGTCTTCTGCTGATGTGAGAAACAAAGTCATTGAAGGCAGGAAATGGCTACCAAAATATTGAAGAGTCTGAGTGTCCCGTTGCACACTTCTGGGTCCATCATCAGAAAGTGGATGGTTCATCACAGCACCCAGACTCCTACTAGGACAGGCCGTCTCTCCAAACTAATCATTAGAGCAAGATGTCTATTGGTGAGACAGAAGCGATTAAATATCCAACCGTCCCCCTCAGAGGTCTGCAATGCTCTTTGGCTGAAACTGGAGTGAAGGTGCAGGGGGTCCACAATTTCAAGAGCTCTTCATAAAACAGGCCTCTACAGGAGGGTATCAAGAAAGAAGCCATTCCTTAAGAAGGTCCACATAAAATCATGTATGGCATTTGCTACAAAGCACGAGAAAGAACCCATTTAAGATGTGGGAAAAGGTTTTTTGATCAGATGAGACTTTTTGGCCAGACTTCAGAGAGGTACATATGGTGTAAAACTAACCATGCCCATGAATCAAGAAACACTATACCTACTGTGAAATATGGTGGTGGCAGCATCATGATAAGGGTATGCTTTTCATGTGCTGGGACTGGAAACTACTGTCCAGAGATGCCTTCCCACCAACCTAGAGGGTCTCTATTCTGCCAAGAAGAACAGGGAAGAATCACAAATGCAAACCAGGGACATACCATAGATCCCGGAATACAGGCCGACCCGGTATATTAGCCAACCCCCTTCTCTACCTACTAAATTACATGTATTTGCCGATGACCGGTATTTAAGCCGACCCCCTTCTCCAAGCAAAATTTTCTAAATTTCCTTAAAAGTGTCTTTTCGGGTATATTTATAATGTTTATTGGCGAGAATTTGAGACTGCCGGCATTTTTGATATATAATATAATGTGCATAATTTACCAAAACACCAATAATTTTTCTAATGTACTAACTAAAAAGTTATAAATAGTGCCTAGCCTACTTTGATTAAGCTAGGAGCATGGCAGCGCGCATGGTCACAGCAGCTCAGGGCTCTCCTTTTCAGTGCACTTTTTTGTTGTTTTTGTACTTTTTTTTTGTCCTTGTTTGTGCACGATCGGTTCGGCGAACATCCGCTACACCATTCAGAACCTTATAGACATCGGTGTCCAGAGCCAGACATCTGTTTCGAGTGTTTTTCATCACACGCACAACATCCCAGACAACATAGCGAGACCAGCGGGCTCTCCGTGGATTGTTGTCGGGTCTAGGAGACGACACAGACGGAGGAGGGAAAGAAAGCAGAAGCGGGGCCGCAGATCCGGCGTTATGCTAAAGCTAAAAAAGAACCATACAAGCCCTATACAGAACTTTATTCTGCACTGAAGGAGCTGCTTTTAATCTCATTGTAGATGCGTATAGTGACAATAAAAGGAATTCTATTCTAGAAATAATTTCATACTGTACTCATCATTTAATTTGACATCTTTGGGCTGCAGGAAGGGAGGAGATATTTCCACACAATGTCCATCTTCGTTTCGATTGTGATCGCTTTCTTTTACCTTCTCTTCGTTCCTTAGCAATTATGTGTCTTGCTTGCATGGTCTTAATGAATTATATATATATAGGTAAATCACTGCAATGACGGAAATTACATCCACAAACACATGTATCTGGGCTCTGGCTGACGCTACTAACGCTCTCGGTTGTTTGTTTACAATCACGCAAGCGGATACACGTGACCGGATCCGTTTAAAGCATAAGATGTTGGTCGTAAATCAAAATAAAAAATTTCTTTTTAAACTTCACGATAATTTATTATAAATTTTATTAATAAAATCAACAACTAAAACACTTTTTTGAATAAATTCTTTATTTAATTTAAAGTACTGGCATGCAAAGTTACGTCTTCATCTGAAAGATGGCTCTGTGGTTTCGTCATTATTTACTTCCGTATTCATCGGCAAAACCGGCATTGCGCTGGAAATCTTGAATTTGAAACGATACTCGTTGTATAAACTGACCCCCAAACTCCAAGCCAAAAATCTAAGACAAAATTCTCGGCTTATATAACGGGATCTACGTTACTTATTTCAAAAGAATGAAGGTTGTTATTGCAGCAAATGGCCTCTCGACAAGGAATGAATGTGTAGGGCTTAAATACTTAGGCAAACACGAAGTTTGGAGTTTTGCTACTTCAGTTAAATATCCACAGGAGATGGTTTGTTTGGACTGGAAATGTATTGTTACAGCATAAGAGTTCACATTAAAAATACTGAATGGATAAATATGTGCACAGATGTTTTGTCATTCAGATAATTAGGATGACTTTCAATGAATACTTTATTTTGATTTATTTATTTACCATATTTATATATTTATTGGTGTATTTATGGAAATGGGATAGAACTTTGGTGAACTTCTGTTGTTTTAAATGTGCTCTATAAATAAAATTAACTTGACACTCTTTCCAGGTCTTAATGATTAATTGAAATGTCATTCAATCCAAGAGCTGAAGTTTTGAACACTCCGGGGATACATCAACACTTGATTGAAGATCATATCCCCCGAGAATATTTGTAAAAAATCGAGAGTGGTCTCCCCTTGACTTTCTCGTATACTCAGATATGGGGATGGATATTTAAGGAGTAAACCACAAGACAATGATATTTTTATATTATGTACTTTAAAGAACCATCAACAACAAATCAAATCCAATTAATAATACATTGAATAATCAAAGTAAAGTTGAATAAATAAGACTCTGCAGCTACATGTATAAAAAAGTACCACTTCCGGTAAATGGAAATAACTCAAAGTTGATAGAAATCTATGTTTTGTACCTAATACTTGAATACAAAATTTGGTTGACCTAAATGAAAGCCTACTGAAGTTATTGTGTTTACATACACACACAGACACACAGACATAATTCCAAAAATGGTATTTTCAGACTCAGGGAGTTCTAAAATGTCGAGCTTCATCAAAATCGAATTTTGAGATGATTATAATACTTTCCCTACAAGAATGTAAATTGGACTCTGGGAGGTCTAAAATGTCAAGCTTCATCAAAATCTCAAAATCGAATTTTTAGACGATTACAATACTTTCCCTATGAAAATGTAAATTGGACTCAGGAAGGTCTAAAATGTTGAGATTCATCAAAATCTCGAGGTCAGTTTTTTAGACGATTATAATACTTTCCTCATACGAGAAAGTAAAAAGGTGCCAGTAAACATCTGTTATGTTCAGGAAAGATGCCAGTACTCTGTGTGGAAACTGGAATAGGTGCAGATACTGTGCACTGGTGTGTACTTCCACTGACTAACTGGAGATACACTGACTTAGATATTTTCTTGTCTGCATCCTCTGACTTTTCATTAAGTTGCATGGAGTATTCTTTTGTCTTCATTATTTAGGTTAGCCCACCATACTGACTGACCACAAGCTGGCCCTTCCATATTCAGATGCATTTAGATGACAATCAAGTGAACCCCCAGACAGGTGGTCTCCAATGAACTAATTCTGTGACGTCTAAAACCAATGGGCTGCATCAATGATGATTTCAGGGTGTTATATTAAAGGAGCTGTGATCGATTGTTTTTTGTGTTGTGTCATCTCTAGGCTACTTTGTAGAGATCAGTTTTACTTTGACATTAAAGAGTCTTTTTATGTTGATCAGTTTCAAAAAAAAAGAAAAAAAAATAAATCCTCTGATTCAATGTTATAAAACAATAACATTTAAAAACTTCCCAGGGGTAAATACATTCTAAAGGTGTGCTCTACAGTTGGTTTTGCAGGTCAATCTTGTCATATGGACTATCACCTCATATATAGTCAGTCAGTTATTTTCTAACCCACTTAGTCCTGAACAGGGCTGCCAGGGGTGCTGGAGCCTATCACAGCTAACTTAAGGCACAAGGCAGGAACAAACCCTGGACAGGGTGCCAGATCACCACAGGGTGAACACACATACACAGCCATGGGCCAATTCTCCTAACCTGCATGTCTTTGGACTGTGGGAAGGACGAACACAGAGATGGGGAGAACGTGCAAACTTCATGCAGGTTTGAGAACTGCTGCTGGGTTTCATATTGATCATTAGTGCTGTCAAGTCCAGCCATGTGAAAAAAGTGAGCAGAGCCTCCTTCAGTTCTCTGAGTTTACATATCAAGACGTCATTGACCGTCTTTTAACATGGCCTTCTTATAACTTCACTGTAATTTAATCCTGATACTCTGTATATCCAGTTCATTATAATAACTATTCATGGTGGCTCTAAAATCTGTACTAACCCCAACTATCTCTTCTGTTTCTTTTTCCAGTGTCCTTTTGGTGGTGGCTTGCACCACCAACATCTACTCAAAGCACCGTGATGTATCAGCAGTGATGGATTAAAAGCCAGAAGTCTGCACGACAATCATCATCAAGTCCGTCCGTGAGAACCCTAAATACAAAGAGGACTACTTCATTTATGTGAGGTAGAATGCCCAGAGGGGACTGGGCGGTCTCGTGGCCTGGAACCCCTGCAGATTTTATTTTTTTCTCCAGCCGTCTGGAGTTTTTTTTGTTTTTTCTGTCCTCCCTGGCCATCGGACCTTATTCTGTTTCTATGTTAACTAATGTTGTCTTATTTTAATTTCTTATTTTGTCTTTTATTTTTCTTCAATATGTAAAGCACTTTGAGCTACTTTTTTGTATGAAAATGTGCTATAGAAATAAATGTCAGCAGTGGCTTGGCACCCTGCCCAGGATTGTTTCCTGCCTTGTGCCCTGTGTTGGCTTGGATTGGCTCCAGCAGACCCCCGTGACCCTGTGTTCGGATTCAGCGGGTTAGAAAATGGATGGATGGATGGATAAATAAATGTTGTTGTTGTTGTTCTGACCTCCGGTGACATGTGTCATATAACAGACTTATTCTGTCATTACTGATATGTGAAAAGGTAAGAACACCCCATTATTCTGAAACTCACAGAGCCACCTTTGACTGTGATAACCTGAAGAAGTCATGTTCTGGGTGATGTTATGACTGACTATGCTTGATCATTTTTGATGCACCTTCCTGCATGGTTTCTGACGATCAATACATCCTTTAAGGGATTTTTGAGAGTACGAGAGTTTCATTTCTGCTCTTAATTTTCATGTTGTACACCTAGTTACAAAGCTATAGATTTACATTTTGTGTTGCGTTTCATTTTGGGAGTTTTGCATCGGTCATTTCTATGATGATCTCCCAGAATTCCTCTTGCAGTGCACTTGCTTGTGACATCCCCAAAATCATATCTTGTCATTTTCAAGGGGTGCAAGGGGTGCTGGAGCCCATCCAGGCCAGCAAAGGGCACAAGGCAGGAACAAACCCTAGATACAGTGCCAGTCCATCGCAGGGCAGAACCTCACCTAAATTGCATGTCTTTGGACTGTGGGAGGAAGACGGAGCCTCCAGAGGGAATCCTACAAAGGGAGGACCCGAGACACGAACCCTGATCTACTTACCGTGTGGCAGCAGCACTACCTCATCTCATATTTACACTTCTTTTTATTTTACGTACAATGTATAGGCTTTTTATTTTTCAATGTGATTCTCAAGTGTGTTTTCAGTAGAAGTGCATGTGAACTGCATATAACTCAGCATGAATGGAAATCATTAATAAGTACAGGAGATTTTGCAATGGCTTTACAGTGGTCTTCAAGGAGCCCTCAATTTTAATAATACTAAATCACACTACGAGATGTGATAGATCTGATAAAGCGGTGCATAGCAAACTGCAGCCAACAAGCGGTGAGTCCCCAAGGTCTGCTATATATATTTTGGAGCAACACCAATAAGGGCTTATAAATGAAGTGTAACAATATTTTGTGGCTTTTTTTTAGGAATTTTACGTAATACTATATTTTAATAAAATATCACAAACTTTGTGAGAAAGGAAAATCTTGTGCCACAGAAAGTACTGCCTTAGTTCTATTTTAACTATGTTGCCGTAAAGTTTTGATTATTTTCTTTTTATGGTGTCTTTTCATTGCTAGCCATCGGTACAGTTTCTTATGATAAACTGATAGCTGGAAAAAAAAAATGAAATCTATTCCTTTTAAGCTTCCCACTTGGGGTTTGCTCTATTTTTGTATTTTCTCACTTTTATGTGATTTAACTTTAGGTATACTGTAAACATCTTGTTTATTTCATTGTCAGACGACTTACAGAAGAGTGACATTTAGTTAGAAAAGAGGAACTTGAACCTCTGCCCTTACATGAAAAGCGCGGTGGTAACTGAAAGGCAAAAAGCAAACGGAGCTTCTGTTCAACGTCTCCCGTGACAGAGGGATAGGAATATTTGTTGTTTTAGTTTTTGTTTTTTTTTGTTCTTTGTGGTTTCTTTTATGACGACTAGCTGTTGTTTCTGAACTACATTTCCCAGTACCCTGCCACATCAAGGTTTGTTATGAGAAATGTTCGTCCATTGTAAACATTTCTTGTGCGTTAATGTGTCTCTCTGTCATCACACCAGTTTAACTTTTTTCTTAGATTAACATTTTTAAACAAACTGATATTTCCCAGTCATTTGGATGCCATATCTGGCAGTCAAGTACGTATGCCGCTAATCATTTGGTTTTTTAAATTGGAAAGCCTACGTATGCCGAGTTTGACAGAGCGTCTGACCGTGTTACCATAAACAGTAAAAGATGCTCATTTGTTTATGACAAAATATAACATTAAATGTGTGTTATACAATACCTTTCAATATTCACTTCTTTTGTTTCTGAAACCTTTGAAGGTGGCACAGTAATTCAGTAAGTTGTTTTCAAAAGGTATGCAGTCCCCTTCAGCTTCTTTGCATTTGGTTATGTTGCAGCCATATGTTAGATCAGAATCAGAATTCACTACATTTACACTAATGCATACTCTGGGTGGACGTCTGCAGCATACAAGGACAACACAGAATATGAAAAGATAAAATAGGATAAAAAAATGTTTGGGTAGTCCAGTGTGGCCATAAATAGTGTGACAAAGTAACTGGGCAAAAGTAGTGGCAGAATAATCAAAAAAGACTGATATTTGTAGTCAAAATGGGAAAAATAACATTCGACAGCCTCATCATAACATTCAGGGCTATTTAAATAATGGTGGCAGGAAGGAAGTTGAGGGCAGAAAGAAAATGGCATCAACGTGGTTGTCCGGAAGTGAAGTCACTGTGGGTGGGCCGGAAGTGATGTCGTCATGGCTGGCTGGAAAGTGAGGTCATCGTGGGCGGACCAGTAGTGACATCATCATGGCTGGCCGGAAGTGGTGTCATCGAAGGTGGACAGGAAGTGGTGTCATCATGGCTGGCCAGAAAGTGATACATTATCATCAAGGGAGGACTGGAAACTGCTTTCATCATGGCTGGCTGGAAAGTGAGGTCATCGTGGGCGGGTCACAAGTGATATCATCATGGCTGGCTAGAAAGTGATGTTATCAGAGGTGGACCAGAAGTCACATCCTCATAATTGGCCGGAAGTTATGTCATATGGGATGGACTGGAAGTGATGTCATCGTTGGTGGGCTGGAAGTGATGTCTTCATTGCTGGCTGGAAGTGATGTCATCATGGGTGGGCCAGAAGTGACATCATCATGGCTGGCCGGAAAAGTGATGTTATTGAAGGTGGACTGGAAACTGCCGTCATCATGGCTGGCCAGAAGTGACATCATCAGAGGTGAGTCAGAAGTGGCGTTTTTATGAGGAGCTGGAAGAGATGGTAACAAATGGGACTGGGGTGGAAAAGAAGGATTAATCTTCTGTTAGTTTGTTAAAAGAGGGAGGAAGGCTTTAGTGCTCCGTTCCAATTTCTTATCTTTTATTATTTCATGCTCTTTTGGACCCTTTGCTTGCCCCCTAAGCACACGTGTGTGACAATAGAAACTGAGTAAAAGCTCAGGTCTGATCGGTCAGAGTAACTGCAGTGGAAGAAATCAGTTTAGGTGATGTGTTGTTTTAGCTTTCACTGCATGAAGATGTTTACCGGAGTGAAGTTGCTGGAATAGGTGATGCCCTGGGTGAGATGGATCAACTTCCTCACGCTGGCCTCATACAGGACTTGAATGGGTGATACGTTACAGGCTATGATCTTTTCACAGGTTCTGATAATGTGTTGCAAATTCGCTTTAGCCTGAGCCGAGGCAGCACCAAACCTGAACGTTACAGATGAGGTCAGAATGGACTATGATGGTTGTGTAGAATTGGACCAATATTTCTTGGAGGAGAACTCATAATAGACAAATTTCTAGTCCAGGAGTAATCCACTGTAAAATGTTTTAAAGAAAGTAGCAATATTTGAATAGATCACTTACATAAAATTTGTACAGGAAAATGACACCTTTTATTGGCTAACTAAAAAAATAACAATTGTGGACCACCAGGCTGGCACTGCCAGCTTAACCCAACACAGACAAGCATGGGACACAAGTTCAAGGCACACTCTGATTTTTATTTTATTTTTTTTTTCCCTTTCCCCACAAGTATAACACACAGTCCCATCACAAGCACAGCACAATACAACAAGTCACTTTCTTCACACTTTTTTTCCTCCTCCTTCACTCCTTGGGTCAAGTTTCGTCGCTCCTCCTCCCGACTCTGGCTCCCCGAGTAGTAGCTGCTGGCTCCTTTTATAACAGACCTGGAAGTGCTCCAGGTGCTTGATTACTCATTTCCGGCAGCACTTCCGTGTGTGGCAGAAGAACTGCCAATAAGGACTCAGCAGTTCCTGCTGTAGCACACCCTGGGGGCACCTTTCGATCCTAACAGGGCTGCATCGCACTGCAACTCCCATGAAGCCATGCGGGAGTCCAAGGCACCACTGCAATCCCAGGGCATTGCCATCTAGCGTCCCGGGAAGGTGACACTCTGGCAACACTTGCTCTCTCGGTTCTCCCAGCGTGGAGGCTTCTCGGCTGGGCAAGAGTCTACACAATATGGAAGCTTTTGAGGAAACTCAGACCCCCTCTTCAGGCAAGAAGAGGCCTGAGATGACTGGAAAGTTTGCATATTGTAATATTTTTAGTTAGCCAATAAAAGGTGTCATTTTGTTTGACTTCTCATTACATCCATAAAAGCTAACACTGTACAACACTAGTACTCTTCTAAAACTTATAATAAATTCACTGACCTCCAAACATCAAACAAAACTTTACAGTTGATCGGCAGTAGCTTCCATATCTTAAAATAACTTAAGCATACTGTATAGGCTTCTATAATTACAATTTTGTTTTTTTTTAGGGTTAGACAAATGTACTACATAATAAAATGCTAAGGTCTTTCTGTCCGCTCCCTCAGAGCAATCTGATTGGTCAGTTTCACTTTTTATTTACTTGTCCTATAACGGATAGTCAGTGTGATTTTCTGTGCTGTAGTGCCTTTCACATCTATCTATCTATCTATCTATCTATCTCTGTCTGTCGTACAGTGTCTTTCATGCCTATCTATCTATCTATCTGGTATCCTTTTTGGACTTTTAGATAATGAGCAATCACTCAACTAAAATCACTCGTCTTCAGTTTTTCAATTTGTTCTTCTTCTAGATCTTTAACTCTTAATGAAGGGAAATGATAATGATGAGCAGTCTGCTCTTTCTGTAATTTGCTACTGAATAAATTATAAATTAAATTAATAATATGAGGATTTGAATATTAGTATTTGAATAGAGACACAAAAAATAATTAAGCATTTGATTGGCACCTCCAGCCATAAAATTCACAAGACATATGTGAGCAAATCAACATTCACTGCAGAATGATCCACAATACCACTGTGCCTCCTGTTAGGAAAAAACACATATATATTTTTTTAAACAAATATCATTTTTAATAGAGACATAATGTAACTCTTTCATAATGGGTAGTAATTGCTTGACAGGTGTTAGCCTTGCAGCTTTGATAAAACTCTCAGCTACTAGTAAGAAGATTGGAAGATATCTTCAGATACTTGCAGCTTCATGATACAATTATTGAGAGTACTCCTCAAGACTGCTTTAGACATAGGCAAGGGACAATGATGTCCAAGCTAAGGATTAGTTCAAAAGCTTTAATCCTGTTACTGGGTTGATGGGCTCTAACATACAGTAGTTACAGATTTCTTTTGTACAATTCACACTTGTTAATGACGTAAGATGTCAGAGTCCTGTGGGGTACCAGTGGAGGTGGCAGGACAAAGGAGCCGAGCTTTGGTTATCACAGTAGACATCATTCAAAGGTTCTTGAAATGGGAGCCATGTGGCCAGCATCTCAGTGCTGCTCAACAGACATTTTTGAGTGAGAATGGAGATGAGAGACAGGGAGAGAGAGACAGAGACCACTGGAGAATGAAAGAGAAAAAACCGATCTTGACTTTAATTTTATTCCTGTTTTTAACTATTTATAGGAATTGTTTATTAATTTATTGGATTTATTTTCCAACAATGCACTGTTTTGTTGTTTTTTTTTTTATGCAGGATATTTATTGAAGGTTTGAATTATCAATAAACACGTTATGCATTTTACACCACAGCCTAGTGCATCCTCTGGTATGACTATCGATATCCTGGGAAACCGAATGAGCCCATGATGTTTCATTACAGAGGAAAACAGTGTAACATTATAGATTACATAACCACACAACAATGAAATTATCTCTATTTATCAATGTTACCCAAAACATTAAATAAAGGGAAAGTTAATACATGGAAATTACATAGAACAGTGAACCATGAACTAAAAGAGAAAACTCTCCCTGTAAAAATTTTTAATATGAAAATATTTCTCAAAAATTTTATGATAATAATAAATGAAGCACTGGATGAGTATTTAATTGTTAAGGTTCACGTTTATTTATTTTTTTTATATTACAATGTATTATTTCATAATGTTAAATAAAAAAAAGTTACATCAAAAATGCCGCCCTTCCTAAAGTGTTGCTTGAACTGATATTCCTCATTGCTTTGCCCAACACGCTGACCCTGGAGCTGAGTTTGCTGCTATGTTTGAGTGTCCCTATAGACATAAATAATAATTCTAATTAACAACTGACCCTTTGTGTTTGAGTGTCACCTGCAATGGACTTGGTGCACCGTCCGAGGTCCGTTCCCCCATTCAGCCTGAAACTGCCAGGACGGGCAACAACAACAAAAACAATTTATTTCTTGTTTAGCCAGAAATCACACAAGGAATGCCTCAATGGGCTTTAACTGGCCCTGTTTAACAGCCCCCTAGCCTTGACTCCCTAAGGAGACAAGAAACAAAGCTCCCTAAAAACAAAAACCTTGTAGGAGAAAAAAATGGAAGAAGGCAATTCAGAGGGAGACCCCCCTTCCAAACAGTTTGGGTGTGCAATGGTTGTCAAAAAACAAAAAAAAAACAGGCTAAATACGACACGCAAAACAGAACACAAGCAATCCTCTTCACAGAGCTAGATGGCCAATCAATCACGGCCACCGCAGAAATACAACACAACAGTACAAACAACTTTGCTCTTGCACAGCACTGCTCACCAAGTCCAGGCACAGAGCATTGTGACAACTCTCAAGGCAAAATACAAGAATTAGATAATATCACTCACTAACTACAGAACTATCGCATATGAGGATACAGTTTTTTTCAAATACATCAAAAACAAAGTAGAACATAATTAACACAAATGAAAAATAACACGATATGTTCATCAGCTGACTGTAGAACCATGGCCTGATTGTAGAAAAGAAGTCAGACAAGAGAGACACAGTCAGAGTCCTGGAGACCACAGCCAACAAGCCACCTCCACCCTACTGGCCATTCTATCAGCTGAGTCAATGCTGGGATGGCCAACTTGATGAAAGGACCCTTCTGCTCAATGATTCCAGTGATCCTGTATCTGAGTTTTCCATAGGCAGGCAAACAACTTGGCAGTAAAGCAGTGGCACCAAGCACCACATGAGAATGCCGAGAAGAGAAACAGAATAGGAGCGTGTTAGTAACAGTTTGTAAATATTGTATTACTTATATTTTAGTACTAATGACTAACAACAGAGATGCAGTGTGTTCAGTTAATCAGCAGCTCTAGTCAGGGTGTGCTAAACTGAAGTCATGAATCTTCAGCTGGGATTTAAATGCTGAGACTGAAAAGGCATCTCTTATTGGAGCAGGCAAATCATTCAACAGCTTCAGGGCCCTGTAACTAAAAGTTCAACCTCCCACTGTTATTTTATTAATCCTTGAAATCATAAGTAGGCCGACAACTTGAGGTCTTACTGTGTGCTTAGATTTGTTAGTAACGATAAGTTCAGATAAGTATACAGGGCTTTAGTCATTTAAGGCTTTATGTTAAAAGGAGGATTTAGAAATCTCCCTTAAACTTAACTATGTGTTCTTACTTTAAAGTTCTTGTAATAATTCTTGCAGCAGTGTTTTGCATTAACTGACAGCTAAATAAAGAAACATCTGAACAGCTGGTGAACACCACATTGTAGTAGTCAGTCCTACTAGAAATAAATGCATGAATTAATTTTTCAGAATCCTGCACATTTACAAAACACTTTTTTTAAGATGGAAAAAACACATTTTAGATATGTTAAAAGAAGGGTTTAGAAATCTGCCCTAAACTTAACCGGGAGCCAGTGTAAGGAACTGGAGTTATGTGTTCGTACTTCCTAGTTCTTGTAATAATTCTTGCAGCAGCATTTGAAATTAACTGAACGCTAAATAAAGAAGGCTTTGAACAGCCCATGAACACCACATCGCAGTAGACAACTCTACTAGAAATAAATGTTTGAGTTAATTTCTCAGTGGCTTGAATATTTAGAAAACACCGGGCTTATTCAGTAAAACTAATTTGGATCACAAAGAAGTTAAATAAGGACAAAATATTGTTGCAATCAGCATCGTTTCCTTCCAATAATTAACATTTCAGTATTATCTGTTTTCAAAGACAAGTTGTTCTCATCCATCGACTCCTTTAACTCACTAACACATCTAGCTCTGGCTCTCCCTAACCCTAAATTGAATTATTCAGGTTTGAAAATGTTACTGTAGGCAAACCATGGTACGATGCTGAAAATGGTGAAGCAAACAAAAGAAAGCTGATTTTTAAAGCTTATAAAGGCAGTTTACCGAGTAACAAAGGTCCCCACCACTGTTAAATGGCAGAACAATAGTTCGCTCTTTTTAACTCAATAACATAAAGTTAAGCGGTTCACATGTTTATGCCGTCTGGGCTGCCTCACTGGAATGCATGTCTCTTTCAGCTCCCAATCAAGTTTCTGTCACATTCAATGTTTACAAGAAAAGCTGCTGTCTGCCCAGCTGCCCAAAAGCTGCCAGGGTTACATTATGTTGTAAAGCATTTAAAGGTTATCTTTTATTTTGATCTCAATTAAAATAGATTAATCTAGCCTACTGTAACACAGTAAGAAATGAAAAGCCCATGTATGGACTACTATTTTATCTGAGCCAGAGTATTCAGTTCTGTTGCGATCAAAACAATTTCACCTTCCACTATTATAATCAACAGTGCTTCCTAGGGTTTGCTCTAGTAAAATTTAGCTTGCAGTAATTTCTTGATCAAAATGCTGAAAAACGGACACTTCACTATAGCTGATCCTTCACCCAGTGAAGAAAAATCCGTTAATCATATGAGGGCAATGTGGCTCCAATTAACAGAATTACTGTAAGTGCTATCCCAGGTCTTTACATAGACCGCAGTCTTATGTTTTGCCAAGCTTCTACTTTTCATAAGCAAAGCAAATTTTAGAAGATGCAACTTGCTGAAAGTGGATCGGGTTGCCAAAATTTAAGACCACCTAGAAGTGATTAAAAAATAATCGAGAAATACCACAAAATAATAATGCTGTTGAAAGGATGGCGAGCCTTTGCCAAAAAAACAGCAGCAGGGAAACGGAGACAAAACGTTTTTGAAGAACAAAACGGGATGCTTGAAGTAAATTTGCTGGCAGAGATGTGAAGCAAAAAACAAGACCATGTGTTTATATTCCACCTACAAAGTAAGACGTTGGAAAACAAAGGTTTTGTTAAAGTTTAAAAGTTTTGGTTTTCAGCATCTCTTCTTCACTCAACATTAATCAAAGTACATTATGGATGTTTTAAATATGTTTTAAATGGCCCTGTTGGTCAAGATTATGAGCACAATTTTGAATGTTTTCGATTTAATTTATTGTAGACAAATTTATGTTATTAAATATGAAACAGTGAGCCAATACTGATTAATTTAAATTTAGCGGTACAAAATACAACTACTGCAAGATTTTCACTTTTTCTCTTTTTTAACACAGTGACTGCTGGATTATGAGGGCGCTGCCGTATAGGCCTATGCATATAACATATGATAGATAATGAACTCTATAGATAGATAGATAGATAGATAGATAGACAGAACTTTATTGGTCTCCAGGAGAAAATTTGAGATGGGTCCAGCTGCAGACCTCCACAGTTCCATGATTCAGTAGCTCTGTTGAACAGCCAATTGGACTGCAGGTTTTTGTCACATGCTTGAGTCAGAGAACACTCCCCCAACTCTAATCTTAACCACAGTGACACTTGCCATAATCCCTGACGTATAACGTAAGGTGACAACCTTCTTAATGGAGTGAAGCCCTGGAGGTCCGAATCTTCTGGGAAATTTGGCTTTTTACAGAAGGTAAATATTTAAATAAATACACACACACACACACACTTTGATCTTAACAAAGAAGAAAATTAAAAAGAAAGAAAACTTCAGACTTGGCATTCCCAGTCCCAGTGAGACATACCTGTTGGTATAAAGGACCCCCATAATGTTTCTTGAAACACTTCTGCTGAATAATTCGTTGGCTGAAAGTACTCGGTGTTAGTGTGTCCGAGAAAAGATGTGCAGCATTGGTCATAATGGTTTCGTTTTCATTCTCCCTTTTGCTATGACCACCAGGGGATCTGGGGTGCATAACTGAGCCTGCCCTTTTAATTAGCTTGTTCATACGGTGGGCCTCTCTTCAATACTTACAAAAAAATGTAAAGAAATGTATTTGGAAACAATGGGTTTATTATTAACCGTAACTATGTCACAAATGTAAAGAAACTGTTAATTACTTTATTTTGACCAGCAATAAACCTAAAAGTCTGAATTTGAATGAGAGAACTTGAAGGAGTAAAGGATTAGAAGCTCACACTCCACAAATGTAATCCATTGCTTTGTAGTTTCCACGCTTGTTTCATACAACACATTTGGTGGTTGGTGACTGTTTGTGTTCAATTTGCAGCAGAGTGTCCATGTGCTGCTGTCCATGTCAGATGCCTTGTGATGAAGAAATGCCCTCAGGGCAGGGATCTGCATCAGTTCCAGAGCCTACAGGTTTCATATCATCCAATTGATTGTCACTGTCATTATCATCAAAATATTCATCCTACAACAAACCTAGTTGTTTCAAAACATCAGCAGCTTCCGTATAACTGCGGAATAGAACTAGACTATTTTCTGCAAGCTGTTGCATCTAAATGAAAAATTCTATGGCTATGCACAAGATGGCAGCACTATAGTAGGTAACTGAGACGTAGCAGCAAAGTATAACGTTGATCGGCAAAATTCGACAAAGTGTTTTTCACAGTGAATATGCTGTGCCTGCCGGTGACCTTGTTTGCCAAATATTTTCCTAGAAATTCACTGTGCGGCCAGCTTCTGTGAACATTTTTTCCCGAACGCCCCATGATGCTTTGCAAGGCCAGTGTGACATCACAGAGCTATAGCAGGTGTAGCTCCATTCATGTGGTTTCCAAAACTTCCACAGCTTTGTCTTTCTAATAAGGCATGGACAATGAGTGTTGACTTGTTGACATGCATGCAAATAATTCTACAGTTCAAGTATCTTTGTTTGCAATGGTGATGGACAGGTTGACCAATGATGTCAGACAGGGGTCACTTTGGACTATGATGTTCACAGATGACATTGTGATCTGTAGTGAGAGTAGTCAACAGGTTGAGGTGAACCTGGAGAGGTGGAGGTACACAATGGCAGAAGTGGAATCAATGTCAGTAGGAGTAAGACAGATGAGAGGGAAAGTGGTGGAAGGGTGCAAGTGTAAGTAGCAGAGGTACTGAAGGTTGATGAATTTAAATACTTGGGTTAAACAGACCTAAAGAACAGAGAGTGAAGAAGAGAGTGAAAGTAGGGTGGATTGGATAAAGAAGAGTGTCAGGAGTGATTTATGATAGAAGAGTAACAGCAAGAATGAAAGGGAAGTCTATAAAACGGTTGTGAGACCAGCTATGTTATACAGCTAGGTCCATAAATATTTGGACAGAGACAACTTTTTTCTAATTTTGGTTCTGTACATGACCACAATGAATTTTAAATGAAACTCAGATACAGTTGAAGTGCAGACTTTCAACTTTAATTCAGAGGGTTGAACAAAACGATTGCATAAAAACGTGAGGCAACTAAAGCATTTTATTAACACAATCCCTTCATTTCAGGGGCTCAAAAGTAATTGGACAATTGACTCAAAGGCTATTTCATGGGCAGGTGTGTTCAAGTCCGTCGTTATGTCTTATCAATTAAGCAGATAAAAGGCCTGGAGTTGATTTGAGGTGTGGTGCCTGCATGTGGAAGATTTTGCTGTGAACAGACAACATGCGGTCAAAGGAGCTCTCCATGCAGGTGAAAGAAGCCATCCTTAAGCAGCAAAGACAGAAAAACCCATCCGTGAAATTGCTACAATATTACAAGTGGCAAAATCTACAGTTTGGTACATCCTGAGAAAGAAAGCAAGCACTGGTGAACTCAGCAATGCAAAAAGACCTGGAAATCCACAGAAGACAACAGTGCTGGATGATCACAGAATCATTTCCATGGTGAAGAGAAACCCCTTCACAACAGCCAACCAAGTGAACAACACTCTCCAGGGGGTTGGCGTATCGATATCCAAGTCTACCATAAAGAGAAGACTGCATGAAAGTAAATACAGAGGGTGCACTGCAAGGTGCATAAGCCTCAAGAATAGAAAGGCTAGATTGGACTTTGCTAAAGAACATCTAAAAAAGCCAGCACAGTTCTGGAAAAACATTCTTTGGACAGATGAAACCAAGATCAACCTCTACCAGAATGATGGCAAGAAAAAAGTATGGAAAAGGCGTGGAACAGCTCATTATCCAAAGCATACCACATCATCTGTAAAACACGGTGGAGTCAGGCAGTGTGATGGCTTGGGTGTGCATGGCTGCCAGTGGCACTGGGACACTAGTGTTTATTGATGATGTGACACAGGACAGAAGCAGCCGAATGAATTCTGAGGTGTTCAGAGACATACTGTCTGCTCAAATTCAGCTAAATGACGTCAACTTGATTGGGCGGCGTTTCATAATACAGATAGACAATGACCCAAAACCTACAGCCAAAGCAACCCAGGAGTTTATTAACACAAAGAAGTGGAAAATTCTTGAATGGCCAAGTCAGTCACCTGATCTTAATCCAATTGAGCAGGCATTTCACTTGTTGAAGACTAAACTTCAGACAGAAAGGCCCACAAACAAACAGCAACTGAAAGTAAAGCCGCTGCAGTAAAGGCCTGGCAGAGCAATAAAAAGGAGGAAACCCAGCATCTGGTATACAATATACAAGAGAAACTGACTGATTAAGGTTGAGACTTTATACTGCTGCGACCACAGACACACTATGTTTCCAGATGTGCAAGTGGAAAACAATACAACCAACCCAAACAAGATGCTCACAAACGTATAGATAGTTATTCACTTACTCTCATAGAAGGTTCGGGAACGTAGGTCATATATGATCAGAACTGGGTCAAAGGCATAATGCAAGCACATGAGGAAGGGAGTTTGCACTGAAATGACAATGCATCATTGGTCCAAGGGGTACAGTGAGGAAGCATAAGACCATCATAAAAATAAGGTCCACCGGCTGCTCTGGGTTTCTGCCTCCATCATGTACAATTAGAGAACTTGCTGGACCAGCTCAAAAACAAAATTCAAGATATGATAGAGCCACCCGATGTGGCTAGATTTCTAGCAAGAAAAGCTGCTATTCATCCAGGTTGTATGGAGTGTTAGTCATGTCCACTCTGCTTTTGCTCTAGACATATTTAAAATTGAAATCAATATAATGATGTAAAATAGATATAAGTTTGAACGCATTCCTCTGCTTGCTTTGTACGCAATCTTACTGCCTAGGAATTAAGGGGTTAAATGGAAAACTGAAGTTATCAGTGTTGTCAAGTCTGATTTACACTGACGGTGGCCACAAATGGAACTGCAGCTGCATCTCTGCAACAGGCTGCAAAATGAATATATAAACATTTTTCATCAAATAGTTTGGGGTATTCAGGTCTACATGGAAAAGAATCCTAAAGTGGGGAGGTGGATATCACCAGAGCCCTCCATGACAAAATGGGCTGCTATACAAATTTTAACAGACCAGGGGCCTCATGTATAAACGTTGCGTACGCACAGAAATGTTGCGTAAGAACTTTTCCACGTTCAAATCGCGATGTATAAAACCTACACTTGGCGTAAAGCGGCGCACTTTTCCACGGTACCTCATGCCTTGTCGTACGCAAGTTCTCCGCTCGGTTTTGCAAACTGGCGGCACCCAGCGTCAAAGCAATGGTACTGTTCTTGTGTGATTACTCATTATTTTCATGACGCGGCTTTATAAATACACAGAAACTAACCGCATATTGTTTATTAGTGTAATGCATCTGATTGTAATTAACTCGTAACAATATAATGGTCCAGGGAACAGCCATAAATACCATAACTGCTTTAGCGTTGTTACTCTCACTTCTATTTCTTCTTCTTCTTCTTTCAGCTCCTCCCGTTAGGAGTTGCCACAGCGGATCATCTTTTTCCATATTACTCTCACTGCACGACTCGGAGTATTTATATCACTGTATCTGAGTGTGAATCACAGCAGCAGCTGATCGGAAAGAGAATTATCGGTATACAGCTTTAAGGACACGCTGTCTCAGCCACTGCAAAATGTTTTAAAGCCTTTCCTGTACGGACCTCGCGGTTCAGAAACAGTTTAATCCCAAGAACTTTAAATGCACTCAATCAATTGCTCCTTGTAGAACTGTTTGTACTTATAAGTACAATCACCCCACTGTAAACTTGCACTACAGTTATAATATCTCACAACCTGAGCCACTTTATAAAGCGCGTATTTACATATGATGACGATATCATTTTAAGGTGAAATGCAGCAAAATATGTTTGTTAAATTATACACATAAAACTTTAACTTCATTTAAATAATCTATATTCTTCACTGGGAGTGTCGTGAAGGATAGAATAATTAAACATGTACTACGAAGATATTTCAATGTTCTTTAAACGTTTTGAAGAATCGGCGCTAAGCTTACAGATGGCTTAACGGCTATTACAGAGCTGATTGTATGGCGATCGGTTACTTGGGGAAAGAAAAGCAAGGACTCTTGGGGCGGCCACGCAATATATATTGAATATAAAACAGAAAGAGAAAATAACAACACAGCTAAAAACGCAGCGACAAATTTCGACAAAAGATAATGCTTGTCATGAGCACGAGGCTCATGAAACACATGTTTAATAATGTGCTTTAGCTCCTATCATCATGAAAATGACATCACGTATACATCTCAGTATTTTAGTTATTCAGAGAGCTGTAATATCACAAATGTAATGGACTCTGTGTCCAGTTGGAGGAAGAGAGCCAGTTTAAGAAGCAAGTAGTGATTCACACACATAGATCACATACGAGTAGAAGATCAAATACAAAACAAAGCATTTAACGTGCTACTTTAATTACGATGTGATTTTGAGAAACTGGTTAATTAAACGATTTTAAGATGAAGTTTATAATGTTCTACTAAATGACAAAATAAACTACGTGATTAAAGTGGAAAATTCGAGATTAAAGTTGACATTTCGTGCTTTTTCCCCACCGTGTGCCTTTTTTCT
This sequence comes from Polypterus senegalus, assembly GCF_016835505.1. Taxonomy (NCBI): domain Eukaryota; kingdom Metazoa; phylum Chordata; class Cladistia; order Polypteriformes; family Polypteridae; genus Polypterus; species Polypterus senegalus. The sequence continues at coordinate 17,118,273 of NC_053162.1, forward strand.
CTGTACCCTAATAAACTTTCATATGACACTCAGACAGTGGGCTTACAACTCTTCTTTTCACGGCAACTTTGATAAGTGACTTCTTTTTTATTTCCGGCACTGTGCGATTTTGTGAATGTGAGCTTTCAAGTTTCTCCAACACGCTATGTCACTCGATCAACTTCATTTTGTTGATTATACCACGGTTTATTTGAACAAATAGTATGTTTTTTCCTTTGCCTCCACTTGGTATTCGCTGAAATTCTTATATTTTCCCCTGTGCTTTTCCCATTGTCTTTTCACAGAAGGCTGCGCTTAAGGGCGATTTATATTGATTTGCATATTCAAATAGGCGTAATTCTGGGAGGATTTGGGGCATTACATAATGCGCGTGCACGAGCGTTAGTTTTCACGCTGATCGGGATTTATGTAACGGAAGAACCTGCATCTGGATTTTTCTGTGCGTAAGCACATTTCGGCTTTTGTGCTTACGCCATGTTATAGTGCGAGTTCTACGCACGGCGTTATACATGAGGCCCCAGGCATGTGCAAATGTGTTAATGAGCGTGATGGATTACATAAAAACATACAAAATTTGCCAAATTTGTTTAGCTAAGAGCAAAGCTGTCCCATTAACTCATCCAGATACTTCTCCAAGCTTATCAAAGTTTCTGCTTCAACTTTATGGTTCGGTAATTTATTCCAGATTCCCACACTTGCATAAAGAAGTGCTTCCCGGCTTCGGTCCTAAATGCAGGTCCTCTTAATTTGCACTGGTGTCCTCAAGTACATGAATTATTGTTAAGTTGAAAGAGGCCTTCAGGGTATTCTTTTTCAACACCTGTGTGGATTATGTAGGGTTAGGGTTAGGGTTTCCATGCAGTCTCTTCTGTTAGAGACTAAAGAGGTTTGATTCTCCGAGTCTATCACAGTAGGACATGTTCTTAAGTGCCATAATGCACTTGGCTCCTCTCCTCTGCACAGCTTCAAGTGCTGCTATGTCTTTCTTGTACTATGATGACCAGAACTGCACACAATGTTCTAAATACAGTCCCACTAGTGCATTACACAGTCTGGGCATAATGTCTGTAGACTTATATTTTAACGATGCAACCTAACATTTAATTTACTTTTTTAATCACTTTTGCACATTTCTTAGATAATGAAAAGGTTGTGTTAACATAAACCCCAAAATCCTTTCATAGGTCACTTCCCACTGATGTTCCTTTTGCCCACGTTTAGCACCTTGCACTTTTCAACATTAAATCGCATTTTCCAAGTGTTCGCCCAGTCCTGATGTTTGTCCAGGTCTTTCTGAATTGTGTTTTCTACCTCATCAGTGACTGCCACTGTTTCACTGTTAGTATCACCTGCAGATTTTACAAGTCAGCTAACTATGCTGGAATCATTGTCATTAATATAAATCAGAAATGTAACAGCCAATGACAGACCCCTGAAGGTCTCCACTGCTGACCTCATTCTCCTCTTATTTGTTGGACAGAAATATAAGTAACAAGCTGGTTATGTTTGCAGATGAAGACAGGTGGATTGGCAGTTAATCTGGAATCCATTTACAGAAGTACTGGAATCTTGGAAAGTGAGAGGACGCCTGAGGAGTGGAGAAAAAGTGTACTAGTACCAATTTTTAAGAATAAGGGGAATGTGCAGCGCTGTAGTAACAGTGGGATAAAATTGATGAGCCACAGCATGTAGTTATGGGAATAAGTAGTGGAAACTGGGTTAAGAAGTGAGGCGATGATTAGTGAGCAGCAGTATGGTTTCATACCAAGAAAGAGCACCACAGATGTGATGTTTGTTCTGAGGGTGTTGATGGAGAACTATAGAGAAGGTCAGAAGGAGTTGCATTGCGTCTTTGTGGATCTTGAAAAAGCATATGATAGGGTGCCTTGAGAGGAGTTGTGGTATTGTATGAGGAAGTCGGGAGTGGCAGAGAAGTATGTAAGAGGGAAGTGTGACAGTGGTGAGGTCTGCAGTAGGAGTGACAAATGCATTGAAGGTGGAGGTGGGATTACAACAGGGATCGGCTCTGAGCACTTTCTTATTTGCAATGGTGATGGACAGGTTGACAGACGAGATTAGACAGGAGTCCCCGTGGACTATGATGTTTGCTGATGACATTGTGATCTGTAGCGAGAGTAAGGAGGAGGTTGAGGAGATCCTGGAGAGGTGAAGATATGCTCTAGAGAGGAGAGGAATGAAGGTCAGTAGGAACAAGACAGAATACATGTGTGTGAATGAGAAGGAGGTCAGTGGAAAGGTGAGGATGTAGGGAGTAGAGTTGGTGAAGGTGGATGAGTTTAAATACTTGGGATCAACAGTACAGAGTAATGGGGATTGTGGAAGAGAGGTGAAGAAGAGAGTGCAGGCAGGGTGGAATGGCTGGAGAAGAGTGTCAGGAGTGATTTGTGATAGACGGTTATCAGTAAGAATGAAAGGGCAGATCCACACGATGGTAGTGAGACCAGCTTTGTTATATGGGTTGGAGACGTTGGCACTGACCAGAAAGCAGGAGACAGAGCTGGAGATTACAGAATTCAAGATGCTAAGATTTGCATTGGGTGTGACGAGGATGGACAGGATTAGAAATGAGGACATTAGAGGGTCAGCTCAAGTTGGACAGTTGGGAGACAAAGTCAGAGAGGCGAGATTGTGTTGTTTTGGACATGTGAAGAGGAGAGATGAGGGGTATATTGGGAGAAGGATGTTAAGGATAGAGCTGCTAGGCAAGAGGAAAAGAAGACGGCCTAAGAGAAGGTTTATGGATGTGGTGAGAGAGGACATGCAGGTGATGGGTGTAACAGAGCAAGATGCAGAGGACAGGAAGATATGGGAGAAGATGATCTGCTGTGGCGACCCTTAATGGGAGCAGCCGAAAGAAGTAGATGAAGAAGACAGGGACTGGACAGGATACAGGCTCGGGCAGATTTTTGGCAGATGAAATTTAATGTAAGTAAATATAAAGTGTTACACATAGGAAGTAAAAATGCGAGGTTGGAATACACAATGGAAGGTCTGAAAATGGAGAGTACACCTTATGAGAAGTATTTAGGAGTCGTAGTGGACTCAACACTATCAACTGCCAACTGCCAGACAGTGTTCAGAAGCCATTAAGAAGACTAACAGAATGGCAGGTTATATAGTGCCCTGATGTGTAGAGTACAAGTCCAAGGATGTTCTGCTCAGGTTTTCATATCACACTGGTGAGGCCTCATCTGGAGTACTATGTGCAGTTTTGGTCTCCTGGCTACAAAAAAGGACATAGCAGAAAAAGTTTAAGCAAACAATTGCAGTTTAAGCCAAAGCGAATTAAGAGGAGACACGATTGAAGTGTTTAAAATTATGAAGGAAATTAGTCAAATGGATTGAGACTGTGACTTTAAAATTAGTTCATCAAGAACATGGGAACTCAGTTGGAAACTTGTTAAGGGTAAATTTCACTTAAACGTTAGAAAGTTTTACTTCACACAGAGAACCACAGACACGTGGAATAAGTGACCAAATAGTGTTGGAGACAGTAGGAGTTTAGAAACTTTCAAAACTTGGCTTGATTTTATTTCAAAAGAATTAAGTGATTAGGACTGGCGAGCTTTGTTGGGCTGAATGGCCTGTTCTCGTCCAGATTGTTCGAATGTACTCTGTCTCCTGCTGGTTAACCAACTACAGATCCAGTTCTGTAGGTCAATATGCCACTTTGGGTCCTACTTTGATCTTGGTTATTGGGGTATTTTATTATTTCCCACCATCCAAGTATCAGAAGATGTTCAATAAATTGATGTATGGATGGATTAGAAGAAGAATAAAATGTTCCAATCTATTCAACATAATAAATAATCCATAATGTCTGCCTTAGTAGGACCAGTGCTTTGCCAGCTCCCACCACAGTCCATCCATCCATTATCCAACCCACTATATTCTAATACAGGGTCAAGGGGGGCGTCTGCTGGAGCCAATCCCAGCCAACACAGGGCGCAAGGCGGAAAAGAAACCCCGGGCAGGGTGCCAACCCACCGCAGTCCTACCATATTTTTTTTATATATTTCTAATTTAATTCAAAACTGAACGGCAAATGCAGTATTCAGCAGAAGCTAAGCTGTCCTATACATTAAAATAATAAAGTAAATTGTGAAGTACCTGGAGTATGAAGTTACATAAATGGTTCTGAAATGTTTTACTTTCAGAAGCCAAAACATACAGCACCTGAAATTCTCTTTTCCTCCACCTTCCCAACTGTTTTTTTGGTTAATTCAAACAGCCACCCATATGCACAAAACGATCTCACACGTATGGCATAAAGTAACACAAAGGCCAGCAATTTGACAGTTACTGCGTGTTTCCTGTGCTTGTATATCTCTCTGTTGAAAAGCGTTGGACTTCTGCCATACAATGAAAGAGAATAACTGTTTATAGTGAGTACCATATTCTAAAAACACTAGGGGCCATGTCAATAGTCTTTACTACATGTGTAAAGTATTTTCGATAGATGAGAAACACCTGTTTAAACAATAAGACTGAAATGAAAGAAGCACAAGTACAGAGGGATTCTGAAAGGAAGTGTAACATGGTGACCTGTGCTGTTGGTGTCAAAAGCAGGAAGTTACGCATCAGCATGTCCAGGCTTTCCACTCCTCTGATTTTATTTTTTGAATGGTACCTATATAACTATAAATAGGCCTGGCAAAAGCGGGTGTGGGTGTGTGCATGATTCTGCCATGGGGTGCCATCCTTGGTTGATTTCTGCCTGTACCTGATGTTTTATGATAGGAAAAAGCAGGCTTGTAAAATTGACCGGTGGGCAATTCAGTTGCCATACACCACTACAAGAAGGCAACACTCTGATCGATGTGTAGTTTAATGATGAGCAATAAATTCTCAAGACTCAAGAGTTCTGAGGAGAATGCACTGAAAAGTTAATAAATATGGTTTTCTCCGGAATGGAAAATCAAGAATGCATTCTGATTGCAAAGGAGTGTGTGGAACATCAAAGTTGTGAAATATGCAAATGATTCAATACTTATAGTACAGTACTTATGCTTATAGTGGGTCCATCAGCTAAAGCCCAAATTGTTCTTGGACATCTCGGCTCTTTCTCTGTCTTTTGCAAACCTCAAGTCCATAATCTAGGTGTTATCTTTGACAGTAACCTCTCTTTTGAGAAACAAGTTAATTCTGTAGTCAAAAATTGCTTTTTCCAGCTTCGTCTATTAGGTAAGATCAAGCCTTTTTTTATCTCCTAGGGATCTTGAGAAAGTTACTCCTGCTTTTATCTTTTCTCGCCCTGATTACTGCAACTCGCTGTATTCTGGGATTAGCAAATCCCTGATACGCAGGTTACAGTCGGTCCAGAATTCTGCCGCTCGCTTTCTGGTTGGGGTAAGAAAGTCTGATTCTGTTTATCCAATATTAGCTTCTTTACACTGGCTGCCTGTCAGTTGTCAAATTAATTTTAAAATCTTGTTGCTAAACCAAGGGGGACAAACAGGGCTTTAGCAGCTGCCGCTCCTCACCTGTGGAACTCTTTACCTTAACAACAACAACAACAACATTTATTCATATAGCACATTTTCATACAAAAATGTAGCTCAAAGTACTTTACATAATGAAGAATAGAAAAATAAAAGACACAGTAAGAAAATAAAATAAGTCAACATTAATTAACATAGAATAAGAGTAAGGTCCAATGGCCAGGGTGGACAGAAAAAACAAAAAAACTCCAGACGGCTGGAGTAAAAAATAAAATCTATAGGGATTCCAGACCATTAGACTGCCCAGTCCCCTCTGGGACTCATTCATTACATAAAGGAGTCGTCTACAATTGAACTGTTCAAAACGAGATTAAAGACTCATTTTCTATTCACTTGCATTCTGTGACCTTCAGTAATACTGATGGTTTCCTCATTGTGATTATGTAACACTAGCTAAATACCCGCGCTTCACAGCAGAGAAGTAGTGTGTTAAAGAAGTAATGAAAAAGAAAAGGAAACATTTTGAAAATAACATAACATGATTGTCAATGTAATTGTTTTGTTTTGTATACTATATATATATATATATATCACACACACATATAAACATATATATATACTGTAAAAATGAAGCAACTTCGACACACGTATAAAAGGTTTGGGGCAGCCACCCGTATAATATTCCTAGCTGCAAAGGATTCTTTTAAGTTCATGCAATGATGTTGCCAGTACGGAGTCCAAAACAGAACTGATCAAGGTTTGAAAAGATGTCGGTTTTAAATTGTCAAACAGGAAGTGACGTATGTTAACTGGAAGTGATGTAGGTTGACCGGAAGTGATGTTTCTCTGACATCCGTCTGGGAGCAGGGACCGGAAGTGACAATCTTCTGGGCTCCGGAACTGGAAGTGACGTTTTCCTGGGCGCCGGAACTGTAAGTGACATTTTCCTGGGCGCTGGAACTGGAAGTCACGTTTTCCTGGGCGCTGGAACTGGAAGTGACGTTTTCCTGGGCGCCGGAACTGGAAGTGACGTTTTCCTGGGCGCTGGAACTGGTTCTTGATTCAGATAGGTTTTCCCGCGGCTGGTCTGCAGAGATAGCAAGAGAAGGTTTATTGCACCCCGCCCTCCCCTGGCCTGGCGTGGAATTACTATTACTTGGTCCACACAACGTCCTCCTATTCGCACGTGTGTGACAATACATATCCATACATATATACATATACACATAGACACATATAAATATATACACACACACATATATACATACATATATATATATATATACATATATACACATACATATCTACATATACACACATATATACATACATATATATATACACATATATCCACATATATACATTGTCGTAGTAGGGGGCGCTAGTGCTCCCTTGAACCCTCAGGTATAACTCCAGACACCAGGTAAAAGTCCAAGACTTTTTATTTTCTCTCACAGTGCACCAAGCACCCTCCACACTACTCATATATTAAATACAATAAACAATACTCTTTTAAACCCTCCTCCTCACCCAGACACTTGCTCCTCTACCTCCCAGCTCAGCTCAGTGTCTGGACTGAGGCACCGTCCTTTTATAGCCCCTGACCCAAGGGTGTTCCTGTCCCAGCAGTCCACAGTTCCTTATTCTTTCCGGGTCAGGGCAATCAGTCTTTTATTTCACCCCGGGAGCACGCCATTCCTTCCCGTCATGTGACCGTGACGTACTCCCGGGTCATAAGGCACAACAGAGCCCATAAGTCCCCCCACAGCGACTCCTGGTGGTCCCCAAGGTATCCAGCAGGGCTGTGTATAAACACTACAGAGTCCATAAGGCCCTGCTGGACCTCGGGGCACGATCCTGCTGTCGGGAGAGCTCCTCCTGGTGGCCTGGGGGTGAGGACCGGCACGGGAAGCCGGCAGTCCTCCACAACATATATACACATACATATCTACATATACACACATACATACATACATACATACATACACACACATATATACACACAAATACATATATATATATATATATACATACACACACACACACATATAAACATATATATATACATATACATACATATCTACATATATACATATACACACACACACACATATATATATATATATATATATATACACTCTTTGGGGTGCGAGCAACTGTTGCTGGGGGTGCCAGAATCCATCAAGGAAGAAAAATGAAAAACATTTTTTGTACAAAATCTTAATTTATTTATCCATTCCTAAATAATTAAATGGGCAGGCTATTTCAGATCAGTGCAATACGCTGTTTGTTAAAACGGATGACTCCCGCTCTTATGTGCAAGTCTGCGTGGATATTATGAACTATCGTATCTGTTCAAGTTCTATTTAAATTTTAAATTGAAGGAATTTTTATTTAGTCGACAGAAATATCTTTGGTAGGAATGTAAGTTAAATGTAGGCATCATTGCATAATTTTTTCTTCACCATACAAATGTAAAGAGTAAATTCGCCTTGCATTCCAACCAAAGATATTTGTGACAACTAAATAGAACTTGAAAAGATATATATTTTTTCGAATGTGATCGGGCAATTCATATCGAGTTGACGCAGCACCGGCGCATCGAGCCCGCGTGCTATTGTGGTTTTAAGCCTGCGTGCCTCAATAAGTCACCCTCCCTCGCTCTTACTTTTTTACCGTTCATCTAATGAATACACTGAGTATGGCTTTACCAAAACAATCATTGATGGCGAATAAAGTATCTATTATTCATAAAGCTTCAATTGGTGATCTGTCTTTCTGCGTTAACCGCATATTTTTTCATATGACTCAAACCAAGGGGATGCGAGGGTAAAATGAATCAGGAAGCGCGCGTACATACTCAGTGCACCCCCTCTCGGGAATCGAACCTCGGACGTCGGCACTAGAGGCGAAGCCTCTACCATTGCGCCACGGCGTGTGGTTTGTCTATTTGAGAGTATGTTGATCGGGGTATATATATATATATATACATATATATATATGCCCGCGCTTTGCAGCGGAGAAGTAGTGTGTTAAAGAAGTTATGAAAAAGAAAAGGGAACATTTTAAAAATAACGTAATATGATTGTCAATATACAGTCATTGTTTTGTGAGTGTTACTGAGTGTTGCTGTCATCAAGGATATGATTATCATTATTTCTTTCAATCAGGTTCGTATTTGTAGAATGTGTTGTGTTCAAGTTACTTTCCGTGTTTGTCAATCGTTGTAAAGATAAGAGGTTTCATTCATCGATTCGTTTCTTACTGCATCAATAAACAGCTCATCTTCCTCTTTATCTGAGATGTGACACACTGCATGCACGGGTTTTTACACTGTCTTCCTTTAGCGGGACATTGACTTTTTCCACCGTGTGCTTTGTTTCCTCAGTAGCTGCACTTATGAATATGCTTGTATGTATCACACGCTTCATATTTTTTTGCTGCCTTCTCAATTGTGTAATTCGGTTTTTGTTCAGCACTCTTTGGAACTGTTGCTTTTTGTCTGTGCACTGAGTCATTTCATGTGAGCCGCTCGGTGTACATGCATGGAAGGTTTCCAGCTGCACTGGTACCATCTCGTGCGATGTCCACGGCTGTATTTGATGTTAGCTAAGACCCAGCACTTAAAAGTTTCTCTCGCAGTTTCACCGAGTTTGTGCCAAACACCACCCTGACCATCTCATCTTCCTCTGCATAAGTACAGTCCTTCACCCGTGAATATTTAGCGGCAATGTTTCTATTGGATTGCCGCTGACAGACAGCCTTATATGGGCAGGCACTAAATTGGGCATCGAGCAGAAGTCTATTATAGTATATGGATGAAAAAATAGGTTCCAGTTATGACCATTACGCATGGAATTTCAAAATGAAACCTGCCCAACTTTTGTAAGTAAGCTGTAAGGAATGAGCCTGCCAAATTTCAGCCTTCTACCTACACGGGAAGTTGGAGAATTAGTGATGAGTGAGTGAGTGAGGGTTTTGCCTTTTATTAGTATAGATTACTTATTTATTACTAATTACTATTTATTATTTATTTTATGTTCATTTATATTATTTCTATTTATGTTATTCATGTTAATTGTATGTTTTTCTTTAATTCTATTATTGTAAAGCACTTTGGCCACAGCATTCCTATGTTGTTTTAAATGTGCTATATACAGTAAAAAGTTGACATTGACATTCAATATTAACTCCTCAACTGTCCTGAAAAAGAATTTACACAATTATTAAATAAACATTCATTCTTCAGATATGGGGTTGTATCAGCATCCAGAGCAGTGGTTTTGAAAATGCTTGAGATCGAGGAACACTTCATCAAAGTTAAAGATATGGAGGACCAACCGCCACTTATTAACACTTACTAACATTCTTTTTTCTATGGGTAGTCATGTTGTGAGGTTTCTGAATTCTTTTGGGACCCCTAACACCCCCACCCAATGGAACAACACTCCAATGCACGATTGCTGCATCTGTGGAGGGCTGCTTGTCTGTCTCTGAGGCAACCGCAGGTTCACAGTGCAGCAGCATAGCGATGCAAAAGCAACTACGAGTCAATTGTGGTTGCACTATAAGCGCCTGTCGCCGATGGGTGATGCAAGGAACATTATAAATGAAGGGGACAGCGTACCTTGACCACTGACCTGGCCCTGACTATGCCCGTTTGTTGTGTCTGTGTATAGGAGAGTGGAAGCTCCTGATACAATAAATAACCCTGCTGTTCCTGTTTCAAGTTGAATAAATCTGGTTTTGCTAAAGTACTCAGAGACTCAGACTCGTTTTTGGGTTCAAGACAGTGACTGGTGCCAGTACTACTCCTACTGTTAAGCCTTTGGAAGGTGCCCTAATAAAGACAACAAAAATCCAACCCAAAGGGAAATCATATAAACTCATATTGCTCTTCCTTTTTTTTCTGCATTGCAAGCTAATCCTCACACTGCTACTCTACACTCACTTTATTAGGCACACCTTGCTAGTACCCGGTTGGACCCACTTTTACCTTCAAAACTGCCATAATTCTTCATGGCATTGATTCAACAAGGTGTTGGAAAAATTCCTCAGGGATTTATGTCCATATTGACGTGATAGTATCACACAGTTGCTACAGATTTGTCGGCTGTACATCCATGATGCAAATCTCCTGTTCAACCACATCCCAAAGGTGCTCTATTGGATTGAGATATGGTGACTGTGGCAGCCATTTGAGTTCAATGAACTCATTGTCATGTTCAAGAAGCCATTTTCAAATGATCTGAGCTTTGTGACATGGTATGTCATTATTCTGAAAGTAGCCATTAAAAGATGAGTACACTGAGGTCATAAAGTGATGCACATGGTCAGCAACAATACTCTGGGAGGCTTTGGCATTTAAATGATGTACAGTTAGTACTAAGGGGCCCACCACCACCTGCCTGAACTGTTATTACTATACTTTCATGTTGTTGATGCAAAATTCTGATGTTACCATCCGAATGTCACAGCAGAAATTGAAACTCATCACACCAGGCAACGTTTTTCCAATCTCCTTTGTCCGATTTTGGTGAGCTTGTGCGAATTGTAGCCTCAGTTGCCTGTTCTTAGATGACAAGAGTGGCACCCAGTGTGGTCTCCTGCTGCTGTAACCCATCTGCTTCAATGTTCGACACATTTTGTGTTCAGAGATGCCCTTCTTCATACCTCAGTTGTAACGAATGCTTATTTGACTTACTGTTGCCTTTCTGCCAGGACAGACCAGTCTGGCCATTCTCCTCTGACTTCTGGCATTCTCTGTAAACCCTAGAGATGGTTGTGTGTGAAAATGCCAGTAGATCAGCAGTTTCTGAAATGCTTAGACCACCCTGTCTAGCACCAACAACCACGTTATGTTCAATGACCTTTTTTCGTCTTTGTGATACTTGGTTTGAAATTCAGCAGGTTGTCTTGACAATGTCTACATGCCTAAATGCATTGAGTTGCTGCCATGTGATGAGCTGATTAGATATTTGTGTTATCAAGCAGTTGAACAGGTGTACCTAATAAATGTACATCTTATCATAATGGGTTATTTTTTGTTGGTTTTACCTGCAGGTCTCTATCTCTCACCTGGTGTCTTTCAAGTCTGGGTGGCATATGCGTCCCTATTTGATTCTCTTACCTACATCCAAAGGACATCTGCATTAGAGAATATTCAAGCGTTACAGGTTTACAGTTCAAAGCCAAGGAATAGTGCTTCTTTTGTGCTCGGGTTGCTTAAAACGGGAGACTGCAGTATAAAACACCACGATGGCTACTATGGACTGGTAGAACATTTCTGGCAGCTTGCTGCACACTTCAAAAGACGTGAGTATCCTTATGAAGTACCATCCGCTCTAAGCCTTCTTGTACAGAGCCACTGTGTTGTTAGACCAGTCCAGTTTGTTGTTTACGTGCCACAAGTACGAATGTGTACACATCCTCCACCTGATTGGTGACTTAGGGGCTCCTGTAAGAAGATGGATAGATAGATAGATAGATAGATAGATAGATAGATAGATAGATAGATAGATAGATAGATAGATAGATAGATAGATAGATAGATAGATAGATACTATTAATCCCAAGGGAAATTCACATAATCCAGCAGCAGTATACTGATACAAAAAACAATATTAAATTAAAGAGTAATAAAAATGCATGTAAAAGCAGACAATAACTTTGAGTAATGTTAGCGTTTAACCACCCAGGTCGAATTGAAGAGTCGCATAGTGTGGTGGAGGAACGATCTCCTCAGTCTGTCAGTGGAGCAGGACGGTGACAGCAGTCTGTTGCTGAAGCTGCTCCTCTGTCTGGAGATGATCCTGTTCAGTGGATGCAGTGGATTCTCCATGATTGGCAGGAGCCTGCTCAGCGCCCGTCGCTCTGCCACGGATGTCAAACTGTCCAGCTCCTTGCCTACAATAGAGCCTGCCTTCCTCACCAGTTTGTCCAGGCATGAGGTGTCCCTCTTCTTTATGCTGCCTCCCCAGCACACCACCCTGTAGAAGAGGGCGCTCACCACAACCATCTGATAGAACATCTGCAGCATCTTATTGCAGATGTTGAAGGACGCCAGCCTTCTAAGGAAGTATAGTCGGCTCTGCCCTTTCTTACACAGAACATCAGTATTGGTAGTCCAGTCCAATTTATCATCCAGCTGCACTCCCAGGTATTTATAGGGCTGTACCCTCTGCACACAGTCATCTCTGGTAATCATGGGGTCCATGAGGGGCCTGGGTCTCCTAAAATCCACAACCAGTTCCTTGGTTTTGCTGGTGTTCAGGTGTAGGTGGTTTGAGTCGCACCATTTAACAAAGTCCTTGATTAGGTTCCTATAGTCCTCCTCCTGCCACTCCTGATGCAGCCCACAATAGCAGTGTCATCAGCAAACTTTTGCACGTGGCAAGACTCCGAGTTGTATTGGAAGTCTGACGTATGTTGGCTGAACAGGACCAGAGAATGTACAGTCCCCTGCGGCGCTCCTGTGTTGCTGACCACAATTTCAGACCTGCAGTTCCCAAGACGCACATATTAAGGTCTGTCTGTAAGATAGTCCACGATCCATGCCACCAGGTGTGAATCTACTCCTATCTCAGTCAGCTTGTCCCTAAGGAGCAGAGGTTGGATGGTGTTGAAGGCGCTAGAGAAGTCCAAAAATATAATTCTAACAGCACCACTGCATATGTCCAAGTGGGATAGGGATCGGTGTAGCATATAGATGATGGCATCCTCCGCTCCCACCTTCTCCTGGTATGCGAACTGTAGAAGGTCAAGGGCGTGGTGGACCTGTGGCCTCAGGTGGTGAAGCAGCAGCCGCTCCATGGTCTTCATCACATGTGACGTCAGAGCAACAGGCCGGAAGTCATTCAGCTCACTGAGACGTGATTCCTTTGGGACTGGGGTGATACAAGATGTTTTCCAAAGCCTTGGGACTCTCCCCACACTCACCTCCAGCAATAACACTTCCGGAAAATGGCTCCTCAACTTCACTTCCGGTTTCCTTGGATGACCTCATTTCCGATCTCATGTCAATGATGTCACTTCTGGCTCCTGAGGATGACATCACTCCTGGTTCCATAATAACAACGCCACCTCCGGTTCCAGAGGATGACGTCACTTCCAGCACTTCTTTGATGACGTCACTTCCTGTCATACCTCATATCCTGTAGCCATTTTCTAATCATGTATAAAAGCCACCCTTTGAACACCATCTTGTGTCGAATGTCTGATCTTTTGAAAAGTATTTGACCATTTATATTGTTACACAAGCAATATACGGGGCAATTTCCAAACCTTTGAAGTTGTTTTGTCAATGTTTATTACAATATATATATATATATATATAAATATATATATATATATATATATATATATATATATATATATATATATATATATATATATAAATGCATACAAATACAAACTAAGGTCTGAACACACATCAAAATGATTAAAAAGGAAGAAAATTAAAAACAAAGAACATTTCTGACATGGCAATCCCAACCCCAGTGAGGCATTATGTAGGTGTTTTACAATTGGTATAAAGGAGTCCCTATAGAGTTTCTTGATACACTTCTGCTGAATAATGACTGAAAGTCCTCAGTGTTAGTGTTTCAGAGATGTGCAGGATTGTTCATTATGACATATTTATCTGGGTATTCCGATTTTTTCTCCCGCATGTCAAAGATGTGCTGGTGGGTTTAACTAATGACTGTACTGTGATTTGGCTCAGTATACATGACTATGGTCTTTGGTGAACTGAGGATACTGGAGTAGATTACGCCCACGGGGAATCGCGCCACATGATTATAGTGCCGTGATTGATACTCCCTCACAATGCAGGTAATGTGCCTCATTTGGGACTCCTTGAGCAAACGCTCATTGGACACAAAGTCAAACCAGTGGTACCCAATGATTCTCCAAATAGACACAGTAGCATAGGAGTCCAGTCTTCATCACAGATCACTGGATCGCGTCCATGTCTCACAACCATATAGCAAGACAGGAAGCAGCAGGGCTCGAAAGAATTGGACCTTCGATCTTTAGCAGAGATACTGGCAGTGCCACACACCACTTTTCAGTGACCTCATGACCGTCCAAACTGTCTACTGACTTCATAGGAAGAGTCACCAGAGACACGAACGTCACTGCTGAGGTAAGTAAACCTCCCGACGTGGTCGACACTCTCTCCGCAGACAGACACACTGCTGATGGCTGTGCCCAAGAGGTCATTAAAGGCCTGGATCTTTGGTTTTTATCAGGACACTCACAATCCCAGACACTCAGACTCCTTGCTCAGTCTCTCGAGAGCCCGATCAGAGCCTCCATTGACTCCTCAAAGATCACAGCATCGTCGGCAAAGTCAAGATCAGTGAATCTTTCTTCGCCAACAGATGCTCCACAGCTGCTGGACCCCACGACCCTATGACCTACTATGTCATAGAAGAGCACTTACTAATAAATGAGTAATGCCAAAACTTTGCTTGTTTTTATGACATGTTTAGCAGTGAACACTTCTGAGGCCTGCTTTTGCATTACTAGAACAGGTGCCTGAAGGAAACATACATTCTGCTAAGAATATTCACATATGTAGGCTATTAAACATTTAAAGTACTTTTGACAAAAAAATAGCCTAATATTTTTCCTCTATTTTTAAAAAACAGTAGCAAGTATAAAGGTTTCACTGTCGACTTTTAGCTTTGTAATAGCACATAAAACTGAGCAAATACTTTATGTGAGGACTTTATATTTCTTGATTGAGGGAATATAGGGAAAAACACATCTGACTGTCATAAGTGCAGCAGTGAACCATAAACTAATTTCAAATTTTGGAAGTAGCATATATCTCAATCTGGAAAATGTTGCATTAACCGAGAGACTGAGACGGTCTTTGTTGCATATAATCCTTAAAAAGGAAATGTCTTTCCCAAGATTATAATAATTTGGAAAAATAACCTATATTTGGCAAAAAGACTAATCCGGCTCCAGTTGTACTAAAAGAGAAAATGCAATGCTCTGCCAAAAAGTATGTTCAACAAAACTAAAGATGCATGACTTGTATACTCAGGCAGTAAGGTGGTGAGCAGTGTTGCCACATGGCTGCAACACACTGGATTCAAATCTTGGCATGGTCACTGTCTGTGTGGGGTCTCAGCGGCATCAGGTTAAAGGCGAGGACCAACTGAGGTCAGGATGATAGTCCATTAAATGGCACACAGGCACCTCTGTACACTGGACCCAGAAAGTATTCAGATCTTTTCACGTTCTCCACTAACTGTTGTGTTGTAAATTTAATTTGAAATGGATACATTTGCCATTTTTGCTCATCAGTAGTACTAGGGTGTCATACTGTGTTAGTCATTATGAATGCAGTGAGAAGTCAAGCAAAATGACACCTTTTATTGGCTAGCTAAAAAGATAGATAAATACTCTATTAATCCCAAGGGGAAATTCACATACTCCAGCAGCATACTGATAAAAAACAATATTAAATTAAAGAGTGATAACAATAAAGGTATAACAGACAGACAGTAATTTTGTATAATATTAAGGTTTACCCCCCGGGTGGAATTGAAGAGTCGCATAGTGTGGCGGAGGAACGATCTCCTCAGTCTGTCAGTGGAGCAGGACGGTGACAGCAGTCTGTCGCTGAAGCTGCTCCTCTGTCTGGAGATGATCCTGTTTAGTGGATGCAGTGGATTCTCCATGATTGACAGGAGCCTGCTCAGCGCCCGTTGCTCTGCCGCAGATGTCAAATTGTCCAGCTTCGTGCCTACAATAGAGCCTGCCTTCCTCACCAGTTTGTCCAGGCGTGAGGCGTCCCTCTTCTTTATGCTGCCTCCCCAGCACACCACCGCGTAGAAGAGGGCGCTCACCACAACCGTCTGATAGAACATCTGCAGCATCTTATTGCAGATGTTGAAGGACGCCAGCCTTCTAAGGAAGTATAGTTGGCTCTGTCCTTTCTTACACAGAGTATCAGTATTGGCAGTCCAGTCCAATTTATCATCCAGCTGGACTCCCAGGTATTTATAGGTCTGTACCCTCTGCACAGTCACCTCTGATGATCACGGGGTCCATGAGGGGCCTGGGCCTCCTAAAATCCACCACCAGCTCCTTGGTTTTGCAGGTGTTCAGTTCTAGGTAGTTTGAGTCACACCATTTAACAAAGTCCTTGATTAGTTTCCTATACTCCTCCTTCTGCCCACTCCTGATGCAGCCCACGATAGCAGGGTGGTCAGTGAACTTTTGCACATGGCAGGACTCAGAGTTGTATTGGAAGTCTGATGTATATAAGCTGAACAGGACCGGAGAAAGTACAGTACCCTGCGGCGCTCCTGTGTTGCTGACCACAATGTCAGACCTGCAGTTCCTGAGATGCACATACTGAGGTCTGTCTGTAAGATAGTCCATGATCCATGCCACCAGGTGTGAGTCTACTCCCATCTCTGTTAGCTTGTCCCTAAGGAGCAGAGGTTGGATGGTGTAGAAGGCGCTAGAGAAGTCCAGAAACATAATTCTTACAGCGTCACTGCCTCTGTCCAAGTGGGAGAGGGATCAGTATAGCATATAGATGATGGCATCCTCCGCTCCCACCTTCTCCTGCTATGCGAACTGCAGAGAGTTGAGGGCGTGGCGGACCTGTGGCCTCAGGTGGTGAAGCAGCAGCTGCTCCATGGTCTTCATCACATGCTGTAGAGGACTCCCCAGTTCAAACGCACAGGCCTTCAGCAGTCATTGCGATACTCCATCTGGACCCACTGCTTTTCTGGCACAATGTCTCCTCAGCTCTCTGCTCACCTGTGCTGCTGTAATTGTGGGTTGGGGGAAACTCTCTCCTATGCTGGTTTCAGCAGAAGGATGGTTGGAGGGTGCAGTACTCCAAGGTGAGAGTGGGTTAGGGTGGTCAAACCTATTAAAGAATTTGTTCATTTGGTTTGCTCTCTCCACGTCTCTCTCAATGGTGGCACCCCGCTTCGAGCTGCAGCCAGTGATAATCTTCATCCCATCCCACACTTCCTTCTTGCTGTTATTCTGCAACTTCTGCTCCAGCTTTCTCCTGTACTGCTCTTTTGCCGCCCTGAGCTGGACTCGGAGTTCCTTCTGCACACGCTTGAGCTCATGCTGATCACCGCCTTTAAAAGCCCTTTTCTTCTGGTTCAAAAGGCCTTTGATGTCACTTGTAATCCATGGCTTGTTGTTAGCATAGCAGCGTACTGTTCTTACTGGAACTACAATCTCCATTCAGATGTTGATGTATTCAGTAGTGCAGTCAACAGCCTTTTCAATGTTCTCACTATGTGACCCCAGCAGGATTTCCCAGTCTGTTGTTCCAAAGCAGTCTCTCAGAGCCTGCTCTGCCTCAGGGGACCACTTCCTGAATGAGCGTGTGGTTGTAAGTAGCGCCCTCACTCTTGGTTTTTAGTGAGGCTGAAGCAGAACCAGGTTATGATCTGCTTTCCCAAGCACAGGCAGCGGGGTGGCGCTGTAAGCATCCTTAACGTTTGCATACAGTAGGTCGATAGTCCTGTTTCCCCGGGTTCTACAATCCACATACTGGGAGAAGGCAGGTAATGTTTTGTCCAGCGTCACATGGTTAAAGTCTCCAGAGATTAGAACAAGTGCCTCAGGGTGCTGCGTTTGTAAATTAGCAACTGCGGAATGGATGACGTCACCCGCTATCTTCGCGTTCGCTTGAGGGGGGATGTAAACAATAACAACAATCACGTGTCCAAACTCTCTGGGCAAGTAAAAGGGGCGCAGACTTACGGCCAACAGTTTGATGTCCCTACAGCAAGTGGAGATTTTAATGTTTACATGTCCAGAGTTGCACCACTTTGTATTGACATAGAGAGCGAGTCCTCCTCCTTTCTTCTTTCCGCAGGTACTTGCGTCTCTTTCCACTCTAACTGTGCTAAACCCGAGTAGCTCCACGTTAGCATCTGGGATGGTAGTTGTTAGCCACATGTCACTAAAACACCGCAAGCTGCATTCTCTGTAGGTCCTAACATTTTTCACCAGCGCAGCTAGTTCGTCGATCTTATTGGGTAGTGAGTTCATATTTCCCAGGATCACAGAAGGCACCGAAGCTTTTGAGGCAACTAAGGCCCCTTCTTTGGGCAGTTATCTTATCCAAAGATCTTGCCTAGACATTGTTCTCCTTTCTTGCTTAATGAATCTTAGCCTGAAGAGGTTTTTTACATTTACATTTAAGATGTCTCACTTAAAGGTTTTCTAATGCTGTATCTTTCCTGGTGTCTTTATAAACTCCAGTTTCTGCATTACATCTTGCCTGAATTAGGGGCCTGAGTTGCCTCAAAAGCTTGCATATTGTAATCTTTATAGTTAGCCAAAAAAAGGTGTCATTTTACTTGACCACTTGCTCATTGGTCTAAACTCAATAACTTATAATGACAAAGTTCAAACATGTTTCCAGTAAGGATTGCAAATGTATTCAAAATCAAAAACATGTAAGTATTCAGACCTTTGCATGTGGCCCAGACAGCACTGGAGTGGCTTTGGGACAAGTCTTTGAAAGCCAAGGGCCTGACTTAAACCCCATAGAACATCTATGGAGAGACCTGAAGATGGCAGCTTACAGACGCTTCCAATCCAATCCAACAGAGCTTGGGAAGAAGAATGGAAGAAACTTCCCAAATTCAGGTGTGCCAAATGGGCTTGCAAAAAGTACTAAGTTAAGGGTCTGAATACTTATGGGAGATAGATATGGAAGGCAGTATATGATCATTTTTCATTTTAAAATAAACTTTATTTTGCACAATAACAAAAACAAATAAACAAAGCGGTAATATGAAGTTAATAAATATGTAACAACTTCACAAGAAAGCTAATGATTGCATTACTCCACTACTATTGACCCATACAAGCCTCGTAGTCTACACATAAAGTTATAGAATTGTCCATAATAAATAATTCATAATTAATTAATTATATCACTAATTTCTTGTACATGCCTCCTATTCCACACATAAATATAAATAATTGTCCATAATAAATACACATTTGATAATTTGGTTTACTCCTCCACTACTCCCCCTGTACTCATCACCTACTCCGACTCTCTATTATACACACAGAACTGTGTTCCCCAGGATGTCTCTTCTGTGCTTTCAACCGTTCAATATTTAAATATTTTGAAGGACATTTAAAGAAGTCACCACCCAGTCATCAACTTGCTCCTCTCAATAGAACACAAACCCCCCTCCAAGCCCCCATAAATCACAGAAGGTTTGCATGTCTCCAATAAGGTGGTGGTAAATGAATTCCAGCTTCAATCGGCACTTCACCAGCACTTTAAACATCAGGAGCACATCGGTGGTCTTTGAGTTTTTCTCTTTGTTCCTCCTGGTTTTGAGGATTGAGAGTTTTGCTTGGCCCAGAAGATAATTTCCCAGCACACACTTGCTTCTCTGTCTCAAAGTATACTTAACACCAAAACTAAAGCAAATAGTTGACAATGACAGTCCTATTCTATCACAAAAGTGTCTTGAGAAATGTAAAAAGTGGTTCAAGTCTTTTGCAGTTTACAGAAAGGTGAAAGACAGTGTCTCTATGTTGACAAAAAGGACAACAGTCTGATGTTCTTGGTGAAATAATCAATAAGAAGGAGTTGGTGGCGATAACCCCATGAAGAATCCTCCATTGCAGGTCACCAATTCTTTTTTGCAGTGGTTGTTTGTAAAAGGTTCTCCATGCTGGAGTGTCATTCACTCCAACATGCAGTTCTTGTCTCCACCGTGTGTCTGGCAAGTCTCTAAGAAATTTCACCTAAACACACACCTGGTAGAGCTCATTTTTTCCCATCATATCAAACTGCTTGTCTATTAAGGTGCCAAATCTTAGAATGGAGCCCAGCCGGTCGGTGCAGTCTGTGACGTTGGGCTTAACTTGAATTACAAGCTCCTTCACATCCGAGTCGAAGATCGGATTGTATGGAGAAACGCTCTGGCATAGTGACCCTGCACCTTAGGTGACCAAGGCCTCCTTAAACTGGCACAGAAATTGGTGTATGAGCTGTTCGGACCTCACGCCCAGGACCGATGTGATGTGTGCTGCAGTGTGCCATGTGCCAGTGTGGTTATTAACAAAATGGCCAATCTTCCTGATTCCGCTTTTAATAAGGACTGAGGTGAAATGATATGAGCAGAGCAGAGGATATTTCAGCACATTATTCAAAATCAGAGGGTCCTCCAAAAAACAATGAAGATTGCCCAAAACATAACGAGAACTCATAAACTTACTATGCCAAGTAAGCAACATGGACTGAAAAAATTTTCGCAAAAACGATAAAGTTAGTTTAGAAACGTCTAAGAGGAGTAGCTGTTTGTCAAAATTTGTGTCAAAGTACAAATGCCAGGTCTCTCCAAAGCAGGCCGTCTGGGCCATAGAACAGCCTTTGCAGCGTTTGGAGCCTAAAGGCCTTGATTTTACTCTTGACGTCAATCAGGCCACTGGTAGGTGCAGCACACCTCTCTGGGCCCAGTGCAGACTGTCCCAAAAAAAGTCAAGGATGATCGACTGTACTGATTTAATCAGTGCGACTGGTGGATCAGCACACCTGATCTTGTGCCAAAGAATGGAGGCAATCAAGTTATTCAGAATAAACACCCTGCCTCTACAGGAAATGTCCCTCAGAAGCCACTTCCAACAGTTCAGCCTAGCTTGGATCAGATCTATCCACCCCACCCAATTGTCTACAGCGTATGTTCTTGTACCATTGGAGGGTCTCAGGAAGAGTTGGAGGAGATGCGAGTCCCCAGTCACCCACCAAGAAAGCATTGCCCTTCAGCCAATTGATTTTTGCGGATGTCAGTCTTTGAAAAACATCTAAGCAGTTGATCAAAGTGTCCACCTCAGATAAAGAAGACACAAACACAGTCACATAGTCTGCATAGGCAACGACTTTAAAACATGTAGTGGGGCAAACTGGAATGCTAAGGCAAGAAAGATGATACCTGAGCTGTTGTAGGAGGGTGCAATTGACAGGAGTAGAGCATCCCTGAGAGTGGGCAGCCCTGGCGAATACCCCTGGTGACAGAGAAGGAGGCTGTCAAGGCACCGTTAATCTTTAGAATGCCAAAAACATTTGTGTAGAGCATTTCAATATATTTGGAGAAGGAGGACCCAAACCCAAAAGCTTGTAAGACTTTGAACAGATATTTGTAATCCACTCTGTCAAAAGCTTTTTCTTCATCCAAAGAGATCAGTCCTGCCTTTAAACCAAAAAGCCTTGAAGTTATCACACATTAGGTCTGATCTGACCTGATGATGCACCCCATTACTTTGCTCATGCGAGTAGCCTTAGCCCTGGACAGAATCTTGTAATACGTACATAAAAGGCTAACAGGACACCAGTTCTTGAGGTCAGACAGATCTCCTTTTTTTGGGAGCAGAGCGTGCACAGCCCTTCAGCAAGATAATGGCAGTTCATTGTTTATTATGCTCTCCCTGAAGTCCACCAATAAATCTGCACCTAATAAATTCCAAAATGTTTTGAAAAACTCGACCGTCAGGCCATCTATGCCAGGTGACTTTCCGGTATTTAGTTTGCTGAGGGCTGTAGTCAAGTCCTCTAAGCTGAGTGTTTCATCCAGAAGATTTTTCTGTTTTGGGGATTTGTGGCAGGTTGTCTAGGAGGCTCCTGGTCTCAGAAGAATCTTCTGTTGTTTTGGCACAGAACAGCTTTTTATAAAAAACCCAAGCTAGAGCCCTGACGGCCTCAGGCTCCTCGATAATGTGCCCACCTCATTTTTAAGAGCGTGAATCACTTTACTCTGTGATCTTTTTTTCTCAAGTCCAAAAAAACTATTGAGAAGGAGAATCCATTTCAGCCAACTCCTGAATTCTTGAGCGTAAAACAGCACCACTCACCCATCTGTCCAATACGTCCATGAGATCTTGTTTCTTTGTCTTTAAATTCTCAAAGACGCCATCGTTAAAAGAGCTGTCTAAAGATGAAGAGAGTTCTAAGATGTCCTCCTCCAACTCTGCCATTGCTTTCTTCATATTCTGAGTTACATTTTGTGTGTATTGCTGACACAACACTTTGATTTCAGTTTTTGAATAGTCCCACCACTGCCGCAGAGATGAAAAAGAATTTGTTGTCAATCTCCACCTCTTCCAGAAGAATTCAAAAACTTCAATGAAACAGAGATCTTTCAGTAGACTGTTATTGAAGTGCCAGTATGACGGAAAGGAAGATTGAAATGGAAGGGAATCTTTGAGAAGGACAAGACTGTAATCAGAGAAGCCAGAAGGATAAATGGAGCAGTTTGCTATAAGATTGATGTGGTGATTTAAACAATACACCCTGTCTAGTCTCGCCATGGAGATCAAGCTCGCCGAACCCTTCACCCACGTGTATTGGTGAATTCCTGGGTGTAATGCCCTCCAGACATCAAAAATGACTAACTTCAAGCGAGCTGCGGAGCTGGGGTGAGGCCCCAGGCCATTTCAATCTAATGTGGCGTAATCGGTGCAGTTAAAATCCCACCCCACAAAAATAAGATCTTCATCTTTGCACTGAAACAGCAAGTCATGGAGCAATGAGAAAAACTGCAAACACTCCCGGCCTTCATTGGGCACATAAACATTTATGAAGACCCACAATATGCCTCCTGAGCAGGCTTCTACTTTCAGCAGTCTGCCTTTAACCACCTCTGTCATGCTAGTCAAGTCGGGTGAGAAAACAGCAGAAAAGTGAATGGCAACCCCCGGCACTAACATTCAACCCGTGACTCAAACACACCTGCCCCTGCCAGCCTCTGTGCCAGTCTGCCTGGTTAGCAGGGTCTGTGTGAGTTTCTTGCAAAAAAATAACACCAAGCTGTTTATTAAGCAGATAATAAAACAACGCGACCAGCTTGTTGTCATGTCGACATCCATTGATGTTAAGTGTGCCAAAATTACACAAAGGCATCAAAAAGTAAAAAAGAAAAGCATTCACCAAAAACAATTTTAATAAAGACATGGATGGACATGTCCAGCAGTGCATCATACTGGCTTGGTATTTAACGAACGTTTCACTGTGCTCATAACATTTTTCAGGTGCACAACTTCTGTTCTCTTAAGACCTAAAGCAGTAGCCTGGCGTAGGACCCCCTTAGCTGAGCTCAAAAACAGCTGAAGATCGGGGAAATGGTGACTAGCATTCACACTCATCTTGCCCTCAATAAATTTCACAAAGCGGATTATGCTATCGTTCCTGTAGCCACCACTGAAGCTCAGCTGAGGTGACAGACTGGACCTTACTGACGTCCCCAAGCCACTGCTTTCATCCTGACTCACTGTACCCACGTCTACAGGCACCTCAGGCTCATCCTGAACATTCACAGAGTCATCAGCTGCGGAGACTGAGCTTTCAACTTTATTGTGTTTAATAGCATCTCCGCTATATGCGGACCCGTCGTTCCTTTTTCTTGTCACGGGCTTTACCCACTCTGTCTCATCCTCCATTTCCTGAACAGCACTCTCGCTGTTGTCTGCTGGGATGCTCATCTTATTGATCAGCCCTAACATTCTCCTCAACCTCTCGTATCTGTTTTATGGATTCTGTTTCTATGACCTCAACGCTGGGCAGAGCCCCGCTATCATGTATGGCAGCCACACTCACAGGCTGCTCAGAGCTGCCACTCGAGTGAGCAGAATTAACAGTAAAATTGTCCGCAGACTGTGATCCAGTCTTTAATCGCGGGTGCGGGCTCAGCTGCACATTCAGGTGCCAGCTGCGCCATCGTAGCAGATAATGATCTTCTCTGATCCTGCACACTCTGACCAGGACCCTCCAATAAGTCTTCCTCCACATCAGAAAAACTGACAGAAGACTCACTGCCTTCATCATCATACAGTATCAAGTAGTCCTCACGGGTACTTTTAGAGACTCCAGGTACTTCTGAGTCTGCTGTCACCTCAGAGCGCTTACACTGGTTAGCCTTGCGCCCCACTTGTCCACACTTAAAACATTTCATGGATTCTGATGAAACAAACACCACATAATCAAAACCAATCACTCTGAATTTCAGAACCACATCGAGTTCACCCTGTAAATCGTTTAAAATCATGTGAACTTCTCTCCTGAAAGAGACGACATGCTTTATAGCGGGTGATCGACAGCCCAAGGGAATCATTGAAACTTTCAATATGATCCGCCCATATCATTCAAGTTCTTTAATAAGAATATCATTTTTTAGAAATAGGGGAGCATTTGAGATAATCACTCTCTGTGCAGGAGTAGAAAGATGCAAAACAGAAATTAAGGTGCCATGAATAATCACACGATTCTGTACAAGAGTATGCACTAAGCTCTCATCATTTAGAAAAACAACAACAGTTTTGTTCATTCGTGATGCTGAATGGACATTTTTACAGCCGATTAACTTGCCGACTTCCACTACGCACGTCTCAACGGAGATCATTGGATCAACCAGCAACTTCACGGCATGCCTGCGTGTTAAGTTTTCGAAATTGCACGGCATTAAGCCAGGCGGCATTTCTCTCAAATACAATACTGGGGTTAATGAGAAAAACAATATGTAGACAGCAAATGAAGCCCTACACATTAGAGAGAGCAAAAAAAAAATGATAAAGATTAGAAAGATTAGGAAAAAGAAAAGGAAATACTCACAATCTGACTACCCACATCACCACCTTCCGCCAGCAACCCACAGACATGCCCACAACAGACCTATGTAATCGAACCACAGAAGGACAGCGAAACAGCATAGAGAGATAGAGAGAAAACATCTGAATGGCCAAGCCAGTCACCTGATTCAAACCCAACTGAGCAAGACTTCCATATGCTGAATAGAAAATGTAAAGGGACAAGCCCCCCAAAACAAGCAGGAGCTAAAGATGGCTGCCTTAGAGGCTTGGTGAAGCATCACCAGAGAAGACCCTTAGCACCTGCTGATGTTTATAAATCGCAGACTTCAAGCAGTCCTTGCATTCAAGGGATATGTGACAAAGTCCTAAATATGGTGGCTTTAATAGATGGTTTCATTTTCTCAATACAATAAAATTGCAATTAGCTATACAGTGGAACCTCGAGATACGAGCTTAATTCGTTCCAGCACTGAGCTTGTATAGCGAATTTCGCGTATCTAGAACAAACTTCCCCATTGAAAATAATGGAAATCCAGTTAATCCATTCCGCACCCCCAAAAATATCAACATAAAAATCAATTTCCCTAACAAATAACACTGATAAATAATATATACAAGTGGAACGTCGGTTTGCAAGTAACTTGGTTTACGAGTGTTTTGCAAGACGAGCTAAATTTTTTAATTAATTTTGACTTGATAAAACGAGCGATGTCTTGCAATACGAGTAGTATGGATACACTTTGTCTGCTGAGCGTCATGTGATCATAACTGAGCTGATGGTTCTTTTCTCTCGTGCGCGTCTCGTTCTCCTTATCTCTCTCGCTCGTGCACACGTCTCTCTCTCTCTCTCTCTCTCCTTATCTCTCTCGCTCGCTCACGTGTGCGCTCGCCTCTCTCTCTCCTCTTGAGAGCCACCTTTTATTGGCTAACTACAAAGATTACAATATGCAAGCTTTCGAGGCAACTCAGGCCCCTTCTTCAGGCATATTGCATATTGTAATCTTTGTAGTTAGCCAATAAAAGGTGTCATTTTGCTTGGCTTTTCTCTACATTCATAATGGCTAACACGGTACAACACACTAGTACTCCTCTTGAGGGCAATCGTCTCATATTCTCCGTCTGAATGTCCGCGATATTTTTGGATACGCTTATACGGCGAACTGCTACAGCGAAACAATGAAATCACAAGCGCACAAACGTGTAGATCCTCACGCTATGGGAGAACAAGGAACACTGAGTGAGCTGACGGGCTGGCAGCGTCAGCTTGGGTGAATCCCGAGTCGAGGCAGATCGGGAAACACGTCACGCATAACCACAGCCTGGCTCATGGCTCGTTACGCGAGCCAATGCTCGTATTTAGATCCAAATTTTTCGCTCATACTTTCCTCGTATCTTGAATTTCTTGTATACAGAGCTGTTCGTATCTCGAGGTTCCACTGTATTTTAATATATTATGTATTGCAATTCAATTCTGAAGTATATTGAAGTGTATTGCTTCTTTTTATCTGATTGAAGCCAGAGCTGAAAGATCATACTCCTTATCACATACATGTACTTGGGGCTCGTAAAGAGGTAATTCCTCTCCAAGTCACGTGTTGGCGCTGGCACTTAATTATTTTTTTCTTCCTACCTCTGCAAAATGGATGATTGATGAACTTAACACTGATGATGCCACTTCCGATCTCCTGAAACCTCCTCTTCCTCTCTGCAGAACCGGAAAATGAGTTCCTCTGTCACCTTGGATCATTAATAACAGACTCACATCTGAAGAAGAATTCACCGAATTTAATGTGTGCTTTCCCTATGGGTAAAGGGAACGTCAGTTATAAATACCAAACGGGAGATACAAAGCTACAGGAAGCAACCGCTGAAAAGGAGTTAAGGGTTTAAGTTGACCCAGCATTTTCAACATCTAAGCAAAGCACAGCTGTGATTGGACAATTAAAATGTTAGGTTTTATTTCTTTAAACTTGAATATAAATCAAGGGGTGTTAGGCTCAGACTATGTAATGCACTAGTGAGACAACATCTGGAATACTGTGTGCAGTTGTGGTCACCACACTACGGGAAAGAAGAAGCAGCATTTGAAGATGTGCAAAGGAGAGCAACCAAGTGCATCATGGGACTTAAGGACATGTCCTACTGTGACAGACTCAGAGAATTAAACCTCTCGAGTAGAGGAGACCTCCTGGAGATCTA
This sequence comes from Polypterus senegalus, assembly GCF_016835505.1. NCBI lineage: Eukaryota > Metazoa > Chordata > Cladistia > Polypteriformes > Polypteridae > Polypterus > Polypterus senegalus. The sequence goes on from NC_053162.1 coordinate 17,145,545, forward strand.
ATTCAGGTATTTAAAATCCTCAAAGGCATCGATAAACGAGGTTCAGAAGATCAAATTTAACTAAACGGTGAATGACGTACTCCAGGACTTTAGCAGAAATTAAGGGAAAGTGCATTTGAGACTGAAGCCCAGAATACTTCTTTACGCAAAGTTGTGGGAATCTGGAACAAACTACTGAGACATGTAGTTGAAGCAACAATAACAACATCAGCATTTATTTATATAGCACATTTTCATACAACAATGTAGCTTTAGGCGGCATGGTGGCGCAGTGGGTAGCGCTGCTGCCTCGCAGTTAGGAGATCCGGGTTCACTTCCCGGGTCCTCCCTGCATGGAGTTTGCATGTTCGCCCCGTGTCTGCGTGAGTTTCCTCCATAAATTCCAAAGACATGCAGGTTAGGTGGATTGGCGATTCTCAATTGTCCCTAGGGTGTGCTTGGTGTGTGTGTGTGTGCGCCCCCTGCGGTGGGCTGGCGCCCTGCCTGGGGTTTGTTTCCTGCCTTGTGACCTGTGCTGGCTGGGATTGGCTCCAGCAGACCCCCGTGACCCTGTAGTTAGGATATAGCGGGTTGGATCATGGATGAATGGATAGATGTAGCTTTACAAGAAGACCAAGAAAAAGTTACAAGAAAAGAAAACCAACTCTGGAAAGGCAACAATATTTAAAAAAAAAAAACAATAAATACAAAAAAATACAAAAGGTGAGTCCAGATAAAAACTCTAAAAAACTCCTGTTAGGCTAAAGAAAAACAAAATCTGCAGGGGTTTGAAGGCCAAAAGACCCCCCAACCTCCACTGGGCATTCTCACCTAAATGTTTCTAACTCAGTCTTCTTATTTGTCATGCTTCACGTGATGAAGATGGTCTCGTGGATAAAATTGAACAAATTGAACTGAAAAATACATAAATAAGCTTTAACTCAGTGCATAATAAAATTTCATTTACATTTTTAAATTTGAAAGGTTTTATTTTTAAATTGAGCAGTATAGCGTTATAAATCTAAATAATCTTGTAAAAGTGTTTTCCATGTAGCTTAGATACTCAATTGACGATCCAGGAGTTTGTGTATTCCTCGAAGCAACAAGCGCTGTGAGGACATGACACACGATCAACAATCAAGACCCCCGAGAAGCAGCAGGTGTGGGTGTGCAACTAAGCAATGAAACACAGTCGATATGCTTTATCCCCCCAATTAAACCTGCACTGCAGTTTAGAAACAGTTCAAATTGCTGCATTGCTGCCAGGACTGCCAGCAGTAGAGATGGGCTGCACCCAATTCCCAATAGCAAAAATGTCAGTCAAACATCAAAACCAATGAAATTTCACAATCAGGGCTTGCACAGAAATCAATAGTAGGCCTCATGATTCTCTATGGATCATGGCAAGGACCAAACTTCATTCTCTTAAAAATTATTCACCTTATTCACTCCGTCCACAGAAATACATCTGTGGCTCATTCACAAGTGACAATTGCTTGTGCAATGCTTGATTCTTCTCGTATATTATAGAACAGGAGCACTAACTAATAAATGACAATTGCATGCTCTTACCCAGACTACCTCTGTCTAATGTTAATGTTGGTGCCCCTTTATATGGATAAAGGTGCTCTTGTACTTTTTTCATGAAAGAATTTTTTTAAATGGTTAAATTCTTCAATTTCTATAATAAAAGCTTAAAGGGCACAACTTTTATTTATGTGTAATATATTCAAGTACACATTAGACACTTCACCCAAAAATTCAATAAAACTCTGATCTATTCTGTACTTTATAAAATGATTATTCAAGCAATTAGTAACCTTCATTCCAGACGACTGCTCTGCCTAGGTAATTCCTAATGATCCAAGCAGCGGGCATTTCCAATAAGAAAATGATCAAATTAATAGGATTTGGGAAGAACAAACTGCCGCTGCTCTTTGTACCAAATTTATGGGCACCAATATACACGGTGTTCTAACAGTAATCAGTGTTATGTCAGTCTTGACTGTTATTTCAGCAGAAACAAATTATCTGGAAGTGTGATGAAGGGAAAAAGTCACACCTTGTTCTGCTTTAAAGTATTAATAACACACAATATAAAGAGCCTCTTAGGAGATTATATTAAGTACTTCATATGGGATAAAAAAAAAGATACACTTTTCTTATTGCTGCTGTGAATGTTGGCTCTGGTGGCATTCCAGAAATAAGTGACAATGGGATTATTAATATTTGAGTTTATTAATAGTGTACAAGTTCCCCAAGCCACTAGAGGGCACTGTGATTAAGGCTTCCTTCTGGGTAAGACAGTCAGTTTGGCTCTCCTCCGTTCAACCCTAGCGTATAGGTGCTATGGTTAAAGTGTACAGGTAGGAAATTGCTTTATCATGTGTATTGAGTAGGGAGGCATAGCAGCCCCCCCAAATTCAAGACACAAAGGTTTCTTTCTTCTCCACTGTGCGTTTAAATAAGCTTTAACCTTAAACTTTGTCCTTACTTCTCATCCGACAGCAGCTCCCCAAGGCGAAGCAAGGTGGTCTCCTTTATACCAGACCTGGTAGTATCTTTGATGCCAAAACGCTGCATCCAGGAAGCACTTCTGGGTCAGGTGGACCCCGCCTAACCTGGGGACAGCTTCTTCCACCAGCTCCCCCTGGTGGTTCCCATGAAACCCAGTGGGGCTACCCATTGGAACTACAACTCACACGCAGTCCTGCGGGTGTGCATACAGCAGACCAGCAAGAGAGTTTTTGCCATCTATTGTGCTGGGGGAACACATGGACCCAGGAGTCAAACCCATGCCACCCTTCCATTATTCTGACATCACCATCATCAAGGCTCAGGAGGAGGAGAACATTGTGAAGTAGTTGTGATTATTGCTATTTTTCTTTGGATATTTTGGTTTTCATGTTTTGCCTTGTTTTTGTCCCTAGTTTTCTCTTCTGGGTTGTGGATTTTGACTATGTTTGCTTAACAATGTCTTATAGGCAGCTCCTTTTTGCCTATTTTTACTCTATTGAGCAGTTTCCCTGTATTTTTCTATTTTTTTTTTAATTCAGTATTTATAAATATTCTTGAGTAGCCCTTTTGTACTGAAGTAAAGTGTTAGCCTTCATCTTGTGGGGTATTTGCTATATTTAGGAACACTTCTTGTTGGAAGTCTGCAGTTATCAGTTTTTTGGCTACAAGGATTTGGGATAATTCTCCTTGGGCAGGGTAGTTAGGTTATACCCCTGCCTTTATGGTCATTTTAGAAGGCCTCACACCTCCTAAAAGCTTTTATATCGGAGTAAAATAACATTTTCCTAGCATAACTATTTTTGCCCCTGCTCTTGGCTCTCCTCTCTTTATTTTGGGTGGGGGCTGAATATTGTTATGTAAGGTTTTGGGTGGGGTCTGAATATTTCTTAGATTTTTTTCTTTTTTTAGTTTACTATGTAGTCATTGGTTGTATAAGTTTTAACTTGATTGTTTGCAATATTATTTTCTTCAAATGAATAAAAAATGTAACAATGAAGGCCTCACATCCATTCTCCTATGTTTGAGACTCCCAATAATAGCAGCCATTGCATTTTACAGTTTCTCCAAACTCACAGAAAATGTTACAAAATCATCATCACTAAGCCCAAGGTTGTTTTCCCCATAGGCAAATAAAACAGCTGTACCTTTTTACCACCACCACCACTGCTTTGCCTTTCATTTTCCCCAGAATACAATGAACTCCTGTTCAGTATGGCAAGACGTTCAGGTTTAAGGCCTATCACCTAAAAAGGTTAACGTACCTCCAGTGCAACTATCCAAGTAGATGAGTAAAAAAATAAACATTAGGGGCCTCGTGTGTAAACGGTGCGCATGCACAAAAATGTTGCGTACGTCTGTTTCCATGCTCAAATCGCAATGTATAAAACCTAAACTTAGCATAAAGCCATGCGCATTTTCACACCAGCTAAATCCTTGGTGCACGCAAGTTCTATGCTCGGATTTGAAAACTGACAGCATCCAGCGTCAAAGCAGTGCTTTTGTTCAAGTGTGGTTTTTCTTTCTTTTTTAGATCCACATCCCTGATGCGGCTTTGTCAAATACACTGAAATTAACTGCATATTGTTTATTAGTTTAAGGCATCTGATTGTAATTAACCTTTAACAATACAGGGTGTCCACAAAGTCTCTTTACAATTTCAAAAAATTACTAAAAAGGCAGTTGATGAGATATGTTAATCAAATTTGTCCTATGTACTCAGTCATTATCAAAATTTATAATTACATTGCATTTGGGTATTTTAGGTACCCTGTTGATGAAAGAGAGGCTGTTGAATAAACCCCTAAAAAATGGCTACTCCTCAAGAAAAGGCACAATGTGTATCGTGGTTTATTGAAACAAAATCGGATACGCATACTCAGCGAAACTACAGGACTAAGTATGGAAAACATCCATTTAGTGCATGGCACAAGAAATATATGGAGACAGGGACAGTATTGGATAAAGAAAGGAGTGGACGGCAAAGAATATCAGAGGAAAACATTGATCGTGTAAGACAATCCTTTGCTTGTTCTCCTACAAAATCCATCCAGACTGCTGCCAGACAGTTACAGCTACCAAGTTCAACAGTGCACAAGGTCCTACACAAGAACTTGTGATTGTATGCTTATAAAGTGCAACTCTTTCATGCACTCGAGCCAAATAATAAATCAAGACGAAAAGAGTTTCCAGTTAACATGCTGGAACGAATGTCTGAGGATGCAACGTTTCTCACCCAAGTTTGTTTTAATGATGAGGCAAACTTCCATGTTTCAGGGAAACTGAACACACATAATGTGAGAATCTGGGGCTCAGAAAACCCTCATGTAATATCGTGTATCGAACAAAGATACAGTACATTAATGACTTGAAGCCAAAGATCACTGATGCCATTGCCACCATTAATGACACTATGCTACAGAGAACATGGCAAGAAATCGAGCACCATCTTGATTTGCTTCATGCAACTAATAATGCCCAGATAGAGGTGTATTAAATTAAGCAAAAAAAATTTCCACAGATTTCTGTATTCATGTTTTTTTAATAAAATGTTGAAACTGTAAAGAGACTTTGTGGACACCCTGTATAATGGTCCATGGAATGGCCAAACTATTCCAAATACATAGCTGCTTTAGTGTTGCTTCTCTGTTACTGTATCTGAGTGTGGAATTACAACTCTACAGCAGCTGATGCTAAAGAGAATTATCGGTATACAGCATCAAGCACATGCTGCCTCAGCCATACGCACTGTCTTTTAAACTGCTCTCATACAGCAAATGCTTCAGAGCCTTTCCTGTACGGACTTTGCGGTTCAGAAACAGTTTCATCCCAAGGACTATAAAAGCAATCAATCAGTCCATCAAGTGCTCCTTGTAGAACTGTTTGTACTTATTAGTACAATTACCTCACTGTAAATTTACGATACAGTTATAATATTGCACAACCTGAGCCACTTTATACAGCGTGTATTTATATATGATGACGATATCATTTTTAAGATGAAATACAGAAAAATATGTTTTTTTACATTATACAGATAAAATGTTAACAACATTTAAATAATCTATATTGTTAATAATTAAACATGCGAGGACACGGTGTCGTAGCGCTAGCTAGTTCAGGAATTGTTCCTGCCTCGCGCTGTATTCATACTTGTGGGTCTGGTGCGACACTGGAAGAATAGATGGATAGAATAATTAAACATGTACTACGAAGATATTTCAATGTTCCTTAAAAGTTTTGAAAAATTGGTGTTCTAAGCTTACAGATGGCTTAACGTCTATTACAGAGCTGATTGTGTGGCGATTGGTTACTTGGAGATAGAAAAGGAAGGACCGGAATTGGAGGTTAGTACGTTGAAAAGAGACAGTACCGCTACAATAAAGTATTTCATCGAAGGCCGCGCGCAGCAAGCATCTTGCGGGAGGCTGGAAAAATCTCTGGACAAGGCAGCAGCTCATCACTATCACTGCGCCACTGTGTTCCCATGTTTAATTACATGCTTTAACTCCTATCATCATGAAAATTATATCAAGTACACATCTCAGTATTTTAATTATTCAGAGAGCTGTAATATCACAAATGTAATGGATTCTGTGTCCAGTCGGAGGAAGAGAAAGCCCGATTTGAAAAACAAGCAAATTAAACGATGCAAAGATGAAGTTTATGATTTCTACTTTAATGAAAAAATAAACAACGTGATTAAAGTGGAAATTTTGAGATTAAAGTTGACATTTCAAGTTTTTTTCTCAGTGTCCCTATGTTTTTTTTTTTTTCTCCGTACCCTAATAAGCTTTCATATGACACTCAGATGGTGGACTACCACTCGCCTTTTCACGGCGACTTTGATATCTGACAACTTCTTTTTTATTTCAGGCACTGTGTGACTTTGTGAACTTGAGCTTTCGAGTTTCTCCGACACGCTATGTCACTCAATCAACTTCCTTTCGTTGTTTATACCACTGTTTAAACCAACAACTAGTACGTATTTCTTTGCCTCCATTTGGTATTCACTGAAATTTTCTATTTTCCCTCGTGCTTTTGCCATTGCCTTTTCACAGAACGCTGAGCTTAAGGGCTATTTATATTGATTTACATATTCAAAGAGGGAGGAGTTGGGGATTGGCGGCAGGCACGTGCACATGCATTACTTTTCATGCTGACCGGGATTAATGGAGCGGAAGAATGTGGAAGTTGGCATTCGCACAGATTTAAGCATCTGGATTTTTTTGTGCGTACGCACATTTCCCCTTTTGTCTGTACGCCATGTTTTAGTGTGAATTCTATGCACGCTGTTATGCATGAGGCCCCAGGAAAGTGTGAGGGACATTTTCTGTGTAACCAAGACTTCATATGCATATCACTTCCAGAACATCAACCATGGAGATGATGAGATTGTTTCAAAAATGGCAGTATTTATACATAAGAAGTTTTAAATTTTTTGAGACTTTTAATTTATCCAGATATTTTGTCACCTTTCAATCTATACAAAACATATGGTGTAAGATGAGCTCTACTATAAGACTATTCTGTTTATTTTGATAGGTGTAAAGTGTGTGTTTTACAGCTATTTAATGCAAATTATCTTAGCCTTCATGAGCTCAAGTGTCTAAATGTTCTTTTGTATTTATCATTGTGAACTCAGGCAGTTCTAATGTCAAATGCTTCATCAGATCTATTGCAATAAATGACGTCTGTAGGAACCATCATTGTTGTGATCTCAGCTGTTTTTATCTTTTCTGCTTACTTGTTGCATCATTCCATTCTCTGGAGATAGATAGATAAATACTTTATTAATTCCCAAGGGGAAATTCACATACTCCAGCAGCAGCATACTGATACAAACAATTTTAATTAAAGAGTGTTCTTGCAATGCTACAGCTTGTTTCTATGTCACTAATTGTGCAACAGTAATAAAACTTTTAACATTTTTTAATCTTATGGCCATTTATATTGGTCTGAGTATAGGTCTGCAGTCATTATGGTCATAATCCTTTATTGGGTCTGGGTATACTACTGATTTTCTTATTTGGGTCTTCAGAATAAAAGGTTTAAGAAACCCTGCTCTCTGTTTTATTAATAACTATGCGTCCCCCGCACCTCTGATGTCACACTTCCCCCTCCCCTCGGCCTGCAGCCTCTGTCTCTTGGATTAGTGCGAATAAATCGCACCTGCAAGCAAACTATGATTTTTAGTGTGATGAGAGAAGTCGCAAAATCAACTGGAAAGTTCAAGCAAATTCTAGAAAAAAGCCCACTCTAAATCCGTTAAGTAGTTCTCTCATTTTCTAGCTAAGTGGATGTAAGATACGCTCCGAGGCTGGCACATGAGTGAGGAGGGTACCCCGCAACCCTCCCCGCCACCCTCCCCTCTGCCCACTGTGTCTCTCTCGGATTCATGCAAATACAGTACATTGGTACCGCAAACGAACTATGATACTTAGTGCAATGAGAGAAGTCGCAAAATCAACCAGAATGTTCAAGCAAATTCTAGAAGAAAACCCGATCTAAATCCATTAAGTAGTTCTCTTGTGAAAAGCAGACAGACATACAGACATACGTTGGATTTTATATATGCAGAGATCTGTAGGAAGAGAATGGTTATGATCACACTAGGCATGTTACCAATATAAGGTATATACCCACACTGTTTTCTTTTTTGTCTGTCTTTGTCCCTGTCCTAAGGCTTAGTTTTAATTTTTTTTCCGAATGAAAATTAACGTATACTGCATTACATGTACTTTAATATACATCACCCTTGATTAAAATATAAATTAATTATAAATATCACAATGCAAAATCATCCTCATTAACTTTATCACTATATCTTAATTTAGATTAATTTGTTAACTTTGGAAATCATACTGTATATATGGGTAATGATATTATGGCATACATCTATGTAACAAGGTTTAGAAAATAGGTTTGACTTTTTACTGGCATCTTTTTGAATTTATTAGTTGGCATAGGTCTCGTTGGAGGCAAATGTAAACAGAGTACGATTAGCGCCAACACTAATTTCTCTCACTACTGGTAATGTTCCTTCATCTTTTAAAACTGCTGCCATAACCCCAATACTGAAAAAAACTGGTGCCGATCCTACTAATTTCAGTAATTTTCATCCTATTTCTAATCTACCCTTCATTTCCAAAATTCTTGAAAAAACAGTGGCTATTCCACTTCATTCTCATTTATCTCAAAATAATCTGTATGAACAGTTCCCTCCACAGTACAGAAACGGCACTTATAAAAATTACTAATGACCTCCTTATGGTAGCTGATTTTGGTTTAATTACTATTCTCATCCTCCTTGATTTGAGTGCAGCCTTTGACGCTATTTGTCACACTACTCTTCTCAATAGATTATCTTTGATTGGCATTACCCACACTCGACAAGATTGGTTCAGATCCTACCTCTCAGGCCACACTCAGTTTGGTCAGCTTAAAACTTTCACATCCCAACTCACCGCTGTTACTTCAGGTGGGCTCTGTCTTGGAGCCCCTCCTTTTCATTATTTACCACCTTCCCCTTGGTAATATCTTTCGTAAATATAATATTAGCTTCCACTGTTATGCTGATAACACCCAGCTCTATCTCACTAGCAAACTGCCTCCTTTTCACCCTCCTCGCTTATTGATTGCATAGCAGAAATCAAATCCTGGTTTTCTTCAAATTTTCTTAAATTAAATAGTGACAAAACTGAGGTTCTCCTCATTGGTACAAAATCAACATTATCCAAAACTGATCATTTTTCCTTTGTTATTGATAATTCCTCTGTCTCCCCTTCCCCACAGGTTAAGAGTCTGGGTGTCATCCTTGACAGTACTTTATCCTTTCAGTCCCACATCAATAACATCTCCTGGTCTGCATATTTCCACTTGCGTAACATTAATCGTATTCGCCCCTCCCTCACTCCCCACACCACTGCTATCCTTGTTCATAGCCTTGTCACTTCTCGTCTGGATTATTGCAATTCTCTTTTCTTTGGTCTTTCTTGCATACCTCTTTATAAGCTTCAACTGGTCCAGAATTCAACTGCTGCATCACTACTAGAATCCCCTCTATTCACCATATCACTCCTGTTTTGCAGCTACTTCATTGGCTTCCAGTTAAATTCAAAATTTTTCTGTTAACTTTTAAGGCTGTCCACAACCTTGCCCCTCCATATCTGTCTAACCTCCTCCATGTTGCCATTCCCTCCCGTACTCTTAGATCCTCTTCCTCCATCCGCTTGACTGTACCCTTCATCCGTCTTACCGCTACTGAATACTCTGCTCCCCAGCTCTGGAACTCACTACCATCTGAGCTTAGAAATACTGAATCATTTTCACTTTTCAAATCTAAACTTAAAACTCATTTAAGACTGCTTTTTCTCTTTGATTACAATTGCTCTGTCTGACTTTAATTTTTGTACATTAGTTTTGTTTATAATCTGTGTTTTATCTATTGTTCCGTATCCTTAAATGTTTAGAAAGGCACCTACAAATAAAAAAAATGTATTATTAATATCTTGACAAAGTATTACTGTTGAAAGGAAACAACCAGAACTGCAAAACATGCTAGAGTCTGATGTTGGCACAGAGGCAAGTGAAAATCCTGCCGCTAGCTGTGCCCACTTTAGCGACGGGCTTGTTACGAAAGCTACTATCAAGTGTGCTGGAAAATCTACAAGTATTCCGGTGCTAAATGTTGAACGATTGTCTAGGTCATGAATTCACCTGATATTCACTTGCCACCAACTCAGTCAGGAATAAAGGTTGCAACTTCTGTTACAACCAGAAAACAGCGCAGATATGTGGTTCATTTGATATAACAGATAGCAGTATGTGGTTGTAATACACAATGGGATGTTTGTCATTATGGTGATGATCTAATTGACTTACAGATTCATTTGTAGATTCAGAGAATGGAAACGTACATCTCAGGTATGTGTACACAAATTACAAGAAATGGCAAGAATGGTAATCTGTCTGTTTTCCGTTGTGGTCAAAATTATACTGGATATTACTTGTGTGTTTGTTTTATTCTTTTCTTCAGTGGGGAGCACCTTCGGGGCTCAACTGAGGTAAGCAATAGTACCCCAAAGTGAGAGGAGGTGCTTTCACTAACTCTCCTTTCTCTTCCATCTACTGCTCCAAGAAGACGTTCAGTGCCATCAGCCATACCACCTGCACTTCATACCAGGTCATCCACATGAAGATGAGCATGTTTGGGCCAAGCCAGCACATGGATGGGAGATCACTGAGGAAAAGCTTGACTTGCTGCAGGAAAAGGTATTGGTGAGGCCAGCAGAGGGCGCTTACCCTATGGTCTGTGTGTGGATTGCAATTCCCCAGTGCAGTGACGGAGACACAGTGCTGCAAATATGGTGCTGTCCTTCAGATGAGATGTAAAACCAAGGTCCTGGCTGTCTGTGGTTATAAAAGATCCCTGGGCATCTTTTATAAATAGTAGGGTGTTTCCCAATGTCCTGACTAAATTGCCCATCATGGCTTTGTCATTTTGCCCCCCTAATCATCCTCTGTCCCTTATTAGCTATTTCTTTCTCCCCATTACCACCTAATAACTAATGTGTGGTGAAGGTACTGGAGCAAAATGGCTGCAGTTGCATCATCTAGGTGGGTGCTACACATTGGTGGTGGTTGAAGTGGCTTCCCACTCTCTATGTAAAGCACTTTACATGCCTTGAAATGCGCTATGTAAATGCGATGCCTTCTTCTTTTACCCCGAACTTGTTGTTTGTTAGTGCTTCTTTAATTATTCTCACAACATGGATGTTAAACAGGATTGGTGATAGTGAGCATCCTTCTTCTATTACCTCTTCCTATTTAGTCTTGTGGGGCTGGACGTGATTCTTAAAAGAGACATATGGGGACAACTTGTTAAATAGTGTGTAGTGTGAACTGCAAAGGCTCTTCCCACAGGGCTTCTTCACTGAAACACCCACCTCCAATTCCTCCAGTCCGTGCATTTTAATTCAACGCCGGGGATTCAGGGAGAGAGCCAAAGATATTTAACTAAAGACTTGACGCTGAGATAAAATAAAAAGCTAAAATTGTTGTCATCCATTCAGGAGCTCTGTAGCACAAGGTGACTGAAGCTTAATATTTAGGAGTGCTGTGATGGTGGAGACAGTCAGACACACATATCTAGACCACCGCAGCTACTGGACTCCACACATTTGAAAAGTGTGTATCTTTCTGTCATTGTAACTATTGCACCACTATATGACATAACAGTAAACAGAGTTTAGATAGGCATAGTGGTCGATAGATATACAATGTGCTCAAACACTATGGCTATTCTGTAATGGCATGTTTGCGTTTCCAATTAGAAAGCTATGTTAAATTTCTTTAGTTAATTCAGATTTAGATGTGCAGTCAGAAGGTGGAGGTAGAATTTTGGTTTTCTTAAGTTTGATTTGATTGCTTTAATTGTTTTTTGCTTTTAATTAAAAATTATAAAATAAAAAAGAGGTTAGATGTTCTGCAGCCTCATCTGTACGTCGACTGTTGTCGTTATGCAGATATGTGGATTCGGGTGTTTTGAACACTGAAATCTGCATCTCTTGTGGCTCTTTGTTATCAGTTCTCTTAACAGCAGGCCTTTTGACAGAGTGTGACACACCATTTCATTCAAATGCATATTTTGCAGTTCATATTTTCAAGAATACAGTAATCCCTCCTCGATCGCAGGGGTTGCGTTCCAGAACCCCCCGCGATAGATGAAAATCCGCGAAGTAGAAACCATATGTTTGTATGGTTATTTTTATATATTTTAAGCCCTTATAAACTCTCCCACACTGTTAACATTATTAGAGCCCTCTAGACATGAAATAACACCCTTTAGTCAAACGTTTAAACTGTGCTCTATGACAAGACAGAGATGACAGTTCTTTCTCACAATTAAAAGAATGCAAACATATCTTCCTCTTCATAGAATGCATGTCAGGAGCAGAGAATGTCAGAGAGAGAGAGAGAGAAAAGCAAACAATCAAAAAATCAATACGTGCTTATGAGCTTTTAAGTATGCTGAAGCACCGGGATAAAGCTGCATTTTTTAGAGGAGCGTCCATATCCTTTAGGCAAACAGCCTCTGTGCAAACAGCCCCTCTGCTCACACTCCCTCTGTCAGGCGCAGAGAATGTCAGAGAGAGTGAGAGAGACCGAGAAAAGCAAACAATCAAGCACCGCGCGGGAAGCACATCGTATATCATTGAGGAGTTTTAGTTAATACGTAATACATGTTCTGATTGGGTAGCTTCTAAGCCATCCGCCAATAGCGTCCCTTGTATGAAATCAACTGGGCAAACAAACTGAGGAAGCATGTACCATAAATTAAAAGACCCATTGTCCGCAGAAATCCGCGAACCAGCGAAAAATCCGTGATATATATTTAGATGTGCTTACATTTAAAATCCGCGAAAGTCGAAGCGCGATATAGCGAGGGATCACTGTATAGTGGCCAGTTCTTTTAGTTGTACATCAACTTCTGCACTATCATCGTAATGCTGAACAACAGAGAGCACCTGCGACAACATATCATTCACATCTACCGTTCATCCATTGATGCTGTCAAATGCTAATGTATAATTAATGCTACAGAAAGGTTTTTCCCTTGAATCAAATTTTGCTTTCTTTTTTTAATATGCAGTGTGCTCTCTGCACACTTGACAGACATTTATATGTCTAATGGGCTGCTTTTTGGAGATTTTTCGACTGTAGATAGTTCATCGTAATCTAAAGCCTGCTGTCTGTTGAACCAAATGAACGAGAGCCCCTCTGAACTTTACAGTTCAAAATCACAACCCCTACTTTGAGCTCTGCATTCATGAGGCATTGGATTGGTTTAGAAATGTGACACTCAGTAAGCTGTCTTATTGTTCCCACCCACTCACAATTGTCTCCAGACATATGGAGACACTTCTTCACTGAAGGCATCAGACCCTACTAGTGGTGCCTATGTGGTGCCTTCCGGTCAGAAGGCTATAATATATATAGTGACCACTGCTGCAGGGGGACATGGCTACTTTTCAGAAACCCCCTCTTTAACAGTATTTCAATGGCAAACAAACACACTGTTACACTTCCTCTATGCGGGATCAGCTGCAAGCTTGTTGCATGATATCAACAACAACAACATTTATTTATATAGCACATTTTCATACAAACAGTAGCTCAAAGTGCTTTACATATTAAAGAATAGAAAAATGAAAGACACAATTATAAAACAAAATAAATCAACATTAACATCGAATAAGAGTAAGGTTCAATGGCCAGGGGGGACAGAAAAAACAAAAAAAACTCCAGACGGCTGGAGAAAAAAATTAAAATAAAATCTGTAGTCCTCATGCTGGGCTACAAACATTTAAATGACCGAGCCACAGCCATCCTGAGGTCTCACTCTCCTGTCCTCTCTTTCCCCAGACTCCCTCTGCTCCGGTCGCTGCTTCCAAGCCCCCTTGAAGAGAAAGACTTTGTGTTCTTTTGACCAGGAGTCGGGGTCCAAGGCATCATGTTTGACAGCTGTTCCCAGTGAGGCCGGATCCACTTCTGAAAGAGTCTTATGTTTGTATCAGCCAGAACTGCAATAAAGCTTCTACTCCTTGGAAACCCTTCTGTGCCCTCCTGTGCAACTTTGTGACCCAAGCTTGACAAGATTCATATGTATTATACATATTATATGTATTATATGTCTTGCTTCATATATAGGAATCAGTTCCACAAAACAGACATATAGTTCTTTATCATAGTCAAGCCTTCTTTCACTCAGTATCCTAACTAAGCAAATCTTAATTAGAGGAAACATTTGTTAGTGGAAGTCTAACAGCATCCTGCAAGTTGAAATGCTTCCCATCTCTCCAACCTGCAAGGAGGCTTCATCTTCAATAAGCAGTTTTAGAAGCCATAGAATATTTATTGAGAAAAGTAGTGTATCCACCTTAATAAAAGGACAGGTGTCTGTGTGTCTCTGCTCTCCAACAGATGGCACATCACAAACATTAGCACTACTTTTAAGAATCCTATAGCAAATTGTATGTAACAGAGACATAGCAACCAGATGGACACACTGCACTGAAAATGTACATTGATTATTTAGATTTCAACCCATCTTAGATGTGTAGCACTGCTAGTTTGTATTATAAACCTGTTTGCTGTGTGATCCTTTTTGAAATGTGAACATTTTATTAATTCTAGGATTGTTCCCCACTCTGTGTCAAATACTGCCTAGCCTCTCACCACCCTAAACGGATTAAGTAAATGAACTATACAACTTGCAGCTGTAATTTTTTATTGCAACAATGTTCAGATTTCATTAAAAGTGTAAGTTCTTAATATTAGCTATCTACCCATCTAATCTTGATAATTTCATATGGTTTATGTAATACCTTCCATCTATTAATTTTCTAACCCAGTTTAGAGTCACAAGGAATTGGCCACATTGGGTAGACGGGGATATCAACCTTGAATGAAGTCTGATTTCTTTTAACCTACAAATCTAATTATGAAATCTAAAATAATTGAGAGGTATAAAATATTTAAGTATTAGTCTTTTGTGGTAAATGACAGATTACAATGTATGTTTATAGATTACATTAAAAATTAAAAGTGTCATCAAGTCTAGATCTGTTCAGAAAGCGATAATTGGCTTTACATGCCATAAACATACACCAGGTATATCAGAATTTCAAACTTCTCTGTTTAGAATTTATTGAGAGGCAGTTTTAAAACCGGTGCTACTTAAACTGTTCATGATCAGCTGTATTAGCATCAGAGTGGGAATTCTAATACAGAATGTCCAGAAATGTCTGCCAAAATCACTGAAGTTACATCTCACTAATAAAATATGAGTCTGACTACTGTTTGAATCATGCTATAGTGACATCCAAAAACCAGCAAGTGATTAATATATGTGCAAAAATATAGTTTGGAAATATCATTTTTCCAAGAAAATGTAAAATGCCCACACCCTAATAAATACAAGAGTGTGGGTAGCAAATTAGTATGGTCAGTGAACATATGGCTCCAATCTGGGCATTGTTAATTTAACACTTGAAGAGTGAGCTGCATTCAGTTTTTTGAGGTTCAACACTTTGTGAAGCTTCTCTAACGTTAAGCGGGGTTGAAACAGCACTATTGTATAGAATGCACACTCTTAAAATGCAGAATTATTTCTGCAAAGATTGGAGCCATATGGTCGTAATCTGTTTTTTTTTTTTTGCCCTTTTCCTCTCTTTTTCACTCCAGGATAAGAATTCTTAATCTGCCTTTGTGGGTGTTTTCGATGGCGTATTTGAGTTCTGGGGGTGTACTGGTGTGCATTTCCCTTGTAAATTTGAGTTTGGGGGTGCATTAGTGTATACTGGGGTCTATTTCCATTGTTGTATGTATTTGTGGGTGGTCTCTGTATTGCATTTGAGTTTGGGGGTATTGGTATATTTTGTGGTGTACTTCCTTTATGAAAATCAGTTTGAGGGTGTTCCCCTTTGCGTATTTGAGTTTGGGGGTGTATTACTATATTCTGTGGCGTGTTTCTCTTTGGTGTAATTCAGTTTGAGGGTATATTGGTGTATTTTGTGGTGTATTTCCCTTTGGTGTATGAGTTTATGGGTGTTTGCTTTGATGCATTTGTGTTTGAGGGTACATTGGTGCTTTCCCTTACATGTATAATTTATGGTGCATTGAATCATTGGAGTATTTGAGTTTAAGGGTATATTGGTGTATGCTGGGGTCTATATCCCTTTGTTGCATGAGTTTGTGTATGTTCCCTTTCATATATTTGAGTTCGGGGGTGTATTGGTGTATTCTGTGCTTCATTTCCCTTAGAATGATAGATAGATAGATAACAAAAGCATTATATACTACATAAATAGATAGATAGATAGATAGATAAGAAAGGCATTATATACTACAAAGATAAATAGATAGATAGATAGATAGATAGATAGATAGATAGATAGATAGATAGATAGATAGATAGATAGATAGATAGATAGAAAGGCATTATATATTGTCACAGACGGCTGGGGTTCCTTCCCGGCCGGGACGCCTAGAAGGTCCGGAAGGTGGCAGTAAAAGCTTCCGGGTCAGAAGAACACAACCGCCCTGGAGCAGGAGAGGACCACAGGTGAGGAGGAGAGACTTTCCAACTTGTTGGGACCCATGGCCACCGCCAGGGGGTGCCTTAAGCCTCCTAGAACCCGGGAGAACATTACTTCCCCCACACTCTGCAAGATGGCGGAGGAACCTGCCAGGGACGCCCGGAGTGCTTCCGGTGCAAAGGGCGGCACTTCCGTCACACCGGGAAGTGCTGCAGGATGGACGTCATCAGCCACCTGGAGCACATCCGGGCAGGAATAAAAGGCGCTGCCTTCCAACAATCTGGGAGCTAGAGTCGGGACAAAGAGCAGGACGAAGCTCCCAGGAGGAGATTGGCGGCCAAGGACTGAGAGAAAGAAGGATTATTGGATGATTATTGCTTTATGCATTGTGTGGTGTTTTGGGACTGTGTTTATTTAATGAATAATAAACGTGTGACTTTTATAAAGATGTGGTCTCTGACTGGTGGTGTCCGGTCTAGTCTCACAATATATATATAAGAAAGGCATTATATACTACATAGATAGATAGATAGATAGATAGATAGCAAGTGTTGGTGCAAAACAGTGTGTGGCTAAAGCAGGAACCTGCGCAAGTCCAGTCCTTGGCATTTCACATCAATCCACTACATTGTTGTGTAAATCAAACAATGTTTATTTTCCACATTATATTGTTCCACAGTTAAAAATGAAACTCAAGAAAGACACAGTAAGAAAGCCATGTGTTTCCACAGCCCAATTAATTCACCCACAAAACTTATAATAACTTTCTAGCTTCCATTAATCCCTGTCAAACAGCACCCTTTGTTAATGAAGCAATACCCCTTTAAAACTGAATCATTATCTATCTCCAATCTTAATGCAAAATTATATTTAACGTATCTTCAAAATTACAGAACATAAAAAATGTTAATAGAAAACTTGCCTCCCACAGATACTTTATTGATCGAGAGGGAAATTTAAGCACCTGTAGCCAAGAATTATACCAAGTTAAATAGAAACATTTAAGTACACACTATACAAATAACAAATATTATACAATTAATGCAATCACATGCCGGTGCGTACAATAATGCCAGTGGAATATGAATTGTGCAAACAATATTATACTACCAAAGTGACAGGTAGCACATAAAATTAAAGTGACATTATTATTAAAATAAAATAAAGTGACAAATAAAGCTGACAGGGTAACAAGTTTAAAGTGACATGTTCTGAACGGGTTATACAGTACTGACCAAGAAGTGAGATATCAGATGTAAGTTATGCACAGCTAACACAGCTAACATAGCTTATGAGTAGAGAAGGAGCATCAGGCCCAGAAGTGAACCACCATCCGCCTCTGTTGGGAAGATATAACACTAGAATCCCTGAAACCTACGAAAAAAGTCGTAATGCTGGGCCACCTTAAATTCCTTCGCACCTCCTCATCAGCGTCTTTGTTTTGCAAATGTGCCGATATGCACTGGCAGTAGGCAGCCTGCTATCCCATCTCCCCCACTGACTCAGCTCAAGTAAGTCGCAAAGTTCTCCCAGCTCAAATCTGTTTATCTGGCAGTGAAGTGTTTGGAATTGTACAGGGTGAATAATATATAGTTATTTGGAATGCATACATTTCATGTATCTGCAACGATCAGGGTAAATGCAGGATGACAGGAAATGTGAGGCAAGAAATGTTGCACAGAACTAAAACAGAAAAATGTTCATTTTACTGTAATAATCACAAAATGTCTAATGGCTCTGGGGACCAAAGATGTTTTGTATCTGTCCATATGGTTGCATGGGTTTTTTGGATATTCTCTTTAGTGTTTTTGAGTTTAGGGGTTTATTCTGTGGTGTATTTCCATTTGTTGCATGAGTTTGTGGGTGTATGCTTTGTTGTATTTGACTTTGAGGCTGCATTTGTGTATTCTGTGGTGTATTTTGCTTTGGTGTGTGAGTGTGTGGTTTGTCTCTTTGGTGTATTTGAGTTTGAGGGGGTATTGGTGTATTGTGTGGTGCATTTCCCTTTAGTGTACATGTTTGTCTGTGCTCCCTCTGGTGTGTATATCTGGGGTTGTATCCGGACAATGGGATTAGATAGATAGATAGATAGATAGATAGATAGATAGATAGATAGATAGATAGATAGATAGATATGAAAGGCACTATATGATAGATAGATAGATAGATAGATACTTATTCCCTAAGACTGAGTTAGCCCTGCAATTTCTTCTGTTTACAGGCATGTCATTGAACATTAACAAAGAAGTAAAAGACATGATCAAAGGCTGAGTCATTGGGGGCTCTGGCAGGTGCCATACAGACGTTTCCACTGATTCCACTTCTCACACCAAAAATGGGCCCCCGTGACTTCATAGTGACAATAAGCAAGGTCAGAAAATCGAGTTTTGTATAAAATGCTCCGCACAGTCACCTAAAAGTGAACATAATTCAAACTGAAATGTGTGCCATTTCCAAAAATAATTAACTAAGCATGAATGAAAGACAATTTCAATGATACAATGAAACAATAAAAACGGCCAATCTGTCTCTCCCAAATATATAATGTGTGAACATATAGAAATGAACTGAAAATAGTACAGTGTAATCTTTAGCACTTAACACGTTGACTGCTAAATATGAGTTAACACTCAGTAGGCGAACTATAGATAGACGCCACCTACGAGTTATCTCGTAAACCGTCTTCAAGGCCGTAGTGCAAAAAATGAAAATATTCATAGGCAACAGATGTAAAAAAAGAAATAGTGGGTGTCTGAAATAAGAATGAAAAATCATCACAATGTCGCAGAACAGAATATTTCGCTTTCAGTTAGCTTTTTTCTTATTAGCTACACTTTGGATAACATTTATTTTTCACAAAAATAATGTACATGTGTAGGACCACAACCATCTGAGAATCTCTCAACAGTTAGCGTCTCACCATTAAAAAGTTCAAATGGAAACTGCGACATTCGATTGTAACAAATTGTGCAATTGTCTCCGGGTCCAGAACGTTAAGCGCAGTGTGAGTGCAGGCCAGAGGGGGAGTAGGGAGGTGGGACAATCGACCCTCCTAGCAAACTTTAGCCATGATGTCCTAATGGATTTTTCTCTTGCCATTCACCCATAAAGCTGTGACTGTAGAATTTCCAACAGTTGTGGTCTCCACAGTCTCTCCAGTCTCAGCCACTGTAGTGGCAACCAAAAAACTAAGTTTAGGTCTCATCAGACCACAGAGCCTTCTTTGAGCTGACTTGAGAGTCCTATGTGCCTTCTGGCAAACTCTAGCCAAGATGTAACCCACATTTTGTTAATTTTAACAGTGTCTTTTTCTTTGCCATTCTTCCATAAAACTGCAACTGGTTAGGCCCTCAGAAATAGTAACTGTATGCACAGTATCTCCAATTATAGGAAGCGTGGCTTGTAACTCCTTCAGATTTCTCTTACGTTTCTTGATGGCATCCCTCACTTCTTGCACCATAAATCAGTTTTTGTGGACGGCCTGCTCTTGCAGACTTAAAGTTGTGCACAATAGCAATCTAAACGAGAACAGGCCATTCAGCCTAACAAAGCTCATGATTGCTATCCATTTAATTTTTCTAACATAACATCAAATCGAGTTTTGGAAGTCCCTAAAGTACTGCTGCAGTCGCTTATTCCAAGTGTCTGTGGTTCTCTGTGTGAAGAAAAACCTCCTAAGGTTTGTGTGAAATTTCCCCTTAGCAAGTTTTCAACTGTGTCCCACGTGTTCTCGATGAAGTCATTTTAAAATAACAGTCTCGATCCAGTGGACTAATTCCCTTTATAATTTTAAACACTTCAGTCAGGTCTCCTTTATTTTAAACTGTAAAGGTTCAGCTCTTTTAATCTTTCCTCATAACCCATCCCCTGTAGCCCTGGAATCAGCTTAGTCGCTCTTCTCTGGACGTTTTCCAGTGCTGCTATGTCTTTTTTTGTTAAAATTGTACGCAGTACTCCAGATGAGGCCTCACCAGTACGTTATAGTGTTTGAGAATAACCTCCTTGGACTTGTATTCTACACATCAGGGCGCTTTATATAGTCCATTAGACTTCTTAATGGCTTCTGAACTCTGTCGGGCAGTTGATAGTGTCAATTCCACTACGACTCCTCTCATAAGGTGTGTATTCGATTTAACAGAATATTCAATGAGTTGGATATATTTCCTTGTTTCCATCCCCTGGCTTATGCTGTTCCCGGAGTTTCCTGGAGTGTTCTTTTGTCTTCATTGTATAGGTTGTGCCCCCCATACTAACAAGATGAACCTTCTGCATTCAGGTGCATTTACACCACAATCAGGGTTGTCAGACGTCTCGAGTGAGTTGTATCTGGATATCTTCATTCTATTTACATATATCATGTTGTATTATATGAAACATTAAACTTGTGTGGCCTGCCACACAAATCCGACACAGACAGATGCAGAGGCACAAGTGCAAGAACACACGTTTTTATTTTGATTTTTCCTCATGGGAAACGCCTTCCCCTGTTTCCCACAAGCACAACACAGTCACCAAGCACAGCACAATGCACCTCCCTTCTTTCTCTTCTCTCTTTCCTCCTCCACTCTTCCAGACAAACTTCGTCTACTCCCACCCGACTCTGGCTCCCGGAGTAGTGGAGGCTGGCTCCTTTTATAAGGCCCCTGGAAGTGCTCCAGGTGCTTGTTAACCCACTTCCAGTGGCTGAAGAACTGCCCATAAGGGCTCAGCAGCAGCTGCAGAACCCTCTTGGCGGCACCCATGGATCCCAACTTGGCTGCACCAAACTCCAGTACCCATGGAGAACTGTGGGAGTCCGAGGCGCCACTGCAACCCAGGGGAGCAGCCACCTAGCACTTCAAGGGAGGTAATGCTCTAGATACGCTTCCTCCCCTTGTCCTTCCAGTGTGGAGGCATCCCAGCTGTGCAAGGGCCCTGCATGTACGCCACACTTATTACAAGTTATATCAAACATACCCCTACTTACATTGTGAATGATAAAGAAATAATAAGTGAGGTACAGTGATCCCTCGCTATAACACGCTTCGACTTTCGCGGCTTCACTCTATCGCGATTTTTTTCTCATACATGCTTACGTCACTAAGCATGCGCTTTCTGAGAACTTTTATCTAAGCCCTACGATGGCTCCTAAACATGCTGCTTTTTCTAAGCCTTCTGACAATTAAACTAAGCGCTGGAGGAAGATGCTTACTATCCAGGAGAAGGTGAAACTCTTGGATATGATTAAAGATGGCAATACCCTACAAAAGCCTCCTCACGCATATGAAAAGACAGCGCCAGCAACTGCCTATCAAGATGTTCTTCAGTCGCGCACCCAGACACCCACTGCCTACTCCTAGTACTTCTTCACTGAAGACAACAAAGCACCTGCTGAAGATACTGCACCATCTCTGAAGACTCTCCTACTGAGGTCGTGCTTTCATAGGTTAGTGGTTGTGTGCAATTAAATGTATACAATAATCTACTAGATAAAAGCGTGCGGGATTGTCCTTCCGTCCCGTGAGTGCAAAGCGTAGCGGTATTCTTCTTATTACAGACTTACTACTTGCGGCTTGAGGTACGAAATGACGCGATGTGAGCAGAGTTCTGGTGCTCTCATCGTTCCCTTGCTTTTGTGCGCGATGCACTGGAAAAATAGACAAAATTATGTCTCTGGAAATAATTAATGTTGGTGGAGTACAAATGCCTCACCGCGTAGTAAATATCAGGGGAGATGGTGCTTGCTTATTCTCATCTATAGCTTATTTAGTGCATGAAGCTCTGTCCTTAGCGGCACAGATTTGGGCTGACATTGAACGACTTTGTACAGGCACTTGAGGGGTTAAAAAAAACTTAGGTTTTTGGGAGATGTTATGAATGGGCACTTTGATGTTCTCATTCCCTACACTTACATGCCTGATTTACACATGGAGTGCACAAAAATTTAGGATAAAAGTCGGTCGCCTTAAAAGGTGAGTGAGCCTAGTAATATGATATTTGTAACGTCTAATATTTCTTATTTTCTCTTATTTTGTCTAATATATTGGGTAATACAAGTGTAATGGTGACTAAAGGGCTCTAATAATGTTAAAAAAACGTATTTAGAAGGTCGTAAACAGGTTTTCTATACTCTAACTGCGAAAATATTCGATTTATAAATA
Source organism: Polypterus senegalus (assembly GCF_016835505.1). Taxonomy (NCBI): domain Eukaryota; kingdom Metazoa; phylum Chordata; class Cladistia; order Polypteriformes; family Polypteridae; genus Polypterus; species Polypterus senegalus. The sequence goes on from NC_053162.1 coordinate 17,168,280, forward strand.
AAGAATCCTACTTTGCGAAAATTCATTTATCACGGTAGAGTCTGGAACGGATTAACCGTGATAACCAAGGGTTCACTGTACTCCTTTGGACTCCTTCCGTACAGTGTTTCTTCAGAGAATTCTTGGGTACTGCTGGTTTGACTTTGTGTCTAATGAGTGGTTGCTCATGGAGTCCTGAATGAGGCACATTACCTGCATTGTGAGGGAGCATCAGTTACGGCACAACGGCCATGTGGTGAAACTCCCCGAGAGTGATCCAGCTCGTGAGATCCTCATTGTTGCAGATCCGAGTGGCTGGACCAGGCCAAGGCAGATAGATGGTCATTTCCAGGGGGTCTGCCTGTGGGGTTGCCAACCAGGATCCCGAGCTGCTTCGTCGTGTGGTGGGGGCAGCAACACGCTGTACCTGCGCATGCTCCCTGACCTGTCCTGAAATATGTTCTCTTCTATATATGTATTTATTTGCATATACAGGGAGATTCACTCGAAAGAGGCCCTGAATATTATGTTGTAACTCCTGTTAGGATGAAGTAACCTGAACCAAAAAAATTTGTAATATACCTTGACTTATGTGAAATTGATTACATTACATGCGATGCTGGAGGTGGTTTCCGTTTTCTGCCAGACTCATTTCGACGCGGCACTCCATGTTCCCGATCGTATCAGCGAGTATCTCGGGGTTAAATAGCAGCAATTTCACTTTGGATGTTTTCCTTCAAATCTTCCACAATGTGATGCTTGTTCCGAAAGACTTTTCCTTTGAGCATACCCCAAAGGAGTCTGGTGGTGTCAGATCTGGCGAATGTGGTAACCAATGCCCGTGTGAAATTAGCCTGTTGCTGAAGAAGCACTCAATTTTCACCATGCTCCTTCCTAATGTGTGACACGTTGCTCCATCTTGCTGGAAGTAACCTTCTGTTAACTCACAATCATCCAGTTGATTCTGACATCGCTTAAACGAATTGGTGACCCAATAGGTTCACACCATGAAGATGCGCTGCTCAATACCACCATCCTGATGAGAAGTTGAGTGCCTGAGTGAAGGGGTACGGGTGGTATGCATCCAGACGTTGCAAACAGTGGTTAAACATCGTAACGGATGTCCGGCATCTACCTTATCACTTTGACGTTGAGGCATCCCGGCTTGTTCAAAGCTCCACATACTGAGGAACACATTGCATGTTGTTTTGTTCAGATTGCTTCATCCTAGCAAGAATTATTATAGAATATTTGGGGCCTCTTTCAAGTGAATCTCCCTGTACTTATGCGTGTATATATATATATATATATATATATATATATATATATATATATATATGTATATATATACAGTACATAGTGGCAGTAGGGAGCACCAGTGCTCCCCTGAACCCTCAGGTACAACTCTAGACACCAGGTAAAAGTCCAAGACTTTTATTATTCGTCTCAGTGCACCAAGCACCTTCCACACTACTCACAGAAAAAACACTAATTCCAACACAGTACACTAATCACTCCTCCTCGCCCAGACACTTTCCTCCTCTCCCTCCCAGCACAGCTCAGCGTCTGGACTGAGCCTTCGTCCTTTTATAGCCCCTGACCCGGAAGTGTTCCTGTCCCAGCAGTCCACAGTTCCTTACTCCATCTGGGTCAGGGCAATCAATCCATTACTTTAACCCGGGAGCACGACATTCCTTCCCGTCACATGACGTACTCCCGGGTCATAAGGCATCACAGAGCCCATAAGCCCCCCCACAGCAACTCCTGGTGGTCCCCAAGGTATCCAACAGGGCTGCGTATACATACCATAAAGTCCATAAGGCCCTGCTGGACTTCGGGGCACGATCCTGCTGTCGGGAGAGCTCCTCCTGGCGGCCCGGGGATGAGGACCGGCATGGGAAGCCGGAAGTCCTCCACGATATGTTTAGATTATACCTATACAGTGGTGCCTCGGCATAATTCGTTCCAGAGACGTGCTCGTAATCCAAAGCACTCATATATCAAAGAGAATTTCCCCATAAGAAATAATGGAAATTCAGATGATTCATTCACAACTCAAAAATATTTATATAAAAACGATTAAAACAAAATATAAAGAAGAAATACATAAAACAAATTAACCTGCACTTTACCTTTGAAAATAATCGTGGCTGGTGTGAAGGAGAGGAGAGGAGGAGGAGGGTTATTGTGTATAATGACGTTCACTCTGATTAACAGAATCCCTGCTGTCTGTCGGGAGACTGGAATCTTTTTCTTTTTTCGTGACTTTAACAAGGAAACCTATCCAATGACAGTTCCTTTTGCATCCTTTTGAGGATTTCGCGGAAATGTGACATTTCATTGTCGCTTAACAGATTCACGAAATAAAAAAATGCTTTACGCACACACACACACGTGGTCACAATGCTATCGTAAACAGTATATGTTCGCATGGATGTTGACTGTACAAGTGAGGCTCTCCGACTGAGGCCGAGCATGAGAGGCGATTACCCGCAATCCCGCAGCGATGGCTCAGTTGTGATCACACGACACTCGCCAGACAACATGTATACGTACTACTCGTATTATAAGACCTCACGCGTTTATCAAGTCTAAATGAATTAAAAATTTTTGCTTGTCTTGCAAAACACTCGCAGACCAAGTCACTTGCAATCTAAGGTTTTACCATCCATACATCCATCCATTATCCAACCTGCTATATCCTAACTACAGGGTCACGGGGGTCTGCTGGAGCCAATCCAGCCAACACAGGGCGCAAGGCAGGAAACAAACCCCGGGCAGGGCGCCAGCCCACCGCAGGGAGGTTTTACTGTAATTATAATTTAACCAGTAACATGCAGCGCATACACTTATTTTTATAGTTTTCATCCTCTTTCTCTTTGCGTTTAGCATTCGTTTGCTCAGAGGTTGATGCGCTTGCTGTTTCCTGAGCAGCTCTTCTTTTCTTTTCTCCACCCTAGCGGCCCACTTCTTCTCTTCTTCCGTTGGCATCTTTTTGCAATAAACCTGATTAAGTCAGTTTTTGTGTTTCAATTACTTAGTATGTTTTCCTTCATTTTTCAGTTGAGCTGGCACTTATGTCTTCAATCTGCCTCAAGAATGATTAAGATATGAAGAGGTAAGGGAAGTGACGGCGAAGGTGGCAGGGAAAGATGAATGGCGCGCATACACGATGCACCGCATGGCCGCTCTGCTGGCCGCCACCGAGAGCTGATTCTACAATAAAATAAAATAAAAATAAAAAGAGGAATAACCTTGGAGGTCAATCATCACCCTGAAAGCAGATAGTAGAGGTCACGTAGTATATGTGTACTAGTATACAGTGGTGTGAAAAACTATTTGCCCCCTTCCTGATTTCTTATTCTTTTGCATGTTTGTCACACAAAATGTTTCTGATCATCAAACACATTTAACCATTAGTCAAATATAACACAAGTAAACACAAAATGCAGTTTTAAATGATGGTTTTATTATTTAGGAGAAAAAAATCCAAACCTACATGGCCCTGTGTGAAAAAGTAATTGCCCCCTGAACCTAATAACTGGTTGGGCCACCCTTAGCAGCAATAACTGCAATCAAGCGTTTGCGATAACTTGCAATGAGCCTTTTACAGCGCTCTGGAGGAATTTTGGCCCACTCATCTTTGCAGAATTGTTTTAATTCAGCTTTATTTGAGGGTTTTCTAGCCTTTTAGGGGCAAATAGTTTTTCACACCACTGTATGTGTCCCGGTAGCGTATTATATAAGAAGATTAAAATCAATTTTTTTGTCTTCCTTAGTTCTCTAACATTTTTTTTTTTTTTGGCCACATGAAATGGGGTCTGCCCCGATCTGTGATTTTGGAAATCTGGCAACACCGACTATAAACTGACTGAAACTTCTAGACAGACGGTCTCCATTGATCTAACTCTGTGACTTCTAAAAGCAATGGGCTGCACCAGAGAGGATGTAAGGGTGTTATGTTAAAGAGGATGAATACTTAGGGGATCAGTTATTTTCTATTTATTATTCATTTTAACCACCTTGCAGAGATCCATTCTTACTTTGACATTAAAGAATCTTCTTCTGTTGGTCACAGGGTTCAAAAAGCCAAATTATTTCCACCGAGATTCAGTGTTGTATATCAGTAAAATGGGGGAAACTTCCAAAGGGGGCCGAATATCTCTTTATACAGTAGGCACCGTACATCCAGATATAATTTGTTTTTGTATTTTAGCCCTATAATACAATAATTGTATTTATCACATTCAGACAAACATGATGATGAAGAGTATTGAAGTGCTGTTTCTTACAAACTCTAGCATAAGGCTTAGAAGGTAAAAAGGTTTTTTTGCAAGCAGGAAGTTCACATTCTGGATAAATTTAAACATTTCCTTTCATGTTAGTATTGCATTTCAAATGATAGCCTCACTACAACACAAAGCTGCCGCATTTGTTAGCTGTCTTTACAGTTTTCACTGAGTATGGTTTTTCCACACAAGGGAACACTAATTTGTGTTGATTGGAGAAAATCCATGATGCTGGATCCCTAAAAAAAAATGGAAGAAACAGCCAAACTGTGTTTCTCACCTAAAAGAGGCACTTGTCCATTAGGCCTTCAGCTCTGCCCTTATAAATGTAATCCACTTTACCTTGAGTGGTTTAATTTAGAGCCTTGTAATATAATAACAGAAAAAAAAAGAAAATATTGTGCTGTACTCTTAATCCTCAAGCCCAGTTTCCGCAGAAAACAAAAGGCTGATACACTCTTAAAAACGCTTAAGAGGGGAAAAAAAAAAAATGAAACATAAACCCTGGCAATGCTGCTTTGAATTTCTGTTATAATTGCTTGGCCCGTTAATATGTCTTCAGAGAAACGACTTTATTAATGTTGTGAAGGATTTCTACTGGCTGTTGTAGCGGGGCAAAAACAGGGTGCAGGATAAAGGTGGGTGCTTGGGGTGCCAACTAGGCCAAAAAAACACAGAACTTGTTTTAATATGAACGAAAAGCAGAAAACTAAATGGAAAATATGCACTACAATGTGTCTCTTATCAATAAGGTAGTCAGTCCCCTCTCTGGGACGTCACAAGAACGATTCTGGCTTGGATCAGAATGGAGGGTCAGCACAGGCATGTGACGCTACCTTCCAGGTGTGTTCTCATTTTATATAGACTGGAAGGGGCGGGGCTTCCTTCACTTCATTGTCCTCAAGGGATGTTTTCTCGTGGCTGTGAGCAAAGAAGGAGACCAGACTGTTAGCAACAGCGCCCCCTCTCGTCCCGGGGTGGCACTACTTACTTTAGGGCGAAACTAGAAGGTGACCCTCTGGCGCACATGCGTGACACTGTAAATGAGACTTGAAGCGTTTCAAACATATCGATGAAGCATTGAATGACATTGTAGCTGATTTGCCTGTATGTACACAACTAGTTGTGTGTTGTCTTTGGAACAAAGTAGAACCTGAAGACTCCCTAGCAGTTTTATTACATTCATGAACTTGGAGAGGCATCAGCAAACTCTTAAGAACTGCGCAGGGCAGAGGACGTGTGCCACTGCCTTCGTAAGAAGACACTGGCAATGCCATATCTTAGCCATATCGCTGGCATACAAGTCATGTTAATCTTTGTGTCGAGAAAATAGCACCATATGGGCAATGTTCTTAGTGAAACTTCAAGCCTTGCCCTCCATTGCTGAGGTGTTTCATTTGCATGTTGTTCGACATTGTGTCTCTTCATCTGTGTCATTAGTGCGATGTTGATGTTGTGCACTGGCGTTTGCTGAACACGGATCTTTCGTAGTGAGAAGTGAGCTGCATGCAAGCGCTGAAAAATGTAAAAGTGCATGCAGCGCCATCTAGTGGCCGTGGTTGAGCATAATCAGAGCGGACTGCTCCATACACACACAGGTCTTTTGTTTATAAATGTCTAATATATAAATGTAAAGAATTATTATTATTATTTATTAATTATTTCAAATTGTACAAGGGATGCAGAAATGAAAGTTGTTGATAATCAGAAATATTATTTACAATTGTATGCTTGTGTATCTCCACCTTAAATTGTTCTCCACTCCTGCTTGTGTTCCTTTTGCGAGGAGATTTTTGGCTTTTGTGTTTACATATAGCAAGCTTAATTATCCTAGTGAGTTTATGTATCTGATGAAATTTAAAATAAACTAAATGCAATTGATCTGGAAAATTAAACTCATCAAAAATTGTTTCATTTAATTATTGTAATTAGTTAGCCTTATTTGCATTCATGAACACAGTAAAAATATAATTAGAATGTTTCCATCATGTCACATTAAAGTACAAAATTGAAAACAAATGTAATTAAAATTGAACAAATTCTACATTTTATTCACATATAGAATACTGTATTGTTTGTCAATCCAATAATATTTTTAAATATATATGTAAAGAAAAAAACAATCCATATTCATTGACTTACATATACAGTAGCTTCTCTAGTTTTGTCATAGTTTGGTGGTCCATCATTTGCCCACTTCTTCTGGTGTGTCCTTCATCAGGCTGACCTTCCAACGTCCCTGGCACCATCTTTTCATCTCCTTTATATCCCGATGGAACCTTTCACCCAGCTCTTTGCTCACCGCTCCAGGGTTTTGTGCAAAGTTTTCCAAATGCGAATCCAAAATGTGGACATTGAGCTTCACATTGTGACCCAATGTCTCAAACTCAACTAATACTTTTTACACAGTTTCTTCAGAATTTGGATCTTAGTTGTTGACTATAAACTTATTTCATGGAATGAAATCCAAGATTCCTGTTCCAGGTTGTTCATCGCCCCATCAAATTCTGCATCAGAAATCGGTTTTCTAATACCAGCCTCTTTCAATTTCTCTTGGAAACGTTCGGCACAAATCCATAAAACAGGCTCCGTGTTTTGATAGGGCTTTGACAAACTGCTTCATTAAATCAAGCGTTATATGAAGTGCTGGTAGCAGCACTTGATCAGGATCCACCAAGCGAGGTCTAATGATGTTTTTGGCACCAAGCTGTAATTTTTTTCTAGCTGGCCATTCCTTCTGAACACAATGGAAATTCTTGGCTGTGCTGTCCCATGGGAATTTGGTATGCTCTGACTGCTGCTATGAATCATCAATGCGTTCAATTCCGCCTATATTCTAAAGTTATTTTTGAATAAAAGAACCAGTTTTATTTAAATATAGATAATTCAAACAAAAAGAAAATATTGTCCTACACATTTAAAATGCTAAGGGTGGTGCCTGTCTGACACGCGATTACTTGCAAACCACTGGTCTTAAATGAAAGCTTATGACATTATAAGTAATGGTAAGGCAAAAACTGTGGCTGGCACTAAACCCACCATAGTTATCGGGAATTATGTCTTTCCTATGGCAAACTGCATCGGGAAATTGAGCGAGAAGGTGACATGGCAGAAAGAAAAAGAAACGCAGTGACATCTGCTGAGCATGAAGCGAATTGCAGAAGCTGATTACGTTCATGAACTACTGGAGCTTGAAACTTGATCTTGGCAGGAATGGAGGACTGTATATTTCTAGTATTTAATTAATTAAATTGTGAAAATAATAAAAACAATTATAATTGACAGCTAAAGAATGTCTGTCCATCCATCTATTTTTTGTTATTTATTTTGCTGCGGGTCTCAGGGACAGCAGTCTAAGCCGTGATGCCCAGACCTCAATTTTTCCTCCCACCTCCTGCAACTCCTCCAAGGGGATACTGAGGCATTCTATTGTGGCAAAAACTGCCTCCTGTTTTCAAAGAAGTCATTCATGGAGACCAGATGAAAATGTAGAACGCTTCTTTATTTGAGCATAGATATGTTGTGATGAACGGCCAACAGTTTATCCCAGCCAACACATCCAGGATGCTAGATGGCGTCTTCCCTGCAGCCTAGAGGTGCCCCAGATTCCTGCAGGCCATCATGGAAGATGGAGTTTGGCTTCACAACCCTGCTGGGTACCCTGGGAGCCACCGTGTGGTGCTGCAGGGAGACGAGGGGATTTTTGTTTCCCCTATAGCCCGGAAGAACCCCCAAGTCACAGGGAAGGAAGAACAGAAGTACTTCTGGGCTGAAGAAAAATGTAATTCTCCATCTGACCCGGAAGTGCTGACAAGTTACGTGAACAGAAGAGGAGAAGCACTTCCGGGTCAAGGCCTATATAAAGAACTATGGGAGACCCAGCAAGCGAGTCGGAGTTGGGAGGGAGTGTGACGGAGCTGCTGAGAGGAGAGGAGAATAATTGTTTTTAATAGTGTGTATTTATTATAGTGATTACTTGTTTAGGGTGCTGGAGATGCTTTGGGGCACTTTGAAGAGGAAAATAAAAATACTTCTGGGTGCTTTTAAACCACCTGTCTGTTGGGTTTCACAGGGCAACAGGGCCCTTGAGCGTCCACTTATTGACAATGTACAAATGTCTCAGTCCATGGAGATAGCAATCATTAACACAATTAATTTCCTTTTGTGCTTTTCTATTACCAATACAATTACAATACAATACAATACAATTTATTTTTGTATAGCCCAAAATCACACAGGCCCTGCCTCTTGACAGCCCCCCAGCGTTTACTAAGAAGACAAGGAAAACCCCCCTAAAACAAACCCTTGTAGGGAAAAAATGGACAAGAAAAGTAATGTAGTACATCTTCTGCACATAACATTAGACACCAAAGGAGATCTTGTTATGCCATTCATATTAAAACGTTTACAGTTTCCCGTTAGAATACAATACAACTTATTTTTTAAAAAGTTCCTCAATGGGCTTTAACATGCCCTGCCTCTTGACAGCCCCCCAGCCTTGACTCTCTAAGAAGACAAGGAAAAACTTCCAAATAAAAAACCCTGTAGGGAAAAATGGAAGAAACCTTGGGAAAGGGAGTTCAAAGAGAGACCCCTTTCCAGGTAGGTTGGGCGTGCAGTGGGTGTCAAAAAGAAGGGCGTCAATACAATACAATACACAGAACTGAACAAATCCTTAATACAGCATAAAAATAAAAAATGTAGAAGTACGGAGCAGAATCTTATCTAAACCTTATCTAAAACAACACATCATCTAATTCTTAATATGCTCAACTTTATCATCTTAACCAATCAACTACAGCCACCAGTAACTTTGTATACATGTTGTAAAATAATTGCACAAAACTATAAATAAAGAGTTAGGGATTGGCCCCATATATTGTCGGGCAGAGTAGTCACAAAAGATTGAAACTGGTCTTGAATTCTGTAAGGCAGGGGTCTCCAACACATCGCTCACGGGCTACCAGTAGCTCCCAACTCTTTCCAAGTAGCTTGCCAAAGGGTTAATGAATCTTACATAAATTTGAAAACTTGATTAGTCAAATTAGAGGCGAGCGATCCACAATCTGAATTGCAATGTATCTTTTCAATTTGGCACACACTTAAGAGATCATCCGGACTCAAACTCATCAAGACCTAAGTAACACTTTATTTTAAATATCAAATAAAGTTGAATTCAATTGTTATCTCGTTTGCTAGCTAAGCGAAGTTAAGGAGCACACCTTGAAGCTGGCGAGTGAGTGAGGAAGGCCCCTCCACTCGGCCTGCAGCGTGTTTCTCATTTCGTGCAATTAAATCGGTACTGCGAGCGAACTCTGATACATAGTAAAATGAGAGAAGACGCAAAATCAACCGGAATGTTCAAGCAAATTATAGAATATAGAAGTATTTCTCTCATGAAAAGCGGACAGACATACAGACAGAGCGACAGAAAGACATTGGATTTTATATATTATATATTAGCAAACCTTCACAATAATGTTCAGTTAAAGTCGCAATAGCATTCTCAGTATTTCTGGAGCTGAGTAGAACCAGATAACTATTAGAATCTTCACCAAGCAGCTCTGAAAATGTCTGCTTTGTTTGGGTCTCCATACATCTGTGAGTCCGCCTTGTCTGACATGAATGTCATGAAATCAAAGTTCAGAACAAGACTCACAGACGAACATTTAAATGACTCCATAAGAGTGAACCTAAGTGGCTCCACTCCACCATACACCTCGGTGCCAGTCATCTGACTAACTGAAAAACATGTCACACATGCGACTGAACATGTGAATAAAGTGACACAGTGACATGTGACACAATGACAAATGAATAAGTCATATTTGTGTATTTGGAATTGCATTGTTTTGTTTTGAAAGCATTCATGTTTTAATTCAATAGTGTGAGATACACTAGAACAGGGGTTCTCAAACTTTCGTATTTCACGCCCCCCTTTTCTACCTGGAATAATTCTGCACCCCCTGCATAATATAAAATAGATGAGAATAACCCATAATACAACTAACAAAGGTATGATACTTGTGCGGTGTCGATGTATCCTATCATTTTTACTTCCATAAGATCTGCATGTGTTTGGCTAACTTCGATGAAATACTTGATATTTATTTTTTTTAAAGTGCTTTAATAACTTTTAAAATGCCTTGTGTGGTTTTTGGTAGTAATTCTAATCCCAAAAACAAAGAATAAATTATTTATTCTTATTTAATTTTTTTATGTTAAGAAACGATTAAATGCTTTACTACTCATATTTTCAATTTTAGCTGGTGTTATTCTTAAATAATGTATTATCGCATATGTATAACATTTAGGTTGTTAATAATATTTGCTCTTGAATTTTACTAAAATTACACATAGAATTGCAATAGATTAACTTTGAATAGTTCATGTATTTATTAGTAATCTCAACCCATTATCTGCATACAAGAAATGCTCTCTCAGTTTCTGTTAGATTCTGCACATTGTACTAAATTATTTTACTGAAAATAGTTATTGATATGTATTGCAATTTGAATTTAGTAATTATTTATGTTTAATTATTGAAATTGTCATCTAAAAAAATTTAACAGACCAGTGGTATAATGCAGCATTTGGGGACTGTGTAGCTATCCAGGGTTCTGAACTCAGACATCTCTGTTAAAGTCAGAGCTCCCAAAGTTGTGTGTGTTGTGTTTTATACTAAATCTGGAGTTACTGAGTCTACACTGTGAACCACAAAAGTAACTGTTGGAACTGTAAGATTCATTTACTACACATATTACCTTTGATATTCAAATATACTTTGCACTCTTCCTGCCATTGGTATTTTTCACATATGTTACATTTCCTTTTATCCAAATAACAGAATTTGAGCTTTGAAATTGTTACTTTAATATTGAAAGTCATATCTTCTTTGTTAGAGAATTGAAGATAGCCTTAATTTTTTCCAAATTAAAACAGAATTGAAAATATAAAAATATTTTAGACAGTCTACAAATATATTTCTTTCAAATTAAAATAATTATGACACCTTTCAATGCATTCATTGGTACTATACAGTATTATTTTTAAGGCAAATAGAAAAGGCAACAATTCTTTCTGGTTTGGAAAGACACTTTTTCTTTCAATAATTTATTAATTTATTAATGTATCTGTTTTACTAGCTGTGCTACCCATCTAAGACACTTTAAAATGTAAGTAAATCAACATAAATCTCACTGTTAAGGTTTGCAGTACATAAGGCAATTCATATGTCTCTGTTATATGCCATTTGGTAGTGGATTCATAAAGGCAGTGCTCATTTTTGTGATGTGTCATTTGCACCATCTGTTAGAATGGCAAATGCAATGAAAATACCTGTGTTGTATTTTGATTTTCATTTATTTGATGTTCCTTATAATAATAATAATAATAATAATAATAATAATAATAATAATTTATTAGTTTGTCTTTTTGCATGACATTAGGATGTCACAGCACTGATATGACATTTGGTGCAGGATTCATAAAAGTAGTGCTAATGTTTGTGATGCACCATCTACTGTAATGAAAAATGCAATGCATGTTATTACTACATGTATTACAAAATACATTCCAGTAAATGGTGAACACTGAATATTCGTAGGTCTGTGTTAATTACTTACATTTCAAGCCATCATAGATGGGTAGCACAGCTAGAGCATATTGTAAAATAACAGCAAAATTGGGATTAAAAAATAGTTAGAGTTCCAGCCATGGAAATCCCCTTTGACTGCCCACACAAAGGTAAAAAAGCAGTAAGTTCTGACTTGGATGAGTGCAGAAGGTCAACTGACAGTCACTTCTTGTGATGTTGGCATTTATGTATGGCTGGATCATAAGAGGTAGGACAGGGATAGATGTGTGTTGATGATGGATTCTGCCATCCATTACCAGAGGTTACTCTTCCAAGCTGTAGGCAGAAGCTGTCATCAGAACTTCCTAGGTCAGCTCCCCTAGGTGCTGCCCTCCTAAAAGGTTCACTTGGCTGTCATAAGATAGATACAGTAGATTGATGTGAAAGGCACTATTTAAGAGATAGATAGATAGATAGATAGATAGATAGATATGAAAGGTGCTATATAAGAGATAGATAGATATGAAAGGCACCATATAAAAGATATCTATCTATCTATGTCTTATATAGTGCCTTTCACATCTATCTATCTATTATCATGTATCAGGTTTAGAGTTGCACAAATACAGCTTCGAATAGTCCTTTAATGACAGTTTATTCTTGGACTTGTACAGACAATATTCAAAAACAAACAGCAAAGTTAATAAACTTCCTCAGACATTTGATTCTGCTTCTGTCTTCCTGGAAGTAGTAGAATTCCTTTTCAGAGCTGTCACACTGCAGAGGGTCGGTGCCAGCACCTCAATGGGTGGTCTGTAGGACACAAGAATCCCTGTCCAGAGAACAGCTTCTTGTTTTAGACAGTCAGTCACTTAGAAGTGTCAGTTGGTGGCAGAATGCCCATGTACTGCTGTCCTGACAGTGGTGACAAGTCGGACGCCTTGTGATAAAGAAGCGCCTTTGTGGCAGAGATCAGCATCAGCGCCAGAGCCTGCAGATTCCACATCATCCAATTGATTGTCACTGTGTCGATCACTGTTATTATAATGAAAATATTCATAAACACCCTACAAATCTAGTTGTTTCAAATGGTGAACAGCTTTATACCATTTTTTCAATGACTGCCTGGTCAGAACACTATTTTCTGTATTTGTTGTGTCTAAAAAAAAAAAAAAACTTCCATGGCTATCCCCTAGATGGCAGCACTATAGCAGGTAACTGAGATGTGGCAGTAAGCCAGCTGTGTCTATGGCGGCCGTATACTGAGGCACGAGTTCTCTCGTATGTCACGTCTTGTCAGGCTCAATGAGATACGACTTAACACGTAACTCGCGTTCAAAGTGTGTAGTACCATTAATGACGGCTTCTACATATTAATCCACGCCAAAACTATTTTTTAGTCCATTTGTAAGTAAAAGAACGCTGGTCAGCAGAAGAAGATTCATCAAAATTCAGCTGACAAGAAAAATGTTTGTGGGTTTTATGTGTTTGTTCATATTTGCAGAATAGCTGAAATCTGAGACTACCAGAACCACAGTGATCATCATATGCAGCATACAAAAAAATAAGACAGTAAAATATCTTCCCGTAGATAGAACTTTATTTGACCAAAGGGGGAAATTTGGCTTTTAACAGAAGCTCTTTAAATATATATATATATATAAATACAGCGAAAGATAAGTATATATATATAAACATGCACAGTGTGGTGTGAACCATGATGAAATGATGAAAAAGAGTAAAAATTAAAAAAACATCTGATTTCTCAGTCTCGGTCTCAGTGAGGTATTATGCCCACATATTGCTGTTGGTACTAAGGAGCCCCCCATAGTGTTTCTTGACCCACTTCTGCTGAATAATTCATTGCCTGAAAGTCCTCAGTGTTGGCGTGACAGGGACATGATGTGCAGCGCTGATCATAATGGCACTCGGTTTTGTTTTCATTCTCTCCTTCTCTAAGACCTCCAGGGGGTCCACATTGCGTCCTGTAACAGAGCTTGGACATTTGATTAGGTGGGCTTCTCTTAAAGTGATGTTACCAGGCGAGCACTCCACACACTGGCCATCACAGAGTTATGTATAGAGATGTGAAGGATGTTACTTCCTACATTAAAGGAACACAGTCTCCTAAGAAAGAAGAGTCTGCTCTGCCCTTTCTTCTATAGTCCCTCTGTGTTCCGAGATCAGTCCAAGCTGTCATTAACATGGACCCCCAAGCACTTGTCAGAATAGACCACCTCTACATCCACTCCCTGAATAGTGACCAGACATAGAGGCTGTTTGGTGCTGTGAAAGTCAATAAGCAGTTCTTTGGTTTTGCTGATGTTACGCTGCAGGCAATTCTCTTTGCAGCAAGAAACAAAGTTCTCCCCTTCTGACTCCTCTCCTCTGTCTCATCCCCCTTATCGATACACCACTTAAGTGCAGAGACATCTGAGAATTTCTGCAAGTGACATGACCTGCTGTTATACATGAAGCCCATGGTGTTGCATTTATACAGTAATAATAATAATAATACATTTTATTTATATAGCACCTTTCCCATGCTCAGGGCGCTTCACAGAAAAAAACAGCTGGGTACAGTGGACCCTCGGTTCACGAATGATTCGGAACACGAACAAATCGGTTTACGACCAAAAAGTTAGCCAAACTTTTGTGTCTGTTCACGACCACACACTCGGTATACGGACAAGCCAGTTTCTCTTTCGGTTTGTGCGCACCGATGATTTCCACACGTGTTCAGTCTCTCCCTGTGCATTCCCTGTGCAGAGAGAGAGAGAGAGACACACACATACACACACGAGCGCGCGCCAGAGAAAGAGAAAGACACACATACACACACAAGCGCGCCAGAGAGGGAGACACACACGAGTGTGCGCCAGAGAGAGAGAGAGAGAGACACATACACACACGAGCGCGTGGTAGAGAGAGAGAGAGAGACACACATACACACACGAGCGCGTGGCAGAGAGAGAGAGAGAGACACACATACACACACGAGCGAGCGCCAAAAAGAGAGAGAGACACATACACACACGAGCGCGTGCCAAAAAGAGAGAGAGACACATACACACACGAGCGCATGGTAGAGAGAGAGAGAGACACACATACACACACGAGCGTGTGCCAGAGAGAGAGAGAGACACACATACACACACGAGCGTGTGCCAGAGAGAGAGAGACACACATACACACACGAGCGCGGTAGAGAGAGAGAAAGACACATACACACACGAGCGCGTGGTAGAGAGAGAGAGAGACACACATACACACACGAGCGCGCGCCAGAGAGAGAGAGAGACACACATACACACACGAGCGCGCGCCAGAGAGAGAGAGAGACGCATACACACACGAGCGCGTGGTAGAGAGAGAGAAAGACACACATACACACACGAGTGCGCCAGAGAGGGAGACACACACACGAGCGCGTGGTAGAGAGAGAGAGACACATACACACACGAGCGTGTGCCAGAGAGAGAGAGACACACATACACACACGAGCGCGCACCAGAGAGAGAGAGAGACACACATACACACACGAGCGTGCACCAGAGAGAGAGAGAGAGACACACATACACACACGAGCGCATGGCAGAGAGAGAGAGAGAGACACACATACACACACGAGCGCGTGGCAGAGAGAGAGAGAGAGACACACATACACACACGAGCGCATGGCAGAGAGAGAGAGAGACACACATACACACACGAGCGCGCCAGAGAGGGAGAGAGACACACATACACACACGAGCGCGTGGTAGAGAGAGAGATAGAGAGAGAGAGAGAGAGAGACACATACACACATGAGCGTGCGCCAGAGAGAGAGAGAGACACACATACACACACAAGCGCGCAGTAAAGAGAGAGAGTTCGAATCCCGTAAATGCCAAAAGGCTCTGCTCTGTTGGGCCCTTAACCTGCAATTGCTGAGTGCTTTGAGTAATGAGAAAAGCACTATATAAACGCAAAGAATTATTATTATCTCTGCAAGGTGGACTAAATTATTTACAAATATAAAATCTTATATATAATACGCTGCTGTGGCTGTCTGTTTGTCTGTTCAGGATTTTAAATCACCTGTAGCTTGCAAACCCTTTGACTTATTGACCTGAAATTTGCTATCCATATACTACATGACAGCTACTGTCCACTGTCACAGTGATGATTGACTTCCAAGGTTATTCCTCTTTTTATTATTATTTTATTTTATTGTAGAATCAACTCTCGGCAGCGGCCAGCAGGGTGGTCGTGCCGCACATGTATACGGGCACTGTACTCATCCCTACCACCTTCGCCATCAATTCCCCAACCTCTTCATATCTTAAATCATTCTTGGTTCAGATTGAAGACTTGAAGTAAAAAATTAAGGAAAACGTACTGAGTAATTGCAACACAAACACTGACTTAATCAGTTTTAACACGAAAAGATGCCAACGAATAAAGAGAAGAAGCAGGCCACTGGGCTGGAGAAAAGAAGAGCTGCTCAGGAAGCAACAAGCGCATCAACCTCTGAGCAAATGAATGCTAAACGTATAGAGAAAGAAAAGAAGAATGAAAACTAGGAATACTCAAGTCAAGTGGATTTGTGCAGTGCACCATTACTGGTATTAAATAATTGATTGCTTAAGTATTCACCTTCTCTAATTTGACACCCGTAAATCATTAATCGATTTTAAAAGTCCCTGAATTAGTTCAATGGTGATCACCTGGTTAGGGTTTCAGTTGGTTGTTGTCCAAATGCATGTGAATGTGGAAGGTCCAAACTGTGGTGAGTCCCTATTGTGGCCTAACCTACACAATGAAAACTAAAGAAGACTCCAAGGAACTCTGTGAAAAGGTAAGGGGATGGAGACAAGAAAATATGCAAGTCACTGAATATTCAGTTAAATTAAACATTAAGAAAGCACAGCTTTTAAATCTGCTTAGATTTAGCCGTCCACAAAAACTGAGTAACGGTGCAAGAAGAAAATGAGTGAGGAAGGCCACAATGAGACCTATGAGAACACAGAAGGAGTTACAAACTACAGTACCTTCGACTGGAGACGTGGTATATACAGTTACTGTTTCTGGGGGCTTAACCAGCGGCAAAGAAAAAGCTAATGTTAAAATAAAATATGCAGGATATCTTGGCTAGAGTATGCTGGAAGTCAGCCTGAAGAAGTTTCTGTTGTCTGATGAGTCTAAAACTGAACTTTTTGGCCACCCATCAGACTAAATACCATCCATCCATCCATTTTCCAACCTGCTGAATCCGAACACAGGGTCACGGGGGTCTGCTGGAGCCAATCCCAGCCAACACAGGGCACAAGGCAGGAACCAATCCCGGGCAAGGTGCCAACCCACTGCACTAAATACCATGTTTGAATAATTCACATCATCAAAATCTCACCATCTCCACCATCAAGCATAGTGGTGGTAACATCAGGGTGTGAGGATTCTTGTCTGCAGCAGGCTCTGGAAGGCTTGGGAGGGCAAAATAACAGGGAAATCCCGGAGGAAATCCTGATGCAGTCTGCAAGATCCATCACGCATCTTGGAAAAGTGATTCGTTTTCCTGTAAGACAACAATTCCAAGTGTAGGGACAAAGCTACAGATATGGCTAAAAGTTTTGAGAATGACACAAGTATTGGTTTTCACAAAGATTGCTGCTTCAGTGTTTTTAGATCTTTTTGTCAGATGTTCCTACGGTATACTGAAGTAAAATTACAAGCATTTCAAAAGTTTCAAAGGATTTTATTGACAATTACGTTAAGTTTATGCAAAGAGTCCATATTTGCAGTGATGGCCCTTCTTTCTTTTTCAAAACCTCTGCAATTCGCCCTGGCATGCTGTCCATCAACTTCTGGGCCAAATCCTGAGCCCATTTTTGCATAATCAGTCATTGGAGTTTGCCAGAATTGGTGGATTTTTTGTTTGTCCATCCTCCTCATGACCGCAATGGGATTAAGTTCTGGAGAGTTTCCTGGCCATGGACCCAAAATTTCAATGTTTTGTTCCCCCGAGCCACTTAGTTGTCACTTTTGCTTTATGGCCCAGTGCTCCATCATGCTGGAAAAGGCATCGTTGGTCACCAAAACTGTTCTTGGATGATGGGGAGAAGTTGTTTTCGGGACACAGGGGTAACATTTCAAAGTATTGGAGGGGTTGAGTCAGAGTCCAGGACTTGACAAAGGCTGTTCACTCATGATCTCCATGACACCTGAGCAGTTTTGTAAACCACAACTAGATCATTAATGTCATGTGAACCGAGTATTGTGCAGAAGCATTAAGCGAATCTCCTTCACATTCAGAAAGCCAAATGGAAGTTGAGCTAAAGTGAATTTTGTTAGAATGTGCAAATATTTTTCTTAATGTAAAAAGGTTTTCTGGTCACCTACTAATTCTTTTTTTTGTTTCTAAGTCATTTGGGGTTTAGTTTCACTTTTGTTTTGAATTTGTATTTTGTTTCAGACTAATTAAATACATTTTAATGTTACGTTTGTTACTGCACACCACACTTAGGATTTTTTTTACCGGCGACACCATTTTGTGAAATGGTAACTATGACATGGCTGACTGTAGCCATATTCACATGTCACAGAAGTTGCAAATGCCTGCCATAACTTAGCCTAACAGTTTAAACTGGTGTTGTGCTAGAAACTTTGTCCACGGTTGTGGATAAATCTCAAAAGACGTTTGGTGTTTCTTGTTGACTGTGTATTAGGATGTTTATCATTATATACTTTACAGAAGCACTCTCTCTCTCTTTTTTAACAATCATGAATGTTTTTATTGTTAATTATTAATGTTACGATTTGGCTGCTGTCTTGTTACTTTACATTTTTGAATGCATTATTAAATTATATTGAAGAGACACTGCTGTCAAGATGGATATGAGTGTCACTTCAGTATAATCCAAGCTCATTTCATCTGCTTTTCAGACAAGCTGCAAACTTCAGAGATGTCACAGGGTGAGTGTAGAGGATCTGATAGCTACCTATGTCTGTGACATATGAGAGTGTAAGAGACTTGGAGGAACATAAAGTGGGACATTTACCTTAACAAAGAGACAAGTGTCTGTGTCTCTGTTACATGCCATTTGGTATGAGATCCATAAAAGCAGTGTGATGCGCCATCTGCATTTTATTATTACCTACATTACGTTTTACAAGGTGTCCCAAAAATGAATACACACTTTGAATGATTATAAATACAATGTTTATTAAGAAAGCAATGCAACTGGTGCTATTTATCTGGACTTGCTGCAAAAATAAATTGAAAACTAAGAAGGTATCTGAGTTAATCAGCAAAATTACTAGAATAGATCTCGAATATGCCAGGTCTCCAAATGAAGGCACACTATTAAAGAAAATGAAAATCTGTAAATTGCAACATCATTATTATGACCATGGAGAGAAGGCCAATAAGATTTTAGCTCAACAAATTCACAAGCAGGAAGTCCACAATGCAATAACAGCAATTACCAACACAGACGGAGACAAAATCATAGACCATAAAAATATAACCCACACATTTCAAGAGTACTATTAGTCCTTATATTCCACTCAGTCTAAAGAAGATAAGACACAATCTAATGAGTTTTTTGACTCATTACTGATACCACAGCTAGATACTGTGGAAAAATAAAAATCAGTTATTGATCAAATCTGGTGTGCGTGCCAAGGGCCACGAGAAGTCTGTCTTGCGACAAGTGCAGCTTCTGTTTTCTGTAACGAACAAGAAGTTACAAGTGCCCAACTGATGACCTTTAAAATTGTGTAACTACTGATCCAAACAAAACTATTGTAAAGATGTAATGTCTTGAAATTCTTTTGCAACTAAAGTCATAAGGTCAAATTTTGCTTAGCATTATAAAAGATTTAGGACACCGACACCTAGGCACAGATGAAGGGCAGGTGTCCTAGGACTGTGCTTCTCTGTCATTCTTACCTTTGCCTGGTGTGTATTAATAAAATATTTTTTACTAATTTTAATTATATCTCTCTGTCTTCAGTCACGAGAACGACAATAGAGAAAAAGCGTTCACAGATTTCTGGCGCCCAGACGTGGGGCAGGAGACGGCCGGCTGACTCCTCGAGCGGGAAGATCTCAGCGATCTGTCTTCTTGAAGCAGACTGCCGCAACTGTGCGCACCGGCAGCAGAGTAAGCAGCTCCGATAAAAGTTAGGACTGCCCTGTCCTGAGAGGACTCCTGCGTGAGGAGTCCCCGGTCTCCTTCTGGTACAACCACGGTGACTGAGAAGGATTTTCCTGACAGAGCTGACTAACACCCAGGCTGGGGTAAGTAACCCGGAGGTTTCCGTAAAAGATAAGCTGGGGGCGGGCTTGCTGTAGAGTATAAAAAGTGACCGGGAATGGTAAATGGAAAAGAAATACCTTGTTTTAGGTCACTCCTGTTGGGAAAGATAGTATAGAACACTATCCTCTGGGAATTAAAAAGGGGATTTAGGACGGGATCCGTGCGTGGCACACCCATAAACCCGGACAAATCTATTGGACAGAGGATAGAGCATAGAATAGAAGAATAACAGGTTAAAAAAACAAGGGGAGTAATAAAAAAGTACGTACTAGAAATAAATATTTGCTTTCACCGTGCACTGTGACAGTAACGTAGGAAATAGAGTAGTATACTTCCCCTGGGAATATTAAAGGGAACGTTGGGGCGGGTGAGTGGCACACTCAGCATTCCAATAGTTCATCGGACAGGGGACGAGTAGGACAAGGATAGAAAGATAAATCTGGCACAGGGCTCGGGGGGGAAAAGCAAAGGAAAAAATGGGAATACATAACAGCAAGCCTGCCAACCGCGCCGGGGTTCAAGTCTTTTATGTTGGAAGGATTGTTTTCGGAGGATCAGCAGACGCCGCACAAAAAGGGTCACCTAGAAAGTTAATAGAGAAAACACAGGATTGGATTTTAAAAGGGCATGTAAAAAATGGAATAAGCAGAGCGGTGGGCGTTGGCCATTAGAAGGGACAGGAGATGCAAGTGAGATACAGGAAATAAGAAAGATTTTATGTAGAAATACACAAGGTTGTTGTAATGGAGGACCGTATCGAATGGATATGTTTGATCGGTGGGAGTTAGTTATTAAAGACAGGAATTTGGAAGCAGTACAGAAACAGAATGAATTGCTAAAAACAAATGAGGGTAAATCTAAGAAAGAAAGAGAGGAACTGCTAATTGCGCTACAGAAAGTGCAGACAGATCCGGGACCACAGATAACCAAAAGTAAGAAAAAGAATAATACTAGTGAAGATTCCTTATACCCTGTCATCTGTTCCTCTCCACCTCACCCACAACCTCCACCCCCTTACCCTTCACCTTCACCCCAAGTAAGTGCGGAGCCAGGTCTTTCCGATGACGATATGGAAGCGGAACATTCAGTTTTCAATTCTCAGTCCCCCGTGTCTCACCATACGAGGAGTCAGTCCTATGGGAAGGACCGACAAATGGCACCTGTTTTTAGCCCTCCTTTCCCAAAACTTAGAAACACCCCCATGGTTACCTTTTCGTGCCCTTTAATTGAGGTTCCCAATCCCCATTATGATCACACCCAGGCTATAGGAGCCCAAAATTCCCCTACTGTAATGATCCACCGTAACTGGGACATTCAAGAATTAAATGAAGTAGTCGCTGCTTTGCCCGATCCTAAAATTGTTGGAGGGAAAAAGTTTGTTGCTGAACTGACTATGTATGACGGCATGTATAAACCAAATGCCGCAGAATGGACTCAGGTACTGAGACGAAAACTTGGTACTACCTGGGCAACCGTTAATCACGGGACTATTAACGGGCAACAGTGGACTTGGGATGAGACGTGTCACCGAAGAGATGGTCCCGGTGGAAGCGCAGTTTTTGATCAACAGTGGCAGGCACTGAAAAATGCCATAGAAGAGAAATATAAAAAGGCACTGACTGGTCCCTCATTTCGCTGCGAAGCAAAGAAAGACGAAACAGTTGATGAATGGGCACACAGAATTCAGGATTTAATGGCTAACCACTCTGGGCTAGAGAATGCGAAGATCGCACCCGTGCTGCAGTTCCCCTTTGTCTCAGGACTGAGATCTGACATACAGACCAAAGTGCGGACTTCCTGCATCGGGTGGGAGTCAGCCACACTTGAGGAAGTCCTGCGCCACGCCGAACATGCGGAAAAACAGACCAAGCAAAAAGACTCTGATATTCAAACTAAGCTACTAGCTGCCCAGATGAACTATTATACAGGAGCAGCTTTAGCAAGAGGACGAAGAGCTGGCTTCCGCGGACGAGGGAGAGGAAGGGGGCGAGGACGAGGTGTCGGAGACTTCACTGCTGGACAACCCACAAACCACTTTACATACTTTCCTTCTTATTCTAATGCCTGTTATAACTGTGGCGAGACTGGACATTTCGGGGACTGTCCCCAGAAGCCGCAACAATTCTTGCCACCCCTCCTCAGCCTGTTTTTCTGATTTATCGACCAACAGCATTGGGCATAGGAATACGCAGGGACCCCCAGCCACTCACTTCAGTTACCCCTAATTACTCATAGCCCAGAGACTGATCCTTTATTGACTTTACTTGTTAATGGCACTGAAATTGCCTTTCTTGTTGACACTGGGGCCACTCGGTCCACCCTCTCGCTGGCAAAGGTCCCTACCTCGAAAGAAATTGTTACTGTGCTCACTGCCTCAGGACAGCCCCATCAACTCCAAGTCTCTAAACCTCTTGTAGTCCAGTCTCACCCAGGTGGACCTGCCTTGCAGCACCGGTTTCTTCTGAACCAACTTTGCCCTGTAAACCTCCTGGGACGGGATTTGATGACAAAGCTCTCCTTTTCCATCTCTATGACTGATCAAGGATTTTTCTGTTCCTCCCCCAAGATACTATGCCAAGCCGCCCTCCACCCCAAACCCTCTTTTGCAGCCTGGACTTTAAATGTTTCCCCACATACCATCCTCCTCAAAGCCCTACACTCTTTTCCCTCATGTCTTTTTCCCCACTTACAGGTCCCTGACACTTTACACTGTACTGCCCAATATTTCCCTGCAGAAGTAGACACCCCTTGGCTAGAATCTTTTCTTTCTTCAGGAACCTGCCCTGAAACCCTTCACATCCCCTGCATTTTCATTTCCTCCACAAAAGCGGCCGCACTTGTACATCTTACATGTGCACAGAGTATCTTTTATCTCGGGGGATCAGTGTCTCATATTTCTTTAGCTAAATCAAGCACTGTTCATTGGGTGGAAATCGGACCATGGGTAGAACAATGTCTTAATAGAACAGACTGGGTACATGTTGCTTCAGGTGTTTTTGATACCTCAGACCATTTAATAACTAAAGTTGTGCTTCAAACTGATTTTTTAGTACATCGTACATTATGCTGCACTTCCCTTTCTGCGTTGTCATTGCAAACTACTTCCCCTTCTTGGCTCTCAGCACTTCCTGACTCTTTGTGGTCTCAGGGTAAAAATGATTATGGAAGGATAGCCCATTGTGAGCCTCTGGTGATCTACCCTAAATCTTCTTTCCGTCCGCACGTGCCCAGTATCCTCTGTCTCCTGAAGCAGAGGCTGGCATCTCCGCCGTACATTCCGATCTTGTGAAACGCGTGCGATTATTCCAATTAAATATTCTCCAGTTAATTCTCCCATTTTACCTATAAAAAAGGCTGACGGTTCATGGCGTTTTGTACAAGACTTACGACAAGTGAATGCTGCAATCTTTCCTAGAGCTCCTATTGTACCTAATCCTTCCACTATTCTTTCTGCAATCCCTCCCTCTGCTCGTTATTTTTCAGTAATTGATTTAGCCAATGCTTTTTTCTCTATCCCTGTACACCCTGACTCGCAATTCTGGTTTGCTTTTACTTTCCAAAGCCGCCGTTGGACATGGACTGTTATGCCTCAGGGATATACTGAAGCCCCTTGTGTGTATGGACAAGCGCTTGCTCAAAATTTAGAAGGGTTCTGGCCAGACCGGGGTAGTACATTAATACAGTATGTAGATGATATTATGTTATGCAGTACTACTGAAGAAGATTGTGAGCAAGATACTAAAAAACTACTGCAGTTTCTGGGGGACAATGGACATAAAGTTTCAAAGGCTAAATTGCAATTAATTCAAACAACTGTAAAATATTTAGGTCATGACATCACAAATGGAACAAGAGCTCTCTCTAGCGATCGCATTAACACCATTCAAAATCTTCCCAGACCTGTCACAAAACAACAGGTTATGTCTGTATTGGGCATTCTGGGTTACTGCCGGCAATGGATTTTGAATTTCACTGAAAGAGCACAGCCGTTACAAGATTTAGCAAACACCCCTGGCCTTCCTCTTTCTGGTCAGGTGCAATGGACCGAGCAGGCTGAGAAGGCTCTCTGTGACTTAAAAAATGCACTTTCGGTGGCACCAGCCTTGGGCCTTCCGGACTTTTCTCGTCCCTTTACTCTGTTCGTGGGCGAAAGGGGGGATATATGACTGCAGTTTTAACACAATTACATGGGGATAAACAAAGGCCAATAGCTTATTTTTCGAAAAAATTGGATCCTGTGGCCGCAGCACTTCCGCCTTGCCTTAGGGCTGTGGCTGCCACAACAGAAGCTGTGCTAGCCAGTACAGATATAGTGCTCATGAGCCCCTAACAGTAAAGGTGCCTCACGCTGTACATTCCATTTTAGTACAGGCTAAGACCTCCCATCTCACTACTGCTAGGGCAATACACTATCAGAATGTACTCTGTACTTTGTCAAACGTCACAATTGAAAGATGCTCCACTTTAAATCCAGCCACCCTGTTGCCAACAAATAACGATGGCGAACCGCATAATTGCCATACAGAAATAGCAAAGGTTGTAAAGCCTCGAGTAGATCTACAGGAAACACCTTTAGAAATTGGAGAAAATATTTTTGTAGACGGATGTTCTTTGCGATTGGAAAACGGAGCACCCTCAACTAGTTACGCAGTGGTCCAAGGGGACCGCCTGCTGGAAGCAAATCGAATTTCATCAAGTTTAAGTGCACAAGCAGCTGAATTAATAGCGCTCACCCGAGCATGTCAGCTGTCGAAGGAAAAATCATAACAATTTATACAGATTCCAGATATGCCTTTGGAGTCTGCCATGATCATGGGGCATTATGGAAATTAAGGGGATTTAAGACCAGTACTGGCAAGCCCATCCAACATCAAAAGTTAATCGAATCCCTCTTGGAAGCCATAACTAAACCATCAAAGCTAGCGATTGTTAAATGTCAAGCTCACACAGGAAAACAGGACCTTGTCAGTAAAGGAAATGAATTGGCAGATTACTTTGCTAAAAGGCTGCATACAGTAACACACCAATCTCTTTATTCCAACAGAGAAATGACAAGGACCCTGATAATCAAATTATTTCTTTACAGAGTGCAGCCACGGACATTGAAAAGAAAAAGTGGTCCAAAGAAGGATCCCTCTCTGATGGAGTCTGGACTCATCAGCAAACTAACAAACCTTTTCTCCCAAAAGCTTCTTTTCCAGGTATGGCAAAAATAGCCCATGGCCTCGACCATGCTGGGAAAGATGCCATGGTTCAAGATGTTGAAAAACATTGGGAAGCTGTAGGCTTCTCTACATATGCAGAGCAATTCTGTAGACGCTGTGCATTATGTCAAAGGTTTAATGTAGGAAAAGGCACTCAGGTAAGTCCCGCCGTTACTCCTAACCCAATGGGTCCGTTTGAACACCTCCAAATGGATTTTATTGAACTAACACCGTCTAAAGGTTACCGATATTGCCTTGTGATTGTCGATGTGTTCTCCCGATGGGTAGAAGCTTTCCCTTCAAAACGCAATGATGCCAAAACGGTTGCTAAAGCACTAATTAAAGAAATTATTCCAAGATGGGGCATCCCGCAAAAGCTACAGACAGATAATGGTACTCACTTTGTGAATTCCATTATAAATGAATTGACTACCTGGCTACAGATCAATGTACATCATTACTGCAAATACCATCCACAAAGTGGGGTATTGTGGAACGATGCAATGGCACCCTAAAAGCTAAGCTTGCAAAATTTGTGAACAAACCAATTTATCCTGGCCAGATGCTTTACCCCTGGCTTTAATGGGATTGAGGTGAAGGACACACCGGCAATTGGGGCTATCGCCGTTTGAAATCCTGACCGGACGACCCATGCCCGTTGGCATGGTTATAGGAAATGTGAACCTGCATACCGTGGACAATGATCTTCTCTCTAGTCTTACAGGCCTCCGGCGTCCCTGAAGGAAGTCCACGAGCAGGTTAATCAGGCTTGGAGAACCAGCCCTCCATCTAAGGACTCGCCGATTCCCTTGGGCACCTGGATCCTGGTTCGAGACACCCGGAGGAAACATTGGCATCAGCCTAGGTGGAAGGACCGTTCCAAGTTCTTTTGTCCACACCACACGCTGTAAAGGTTGAAGGATTGCCCGCCTGGATTCACGCCGCACTGCAAAAGATGGCACCCATAATATACATACTCTTGTTGTTTTTTCTTCCATTATCCACTTCACGGGTGACACTGACTTTCCAGGTTGAGGAAACTGCCTCATTCCAGGTTGACTTTTGTGCAATTGTTCCCTGTACTGGCAGACAGGAGCAATGGGAATGGCCTGACAAATATGTCTGTGTGAGCTACCCGGTTTATGACTCTGACTCAAGTTTTGCTTCATCTGACTCTGAATGTGGCTTCTGGGTGATGTGTTTGCAAACACAGGACCAAATGACTGGGGTTATGAACCCTGGCAGGCTACTCAGTATGGCCTAAAGACTCGATTCTCTATTTTAAAGGGACATGCCTCTCATGAGTGTGCTAAGAATCAGTGTAACCCATTAATCATTACTCTAAAGAATCCTTCTTTGCATGATTCAGGAACTTATGTCTTAGCTGCATATGCAAGTGGTCATGATCCCGAGGACTTTTTCAAATTAAGGTCAAGGCACCTGCTCCCTCTCCTCTGTCCCCCTTTCCTACTCAGTTTTTCACTACTGCATCCGCAAGTGAGGAAAAACCCCTAGTTCAGGCTTTGGATCTAACCACCTTAACAAGCACGTTCTCAGTAGAAACTGGTTATGGGGACCAGAATAGATGGTTGCAGTGGGTAATCTATTCAGCAAAACAGGTTAACCGTTCACATTGCTACGCTTGTGCAGCTGCACGTTCTTCTCTAGCAACAGTCCCTTTCCCACTATCTAACATTTCTGACCCTACTGGTCTGCCTTGTCTTCTCTACTTATTTACTACGTCCAAAACTTCTATTGATTCCAATTGCGCTTTATCTGTTCTTTTTCCCCATTAGTCATATGACTACCCCCATGTTTCAGTCCCATGAAGGAAATTTCACATGTTTTAAATCAAATGGAACTGCTTGGGTAGGAGAATTACCTTCTTCCTTCTGCGCCCAAACCTTCCATGTCAATTCCACCTCTTTTAATTCCACTCTTTCAAAATTTTTGCTTTCCCAAACTACCCCTAGATCTGATATTTGGTGGATGTGCCGAGGTCAAAACTGTTTGATATCTTGCCTTTCGATTGGTCTGGCACTTGTGCCCCTGTACAGCTAGTTATGCCCTTTCGATTATTATCCCTACCCTCTTCACACTCTCTGTATCACCCCTAATTCCCAGCTCTCCACTTCCTTCCGCGAACCCGTTCCCTCCCAGACTCTTCCTCCAGCTTCTCCTGCACGGCCCAGGAGTATATATTGATTCTATAGGAGTTCCCAGAGGAGTCCCAGATAAGTTTAAAGCAAGGGATCAGGTAGCAGCTGGATTTGAATCTATCATACCTCAGCTTGCCATTAATAAAACGTTGACTGGATTAATTACTTATATTATAACCAGCAGCGTTTCCTTAATTTTACTAGAAATGCTATAGAAGGTATTCATGAACAATTAGATCGTACCTCCCTAATGACTTGGCAAAATCGTTTGGCCCTAGATATGTTACTTGCCGAAAAGGTGGAGTATGTGCTATGTTTGGTGATGCTTGTTGTACATATATCCCTAATAATACTGCACCTGATGGGTCCATTACTCGAGCACTAGCCAGCCTAACATCTCTTTCCAATGAACTTGCCACTAACTCAGGCATTTCTGACCCTTGGGATCGATGGTTCATATCCACCTTTGGGTCATGGGGCCAAAGGCTAAAATCAGTATTTATTTCTTTGGCAGTAGTATTCATTGTCCTTTTACTTATCGGATGTTGCATTGTTCCTCTTATTCGCTATATAATATCCAAATATTTCACTGCTTCTATAGCCAAGGCCTATATGCTACGAGGAACATATGCTCCAAATTGCCTCTTCAGTTTCCTCATCCCTTTCCCCTCTCCTCCTCTTCCCCATCCCTTACCTCCGCCTTCTGAATTTTCTTCACTATTTTATCATGCCCAGATTGATAAAAAGGGGGGAATGTGGAAAAATAAAAATCAGTTATTGATCAAATCTGGTGTGCGTGCCAAGGGCCACGAGAAGTCTGTCTTGCGACAAGTGCAGCTTCTGTTTTCTGTAACGAACAAGAAGTTACAAGTGCCCAACTGATGACCTTTAAAATTGTGTAACTACTGATCCAAACAAAACTATTGTAAAGATGTAATGTCTTGAAATTCTTTTGCAACTAAAGTCATAAGGTCAAATTTTGCGCTTAGCATTATAAAAGATTTAGGACACCGACACCTAGGCACAGATGAAGGGCAGGTGTCCTAGGACTGTGCTTCTCTGTCATTCTTACCTTTGCCTGGTGTGTATTAATAAAATATTTTTTACTAATTTTAATTATATCTCTCTGTCTTCAGTCACGAGAAACGACAATAGAGAAAAAGCGTTCACAATACTTTTAGTGCTATGGAAGTGGATAAACCTCTGATACTCTCAGAATTACTAGATGCTATAAACTCACTTCAATGTGGGTAAAGCAGCCAGCCCGGCCCTGATGGCTACCCAGTGGCATCCTATAAAAAAATTATTGAAATAAGTTAGCTCCACTATAATTAGCAACATTTACAGAAACTAACAACAACATAATTCTAGCCAAAACTTTTTGCCAAGGATTAAGTTCCTTCTTTCCTAAGGAAAATAAGGACTTACTACAATGTGCATCATATGGACCAATCTCACTCTTGAATAATGACATTAAGATACTTTCCAAAGGTATAGGTAGATGGATTGAGAAAGTGCTTCACAAGACCAAACCAGATTTATTACAGGCAGACACTTAGCTATTAATCTTCAATTTTTATTTAATATATTCATCCGTTAAATTTAACACACCAGAGATCTAGAAAAAGCATTTGACATGGTTGAATGGGACTACCTATTCACCTCATTGCATACACTTGGGTTTGGCTCAAACATTCAGCATATGCTTGGATCAAACTACTCTATACCAGCCCAGATACCTCAGTTTGTATTTACAACATTACTTCTCACTACTTCAAACTAGAATGCAGTACTCAACAAGGATATCCCCTTATTGCCTTTGCTCTGTGCAATCACCATTGAGCCATTGGCTGTTTACTTTTGAAATGCATCAGAGATAAAGGGGATTTTTCAGAGAAGGACTTGAACAAAAAATATCACTGTATACAGATGCTATGGTACTGTATACAATATATCTGGCCCACAGAATTCTCTGCTAACAGTCCTAAACCACTAGCAGATTTTCAAAAGAGATCTGGACTCAAAATGAATTTGCTTTTTTCCAGTAAACACTCAATAGCACACAATACTAGACTGGACACCTTCCCATTTATATTAGCGGATCAGTTTACATATCTAGTGGTAAATATCACAAGTAAATACAAAACTCCAGCTATCTGCATGGACAAAAATGAACAAGATGTGAATAGATGGTCCATCCTCCCTCTCACATTAGCAGGTAGAATCAGCACTTTTAAGATGAACGTCCTTCCCAAGTATCTTTTCCTATTTCAAAGCATCCCCATATAAATTAACAAATCTTTTTTAAAGAAATTAGATTCAATCATAACCTCATTTATTTGTAATTCTAAACATCCATGCATCCAAAGGGTGACTCTACAGTGACCTAAAGCAGAAGGGGGCATGGCACTACCTAACTTTCAATTTAATTACTGGATGGCAAATACACAGGCCTAAAATACCTGGACATGGACACAAAGCAATGTATATACACAAGCCTGTGTAAGAGTTGAATTAGATCCCTGGTCCAATGAGCACCTAGCATGTGGTGAGTCTCATGTCCTTCTGAGCTTATGCTTAAAAGCTGAAGCTGTTATTTTATTACAGTGCATCCTGAAACGTTACAGCCTTATTCCAAAATGGATTAAATTCATTTTTTTCCTCAGAATTCTACACACAACACCCCATAATAAAAACATGAAAAAAGTTTACTTGAGATTTTTGCAAATTTATTAAAAATAAACAAATTGAGAAATCACATGTACATAAGTATTCACAGCCTTTGCCATGAAGCTCCAAATTGAGCTCAGGTGCATCCTGTTTCCCCTGATCATCCTTGAGATGTTTAATTGGAGTCCACCTGTGGTAAATTCAGTTGACTGGACATGATTTGGAAAGGCACGCACCTGTTTATATAAAGTCCCACAGTTGACAGTTCATGTCAGAGCACAAACCAAGCATGAAGTCAAAAGAATTGTCTGTAGACCTCCAAGACAGGATTGTCTCGAGGCACAAATCTGGGGAAGGTTACAGAAAAATTTCTGCTGCTTTGAAGGTCCCAATGAGCACAGTGGCCTCCATCATCCGTAAGTGGAAGAATTTCGAAACCACCAGGACTCTTCCTAGAGCTGGCCGGCCATCTAAACTGAGCGATCGAGGTAGAAGGGCCTTAGTCAGAGAGGTGACCAAGAACCTGATCGTCACTCTGTCAGAGCTCCAGAGGTCCTCTGTGGAGAGAGGAGAACCTTCCAGAAGGACAACCATCTCTGCAGCAATCCACCAATCAGGCCTGTATGGTAGAGTGGCCAGACGGAAGCCACTCCTTAGTAAAAGGCACATGGTAGCCCGCCTGGAGTTTGCCAAAAGGCACCTGAAGAACTCTCAGACCATGAGAAACAAAATTCTCTGGACTGATGAGACAAAGATTGAACTCTTTGGTGTGAAACAAACCCTGGGCAGGGTGCCAGCCCACCGCAGATTAACACATCTCTTATAACAAAAATAATAATATATTTAGAAAGTCACACACATCTCAAGCTACCAGGACTATCAATCAACCTAGTGGACAGGGTCGATTGTGGTTATTTAAGATATCAATATTTCTCATGTTCTGTTATCAACTGGGTGTAACCAATCATGTTAAAAGTTTTTTGAATATGTAATGAATTCCTTGGAATAGTGATCTAATCAATGAATTCTATAAAAATAGCACAGAGAACACTCTTTTCTTCGCAACACTTGCTAATAAGATATGCCGTTGTCTATTGCAAGATTTAGATAAAGAATAATGATTGACACTTTCCCTTGCCTATGTTTTATTGCTTGAACTGGAGCATTCTGTTTAAATATTTCTTCCATATGTGGCCTGCAATAGAATTAAAATCTTGCAGTACTTCTTTATATTCCCTGCTGTGTGCCCAAGTAAATACAAATTATCATCAATACACTAATAATCCAATTGCCCTTCATTCACTTAGAGTATGGAATCAATGTAGGAAGCACTTTAAGAGAGAGAAGTTCTTATCTTTTGCACATCTATATGACAATCACCTTTTATCACCCTCTCAAACACACACACACACTATTTAATGCTTGAAAAATGTCTGGGATTAAAACATTTAGTGACTTGTACATCAGTCATGGTTTTGCATCCCAAGAGCAATTAAGCTTCAGATTTAACTTTTCATCAACACAATATTTCCACTACTTTAAAGCTAGAAACTTTGCTAAACGGAACCTGCCCAATTTTCCTAACTTTCCACCTATTTCTATTCCAGAACAAATACTGATCAATCTTGAAGACTCAGGTTGCATCTGCACAATTTATAAATACATATTAAAGTCCCTTCCTTTCAATGTTCCCAAGTCACAATGGGAAAAGGATCTTTCACTTAACATTTCAGAAAAGAACAGGAAGGCAGCCATGCACAGAACTTACTCAAGCTCCACATGCGCAAAGCACTCAATTATGCAATCAAGCACATTTATCTCGATTAAAGCTATCCAAAATGTTTCCAGGGCAAGATCGAACCTGTAAACATTGCAATCGAGCTCCAGCCTCACTGGCCACATATGTGTGCACCAAATGAAGTTCATTTTGAACAAAAATCTTTGAATGCCTATCAGACAGCCTTGGCGTCACAATCCCTCCTAACCCATTGACTGCTGTGTTTGGTGGTCTCCCAGATGGGTGAGAAGGACAAATAAACGGTAACGGCCTTTACTTCACTACTAGCATGCAGACTTATCTTGCTAACCTGGTAGAATCCCAACCCCTCCAGCTTTACGCCAGTAGGTAACTGATGTCTTATACTATCTGTAATTGGAAAAAAATCAAATTCTCACTTGGAGGATCTCTTCAAAACTCTTTTAAAATATGGCAGGATCAAATCAATAACATTTTAGAGTCTTGCTGTTTCAATGATTTATTTTGTTGTCTGGCTCTCCTGTTTTTCTTTAGGTTGGAGGTTGAATTCTGGTTTTGTTAAGTTTCATTTGATTGTATGGATTGTTATTTTCTTTTAATTAAAAATAATAAAAAAAAATAGTGATGTGTGTATTAGGCAGAACCCAAACCCATGTAGACATTTAGATTGTAGATCTTGGAAAGATCAAGTCCACCACTAGCTGTAACTTTCATTTGTGGGTCTAATTTTACTTACAAATGTTAAGTCAGTTTCTTCCTGTTTATTAAAAGTGCAACCAGTGTCTTTAATTGTCTAAATTATTGTATTGTTTGCCTGAGAAAAAAAAAAACTGATCTTTGTTGAAAAGTCACATTATACTTTCAAGGTCCTCCTTATCCTCATATTCTCTACTTTGTCAGGCGACAAGCCTTTTTCTTTATTCCCTTTTAAGTAAGGTCACCACTTGGATATTGTTCATTGATCATCCTCATAAAGATCAATTCAATTTTCATTTTTCCCTTGTTGGGAGCCAGACATTAAGTTATATTAAGCTACATGAGTAATGAGGCAGAGCTGGAAGTGGAAGGATACCAGGGAAGTGACAAATTAATTTTTTTCTCTGCAAATCCTTCTGATCAAGTTATTACAAAGACAAAACTCAGGACTATTAAGTGCAGTCAATGATTTCTTTGACTTTGGTTTCGGATCTTTTGTGCCTACAGTGGCTTCATAAAGAAGTAGGCAAACCCGTTCGCTTTCTTAATATTTTGTTATGTTGCAGCCATGTGTTAAATTAGTTTCAGTTTATCTTTTTCTTCATATAAAGCAACACGCAATACCAGAAAAATGACAAAGTGTACATTTTTGCAAATCTGTCTACTTATAAAAGAAAATCTTGAGACGAGACAATTGCCAAGAGATTTTTTCAAGTCCTCTCAAACATTTCTGGTTAACGGCCCACACCTGCGGTCCTCTTACCTCTCATTGGTGTGATTGCTTTTGTCAGACACAGTTCCTGCGCTCTCTGCTCTTATAATTTTTTTGTTTTCCTCACTTTAAGTTCTTATTATGTCCAAATCTTATTGATGAATTTCATCTCGAAGGGTTATCAACAGAAGAAATGACTACACGGGTTATCCTAGCACCAAGAAATGATGAAGTCAAATGAATTAACGTGAAAATTGACAATCGGTTACACAGCACATTGGTTAAATGCATATCAATAGACTATGCTAAAATGGTTGGTGGTGATGGTGTGGAAGATTAAAACATCAACTTACAATATCCTGTAGAATATCTACAACTGTTAACACCATCCGGTCTTCCACCGGCTGAATACTGTTATTGCGTAATTTATGTCTGAGTGTTGGACTATGCAATAGGACAAGACTAGTTGTATTCAATATTGGTCAAACAATTCTGACATGTAAAAAAGGCGACAAGAAAAGTAATGTAGTACATCTTCTGCACATAACATTAGACACCAAAGGAGATCTTGTTATGCCATTCATATTAAAACGTTTACAGTTTCCCGTTAGAATACAATACAATACAACTTATTTTTTAAAAAGTTCCTCAATGGGCTTTAACATGCCCTGCCTCTTGACAGCCCCCCAGCCTTGTCTCTCTAAGAAGACAAGTAAAAACTCCCAAAAAAAACCCTGTAGGGAAAAATGGAAGAAACCTTGGGAAAGACAGTTCAAAAAGAGACCCCGTTCCAGGTATATTGGACTTGCAGTAGGTGTCAAAAAGAAGGGGGCCAATACAATACACAGATCAGAACAAATCCTCAATATAGTATAAAAATAAAAATTTTAGAAGTACGGAACAGAATTTAACAGTAGATGATCTCACATAATATGATTTGGAGTTGTTTAGAGTCCTGGAGACCTCATTCATCAAGCTGCTTCCCCTATTTGCCATTCCAGAGCTGGAACAGCACTGGGCCAGCCAATCCGATGAAAGGACCCCTCTACCCGATGATTCCTGCTATCCTCCATCAGAGATGACTTTACCTTAGGCAGGCAAAACAACCTGACAGGTGGGCAGTGGCACCAAGTGAGTAGAATAGGTGAGGGTTAGTATCAAATTATAACTATCATGTTACTTATGATTTAGTGCTGACTAACAACAGAGATGCAGTCTGTACAGTTAATCAGCAGCTCTAGTCAGGGTGTGCTAAATTGAAGTAGTGAGTCTTCAGCCGGGATTTGAAAGCTGAGACCGAAGGGGCATCTCTTATAGTAGCAGGCAGACCATTCCACAGTTTAGGGGCCCTGTGACTAAAAGCTCGACCTCCCACTGTTATTTTATTAATCCTTGGAATCATAAGCAGACCGGAATCTTGAGTTCTTAATGTGCGCTCTGGTTTGTAAGTCATGATAAGTTCAGACAAGAATAGCTTTTGCTATGACAGTTAACAAATCACAGGGACAAACATTAGGAAAAGTCGGTTTATTTATTAGAGAGAAAGAAGCGATATTCACTCACACGCAGTTATACGT
Source organism: Polypterus senegalus (assembly GCF_016835505.1). Taxonomy (NCBI): domain Eukaryota; kingdom Metazoa; phylum Chordata; class Cladistia; order Polypteriformes; family Polypteridae; genus Polypterus; species Polypterus senegalus. The sequence goes on from NC_053162.1 coordinate 17,203,201, forward strand.
TGTGTTGTCATGATGTAAGTACAAACATGGAATCAAAATTCATTGTGAAATTGACGAAAAGTTAATTAAAAAAATTATTTTTACTGAAGGTTTACAGTAAAAGTGTAAGTTTAAAAAGTATTTGCATGTTAATTTCAAAAACCAAAACAGAATGAAAACGTGTAACGCAACGAATATCTCTAACGCAACATGAAACATAATTTTCTTTCAATTTATTACGTTTAACTATTTTTTACTATGGTTAATTACTCACTGTAATGTAAAATAGTTAGGTTTGCTATGTATATGTAACAATTCCTATTAATATAACAATCTGTTTAAATTGTACATCCGCTTCCCCATACATAAGTGGTAGAAACGTAAAGTGGCTAGCACATAGCGCCTTCCCGGGGGTTGGCAAGTGAAACAAGCAGGGGGACGAGACCCCTAGTTTATTAAAAACAAAAAACTTTAAATGTCATTCCAGCACAAGTATTCAGACCCTTTACTCAGTGCATCATTGACGCCCCTTTGGCAGAGATTCCAGCCTGGAGTCATCAAGCTTCTCACACCTCGATTTTGGGATTTTCTGTTATTCTTCTCTGCAGATCTTTTCGAGGTTTCTCTCGTGTTGCATGGAGGCCGTTGGTGGACAGCTATTTTCAGGTCTCTTCAGAAGTGTTTATTTGGGTTCAAGTCCAGGCTCTGCCTGCACCACTCGAGGACATTCCCTGAGTCATCCTTGAGCCACTCCTGTGTTGTCTTTGCTTTGTGCTTAGGGTGATTGTCCTGTTGGAAGGTGAGCCTTTGGGCTAGCGTGAGGTCCAGAGCAGGTTCTCATTAGGGATATCTCTGTACTTTGCTCTGCTCAGCTTTCCCTCAACCCTCTCTAGCTTCCCAGTTCCTGCTACTTAAAAACAACACCACAGCACCAGGGTCGTCTTAACAGCATTATAGGCCCCCGGACAAAGCAGTATTAAAAATTTAAGTTTATTGCATTGTTACTTCCAATAAACTCATTTTTTAAATATTAAAAAACATGCTGTACAGCAAAGATCCATCAACACAAACATTTGAACAATATAACGTGAGCCTTGAAAAACACCAAAATTTCAACATATCACTGATACTCAATTGGTAAACCAAACAGATGGAGATGGCACAGTATGAAATTACTATGAATTATTTATTATTAATCAAGTTTTCAACATGAACACTTGCAAAATTTCTTTGCCTAGAATTGAGTCGAAGTGACGTCTCCATATACGCTATTACATTATGTAGTGCGTGAGATCTGTACACTGTAAACGCTAGGGGTTGCTGTCACCTAGTTAACCCCAACAGACAGATGCTCTGGACACCGAGTAAAAGAACCAAGAAGTATTTTATTTACTTTTCTTCCTAGTGACAGTGCCTTCAGCACCACAGGTAAATAATTAAACAATACAGAATTCTCTCTCTAAGTCTCCTCCACACCTCCCAGCAAGCTTTGTCCACCTCCACCTGACTCTGGCTCGCTTGCTGGGTTCACAGCAGTCCTTTAAATAGTCCTTCTGATCACATGACTTGTCGGCACTTCCGGGGCAGATAGATAACTTGAATTTTCTTCAGCCTGGAAGTACTTCGGGGCTTGGGACTTGAGAGTACTTCCTGGCTATGGATAAGATATGAGTTCCACAGTCCTCCTGGCAGCATCCATGGTACCTAGCAGGGCTGGCAAGCCGAACTCCAAATCCCAGGGTGCCCTGTGAGAACCACTGTCTTAGCAAATTCTTGGAAATGTATTACAAATACAAAACTGAAATACCCCATTGACACGAGTATTCAGACACTCTGCTATGATACTTGACATGGAGCTCAGGTGCATCCCCTTTTATTGACCATCATTGAGATGTTTCTTCACCTTGCTTGGAGTCCACCTGTGGTCAGTTTAATTAATTGCCCACCATTAGGCACACATCTGTCTATAGAAGGTCCCAAATGTGAGTAAAAGCCAAGCAAAGCAGAGTTTTTTTGTCCAATTTTGGCCTGTTGGGGTGTGCTTAATGCTACCTTTGTTTATTGTCTGCTTTGCTGTCTATGCCTGTGCTGTGTTCTATGAGTTTTGTGGGTGGTCCCCCAAGGGGCGGGGCCACCTGCCAATTAAATCCAGCAACTGCACTCCGCCTATAAACCCATAGGATCTCCCACAGTTCCCCAGGGCGGTTCTTTGTAAATACACTAGGGAGGCGGTGAGTTTACTTGTCTTTATTGTTATTCTTTGATGTATTGGATTTCTGGATTTTCAACCTTCTGGTCTGGTTTTTGACCTTTCCTTGGATTGTGAGTTGGGACTTTGTTCATTTTGGATTGCCTTGCTGGCAACTCCTTTATGCCTTTTGTGCTCTTCAGAGCTTCATAGTATATAAATTATTTTTTTGTGAAATTAAACTTTTCATTTTATTAAGATCCTGTGTTTGCTCTCATTACGAGTGCCATTTTACGGTAAGACTGGGCAGTTTTGGGACTCTTGTCCTTTGGGATTCTCAATTCATAAGCTTATTTGGTGTTTTGAGAAGGAAAGGTAACATTACAAAGTAGTAAATCCTTCACTTTGTCCTGCATGCGCATCGGATGACCTCCTTGCAGGCTCAATTGAGGTATGCAATAACCCATTGAGACGAGACGGGGCACTACCGTTAACTCTGTCATCTCCTTCTTCCCCCATGGTGCAATGAAGGTATTTAATCCCATCCATTCTGGTCCAGCCACCATAAAGCCCTGGGTGTCCTGGAAGGAGGCGTCATTACTAGCCAGAGCAACCCACCAAATGGAGTTCCACTAGAGTGACAACCTTTTGTTCATTTTTCAAACATTTCCCACTGAAGGGACGAACACCTAGGAGCGCTTTTGTTTGACTTGATGTTTCTGCACAATAAGATGGACGACCCAGTTGGTGCCCCAAAATGTCTTCAGAGCTGTCATTACCACACACCTCTACACTGTCCAAACTTTTTTTGAAATATGTTGCAGGTATCAAGATCAAAATAAGCGTTTAGTTTTGAAAAAAAAAGCAAAACAATAAAATTCATTTGTTGTAACATGAAATATGGGCAGTATATCTCGCGCATCTGCATGGGACACAGCTTGAAGTCTTAGGTCAGTTGTTCTCAATCTGTGGGGCAGGCCCCCCTAGGGGGGCGCAAAGATGTGAAAAAAAGAAAACAAGAATCGAAAATATGAAAAATACATCTATTGAAACTAAAACAAATTAACTTAAACTACATTCTGATACTAGAAAAATAAATATAGAGTTAGATAAATGTCGATAAAAGTTAAATAGGTATAATAAAATATGCATCTATGATATATCATTAAATTGGTACTAGTGGCTCCTTTCAAAAAAACCTTAGGGGGGCGCGATTAAAACTGTTATGAAAACTTGGGTCGCAAATACTTAAAGGTTGAGAAACGCTGCGATTAATAGATGATCATTGCCGAGTTGACAACAAGTTGAGATTAAAATCGTACAACAGAAAGTTATAAAATAAAGTCGCCATCCTGGAGACCTTGGTCAACTGTCTTCCTTTTGCTCTTGGTTTTCTATACTAGAGCTTTAGCTGGTTGTCCAATCTGATAAGAGAATTTTTCCATCTCATGATTCCAATGCTCCTTTATCCGAGATTACTTTTCCATATGCAGGAGAGCAGCCTGGCAGTAGAGAAGTGACACCATATAAATAGACCGAGATGAGAAACAGAATAGAGGAGGGTTAACTGGTTAAAAAACATTATAATATTGACATTTCTCTACAAATGGCTAATAAACAGAAATGCAGTAGGCACAGCTAATCAGCAGCTCTAGTCAGGGTATACTAGACTAAAGTATTGGGGCTTTGGCCTAGATTTAAAAGCGACTGAAGGGGCTTCTCATATATTAGCAGAAAAATCAGCCCTCAGCTTCATGGCCCTAAAACTAAAACCTCAACTTCTCACTGTTATTTTATTAACCTCCTTGGCGTGAGACCTGAGCGTCACTTGGGCTGTAAAAAAAGTGATAAAAGCTTTAGTCCCAAGCGTCACTTGGAGAACGGCATAGACGCATCTCACATAAGACCCAAGGATTACTCAGGCTGTGAAAGTACCAACAAAGTTAATATCAAGTGATACTCGGGCAGCGGTATAGGCGTGTCTTGTGTAAGCGTCAGGCCCAAGCTTTACCAGTGCAACGGTGTAGATGCGTCTTCTAGCCTCATAATGGCGTCTAATAAGAAACACCTCTCATCAGCAGTGAGGATGAAGTGAGTCTGTCTTCAGGCAGTGAAACTGAAAATAATTCTGGTGAATCTGAAAGGTGCACTCACATCACTCACACAAGTGCAGTGTACTGTACATATGATTATTATTATTTTTATTAATCATTATTTCAGTGTGATAGCCCCTAAAATTTAGTAATGAACTTCCTCTCAGCCTTTGTGAGGAAAAATCTATTTTTACTTTCAAACTCCTGTTAAAACCACAACTTTTCAATGAGTATTATTCATTTTCTTGAATGTTAATTTCTGTTGTCTTGTTAATGTGTGTATTGACTTGTAAAGTGTCCTTGAGTGTATGAAAGGCACTACATAAATAAAACATTATTATTATAATAATCATTCATTTTATTTAAAGGCGCCTTTCAAGGCACTCAAGGACACACCAAACCAAAAAAAAAAAGTCAAATAAATATACCAAAACAAAGAATTAATTAAATAAATAAATACTAAAAGAAATTAACAATAAATGAAAAGAAAACAATGCAATAAAAAATAACAATATACTGTACAATAATACATTATATTATATAAATAATATTATGTATATGTGATCAAAAAAGTACTAAAATTGTACAATCAAGAGACAAAATTAAGGGTAGTAGGCAAGTATTATTATTATTATTTATATCATTATTATACTTTCTACACTTCTGACTTTGTACTTTTATTGCTTTGCATGTTTTACAGTAGAAAGATAAAATTTAATAAAAATGTCATTTTTCAAGCCAAAAAAATGTTTTTGAGAAAAAAAATGTAACTCAAAGGAGGCTAATACTTTGGAATCTTAAGAAGGCTGGCATCTTGAGATTTGTAAGTAAGGGACACAGACTGGCAGAAATTGTGGGCGGGTTTATTTAGAAAGAATGTCAGTGGGCGGGGCCATTGCAGGGAAGATTTTCTCACTTTTGACTGCAAAATGTTTTTAGTGTGCTGTCCCCCGATGTGTGTTCTGTTTCACGAATCACGCCTGGCACCCCCTCAGATTCAGAACCTGTGCTCAGACTCTGAAATCATTTGGAGGGGTCAGCCGAATTAGCAGTCGCTGTCTCAAATTTGAATTCTTACAAGTCAAGGTTAAATTTTAGCTATCTGAAATTTACTAGAGGTCATGCAGGTCTGGGTCAGGTAAAAAAATAAAAGTTTGTACCATGTTGAATAAATGGAAAAAGAAAGTTAGAGACTGAAAAGTTGTGCTTTTTCATCACCTATTATATCATTTTGAATCATCAGAAAGTGATTATTAATATTCTAAAGATGCCATTAATAAAGGATTTCTATACAGATGCAGATCATGGATACCTTCCATCCTGTAATTTCATAATTGGATAAATAGATTGGTTTTTAATGTCAATATACAGTAAGCGTTTCCTCCTGGTTGTCAGAACATCACTAACTCTATTCATTAAGTACTTTTAAAGTGACCACACACTCAAAAAGCTTCCTGTTTAAAAATGTATATGCCTTGAAACGTGTGAAAGCACTGAGTTGGTAGAAGTGGACAGACAAGAAGAAATCATATGGGAAGGCAAGGCTGGTAACAAGTATTATAAAAAAAATTTAAATCAAAACTAATGAAAAACAGAAAATCTATATGCTTGCTCTCAGGACATTTTGAGATTGATCCGTGTGCAAAAATCATCAGGTCTGTTCTCGGGGTGTGTTGCGTTTTTACCCATGATGAATGCTAGCAAATAAAACATCAAAGAATTACATTCAGTGCGATAATACGTATAAAAGCAACTAAAATAAGGTCTCGGCTAACAAAAGCTGGAGCTGCCCTGCAATGAAAGCCACAGTTCCTTTCACGGTGCCTCCCTGGCATCATTTAGCTCGGCAGTCAATGATGTCAGTACAGGAAATATGCTAATTGTTATGGCCGAAAGAACAAGACAGAGTGGGATGGGGGGGGCTTCTTTTTGACCTTTTTTGCTTACTGAAAAATCAACTGGGCATCACTTTGCTCTGCCTAAATAATCAGTTTTTCGCTTTGGGGTGCAATATTGTTTATGTATCAGACAATGAGAGTTATGAGCACCAGTTCTGAAATGATACCATAATGATCCAAGTAAAGAATAATATTCCTGGAAAAGCTCCGAAGCACCCAGATGGATAAGTACTGTAGATTTCTATTTGAACAAGACCAGACCAGACACAGACATTTAAGAAAATGGAGCCTTGGAGAGGTTCACCCTGGTACCCAAGGTTGAGGAGGCTGTGCAGTGCTTGTTCTTCTCCACCAGTTCTAAGATGGACACTGCAATAGAACACGGCCATAAGTGGGATGGTCTGGGATGGCTCCACGTTTCTTGGTGCTTCCAGGACCTCCTCAAACCTGTAGCCCGTCAGTAAGTCATTTACTAAGATGAGCCGAGCAAATGAGGACACCCACATTCAGCAAAAGGGGGTAATTGGTGCAATAGTGTCAAGTGCTTTTATTAAAAAAACAAGCAAAAAGAAAACACAGTGCCAAAATAAATCCTCAATAAATACAGTAAATAATCTAATACAATTGCACATGGAGGTTAAAATTCATCAAGTAAATATTCAATTAAAAAATGAGGTGTCACACGCATGCATTTAGGAGGCAGTCAACAAGCCCAGAGGTGAGTTAAATATCTTTTTTTCCTTCAGACCCAAAGAAGAAAAATAAGGTACGTACCATACTTCGGGTTTCCCAAGATGGCCACCAAACGTCACTGCCAGCACCCTCTGATGACGTCACCTCCGGCTCCATCCAATGACAATACTTCCGATCTCTCGAAGATGAAATCATTTTCTCCATCACAACACTTCCGGTTCCTGCTGACGACGTCGTATCCATCTGCCAGTTTCAATGTCATCTCCTACCACCTCATTTCCACCAGCCATTTTGTTCATGTATAAAAATGCCATCTGTTGTATTAATTTTATCAACTGCTATGTAAATGGTTTTTGATCGTATTTTTTGCCTCAGCATTTTTCTGTTGTCCATTGGACATTATACGGGGACGGTTACCAACTCTTTCCCATTGTGGAAGTGTTTTTGTTTATTACAGAGGTTATAACCACAGGCAGATCTTCCTTTACTCTAAGATGGCTGAATATTTTTTCAAAACACAGTTGTCTGAAGAGCATAGAAATTAACATAAAAAGTCTGCATGCTGTGGCTGCCAGTTCACCATGAATGCACAGTATGCTGGCTGCCAGGTTGTCTTTGAGTGGCAAGGGGGGCAGTGGTTACAGTTAAAGCGCATCTCAGTCTGGTTTGTACCTCTTGTCATTGTAAGTGGCAGTCCTCCCAGATGAACGTTGCCATAGGCACATCAGCTACACGAACCTGTCAGCTGATACTGGTACCTCACATTCATTTTTCGATCACTTGGGAGTCTGACAAGTCAATGTCCAATCCATCCATCCATCCATCCATTATCCAACCTGCTATATCCTAACTACAGGGTCACGGGGGTCTGCTGGAGCCAATCCCAGCCAATACAGGGCGCAAGGCAGGAAACAAACCCCGGGCAGGGTGCCAGCCCACCGCAGGGCACAAACATCCACACTCCAAGCACATACTAGGGACAATTTAGGATTGTCAATGCACCTAACCTGCATGTCTTTGGACCGCGTTGTCCACTGGGTATTTTGCTTTACACATTCACTTTGATCTCTCACCAGACGTCGATGCCATTTTTGCCGTTGTTTGTTCTTCGCTACTCATATGGGTGCAGGGAATCTCAGTCAAACCAAAAGCTAACTTTCCTTCTAGCAAAGAGACTCCAACTAAACTGTAACGGTGGGTTTTGCCACCATTCACAGGTGATTTCCACCGTCAACCCTTCCTTTTGACAAAAGTCGACCTCCGCCCTGAAAGAGTTAAAAGCAAACACCCAATGCCTCTTTAAAATCTGATATCACACCAGCTTATCCTAACAGGATCGGGCAGCATAAGGAAACACCCAGTGACAGGTGCAGTCTTCCCTTTACCTTGGCTTCGGGGTCCTACTGCCTGTCTGTCGACACCAGTAGGACTTTCCTCCAAACCACACGCACGTCTCTCATTGCCTAGCTTTCGGATCTATCCGGGGTGCTATTTTATTTGCCTGTGCTATGCTTCGTGTGTTTGGTGGGTGGTACCCCCAAGAGGTGGCGCCACCTGCCAATCACTATCAGGAACTGCACCCACTCTATGAATCAAAAGGGTCTCCCACAGCTCCTGACGGTTCATTGTGAATGTCCCCTGGAGTTAACGAATCTGTGTGCCTTTACTTGTGCTTTGTGCTATTTAAGCCAGTTTATAAATGAGGGGATGAATAAATGAAAAGTTTTTACAATATTATTATAATAGTTAATAAATGATTGGGTGGCATTCGCATACTCAGAATAGTTTAAATATGTGGACACATTAGAACGGTAGACAAAAGGAAATGGAGTGACTGGTTCATTGTAAATGCGCTCTGGCGTTGGTGAGTCTGTGTGTCTTTCACTGTACTTCATGCTTTTTAAGCCAGTTTGTAAATGAAGGGATGAATAAATGGAAAGTTTTAACCACTTTTATGATATAAAAAAATGATTGGGTGGCATTAGCATATTCAGAATAGTTTTAGTATGTGGACACATTTGAACCGTAGTCAAAAAAAGTTGCAGTGACTGGTTCAATGGTTTATTGCGGATGCGCTCTGGAGTTGGTGAGTTTGTGTGTCTTTCACTGTGCCTCGTGCTTTTTAAGCCAGTTAATAAATGAAGGAATGAATGAATGGAAAGTTTTTAAACAATTTTCTGATATTAAAAAATGATTGGGTGGCACTAGCATTGTAGCTGCTGGTGCTTAAGGCAGGATCAAGCGCGGGTTAAACGTGTGCCGAAAGAAATCTCTCAGTCCAAAAGTTTGTTTTAAAAGATTTAGTGAAACATCAAAGCAAACAGTCCACACAAGAATAAAGAATAAAAGATTGTTACACACTTAGAATAAATGGAAAAAATATCTCTTCTCTAAACTTAGCTTTTCTTGTCCGACTTGTTTCAATACTTAAAGATGCTTTACTTTGCCTTCAGTACGCTCTAAACGCACGGCACTGCACGTTCATGTTAACTTTCATACTATTGGGAACGTTAAGGTATGGTTTAACAACGTGTGCCCTCCATGTCTTACACATGGCAAGGCAGGTCACCCCCACCCATCCTTCTGCTGATACCAGCATAGGAGAGAGTTTCCCCCCACCTACAATTACAGCAGCGCAGGTAAGCAGAGAGCTGAGGAGACTTTGTGCCAGCAAACAGTAGGTCCAGATGGAATATCGCCACAACTGCTGAAGGCCTGTGCATTGGAGCTGGGGAGTCCTCTACAGCGCATCTTCAACCTGAGCCTGGAACAGGGGAGAGTCTCAAGGCTTTGGAAAACATCTTGTATCACCCCAGTCCCAAAGGTATTACGTCCTGGTGAGCTGAATGACTTCCGGCCTGTCGCCCTGGCGTCACATGTGATAAAGACCATGGAGCGGCTGCTGCTTCACCACCTGAGGCCACAGGTCCGCCATGCCCTCGACCCTCTGCAGTTCGCATACCAGGAGAAGGTGGAAGCGGAGGATGCCATCATCTATATGCTACACCGATCCCTCTCCCACCTGGACAGATGCAGTGGTGCAGTAAGAATTATGTTTCTGGACTTCTCTAGGGGCCTTCAACACCATCCAACCTCTGCTCCTTAGGGACAAGCTGATAGAGATGGGAGTAGATTCATACCTGGTGGCATGGATTGTGGACTAACTTACAGACAGATGTCAGTATGTGCGTCTTGGTAACTGCAGGTCTGACATTTTGGTCGGCAGCACAGGAGAGCTGCAAGGGACTGTGCTTTCTTTGGTCCGGTTCAGCCAACATAAATCGGACTTCCAATACAACTCGGAGTCCTGCCATGTGCAAATGTTCGCTGACGACACTGCTATCGTGGGCTGCATCAGGAGTGGGCAGAAGGAGGAGTATAGGAATCTAGATAGGAACCTAATCAAGGACTTTGTTACATGGTGCAACTCAAACCACGTACACCTGAACACCAGCAAAACCAAGGAGCTGGTGGTGGATTTTAGGAGACCCAGGCCCCTCATGGACCCCGTGATCATCAGAGGTAACTGTGTGCAGAGAGTACAGACCTATAAATACCTGGGAATGCAGCTGGAAGATAAATTGGACTGGACTGCCAATACTGATGCTCTGTGCAAGAGAGGTCAGAGCCAACTATACTTCCTTAGAAGGTTGGCGTCCTTCAACATCTGCAATAAGATGCTGCAGATGTTCTACCAGACGGTTGTGGCAAGCGCCCTCTTCTACACGGTGGTGTACTGGGGAGGCAGCATAAAGATGAAGGACGCCTCACACCTGGACAAACTTGTTAGGAAGACAGGCTCTATTGTAGGAATAAAGCTGGACAGTTTGACATCCGTGGCAGAGTGACGGGCGCTGAGCAGGCTCCTGTCAATAATGAAAAATCCACTGCATCCACTGAACAGGATCATCTCCAGACAGAGGAGAAGCTTCAGCGACAGACTTTTGTCACCGTCCTGCTCCACTGACAGACTGAGGATACCCCACACTATGTTATTGTCTGTTATACCTGCATTTTTATCACTCTTCAATATATTTTTTTTTCATCAGGGGGATTAATAAAGTATCTATCTATCTATCTATCTATCTATCTATCTATCTATCTATCTATCTATCTATCTATCTATCTATCTATCTATCTAACTGAGGCTAATCTGTAATCAGAGAGGCAAGAAAAGGCTAGAATATACCAATTCAATTCAACTTGTGGGGGATGTAGGAACCTCCCAAAGACTTTGCACTAATATATAGGCAAAACATTCAATAAAACTTAAATAAGGGATGATTAAATGAAAAAGTGTGTAACAATTTTATGATATTAAAAATGATTGGGTGGCATTAGAATATTCAGAATAATTGTAATATGTGGAAACATTTGAACGGTAGACGAAAGGAGTTCGAGGGACTGACTTATTGTATTTGTGCTCTGGTGTTGGTGAGTCTGTGTGTCTTTCACTGTAGTTCATGCTTTTTAAGCCAGTTTATAAATGACTGAATGAACAAATGGTAAGTTTTTAAGACAATTTTATTTAAAAAATGATTGGATGGCATGAGAATATTCAGAATAGGGGTTGGAGGGACTAATTCAATGTGGATGCACTCTGGAGTTGATGAGTCTGAGTGTCTCTTGCTGTGCTTTGTAATTTTTAGGCCAGTTTGCAAATGAATGGATGAATAAATGACCTTACTATTGGAATGTGTGTTGGGACATGTTTGTTTTGGATTGCCATTGTGTTTTAGAGGCAATTCCATTTTGCCTTTTGTGGTCCATAGAGATTTCGTTTGTGCCTCCAGAAATTAACTTCCTTTATCTCTATATCTTCTATGTAACCCTTTTCATATCCAGCCAAGGGTTTTGACAGGGTTTCCCCCCTCTAGTGGACATTTTTGGAATTGCTTTTTAGACTTAAGTGCTTTGGGACTCATGGACTTCATGCACAGACTGTGTTCAACCCTAAATTTGAATTCAAGATTCTGAATCGGTATGGTTTCGTAAAAAAAGGGTACTGTTCAGAAAGATGATTGATCAGTTTATTGTTTCATGACAAGACATGACAGAGGCATCAGTCCAGCCTTTCAGTTTTTCTTTCTTTACCTGCATTCACTGTTGTTGTTTCCAAAATATCTTTCTTAAGGACACAAAGAGGTACGTATCCCTCCATTATTTTGTATTCAAAACAGAATGAAAAAAAAGATTTAATGTTGTCACTCTGTTACAGATTTATTTTTTCTGGTATTAATTAAAATTTATATAGCAGCTGCACCCTGGCGTATGACATGAAACAACAAAAGTGCTTAATTCTAGCAAGTATAGCTCTCCACCCATCTGGCACTTTGAAAAAAGAATGATGGCAGACTGCCCCCTGGTAGCTATGGAACTCTTCCAAAAGCAATTCCAGACAAAAGGTAAAAACGTAGGGCATGTTTATGGGGGGGGTTCGCGGTGGAGGGAGGGAAGGGGGATGTAGCTTACGCACACACAGGGAACCATAGGAGGCAAGAAGTTACTTCAAAGAACAGAGCAGGCAAATAAACTTAGAATTTCCAACTGTGCCACCCCTTTTCTTCTCATGCGATTGCTTAAATGTAGCAATCTTATAAGTCCTTGTTTTAATTTTGCAGTTTGCATACATGTGATAAGTGCTTGTGATGTTCAACAAGGTCACTGAGTTCTTTTTGCTTGGCCATAATTGATGATATACCTTAATTATCATGTCCACACTTACCCTAATATTTGTCTTTATGCACTTGTGTGGCATAAGAGCTTTGATGTTTACACTGATGAGTATTTGTATTCATTAAGGAGAAAAACAAGGAATATTTCATACTTTACCATGACGTGAACTGAAGTGCTTAAAGCCCCCATGAATTACCCCAGAGCTTAGCTTCTTAAAGTATGGGTCAGCTGCTTTTGGTTCACACGTACTCTTGACCAATTGGTGTATTGAATGGCAAAGGGTAGAGAAAGGTCTGTGGTGTCTCGATATGGGACCCCATGGGCAGCTTAAGCAATCGACTTTCATCAGCTATTACCGTCATCTGCAGTTCTTCAAGCGGGACCCCCCAGTGGATTTCTGTCATCATCAGTTCTCCAACGTTGACCCCCATCCTAATGCGATGGTCATCATGGATTGAGTTCCTAAAACGAGATGAAGGGCAGTGGCATAGCTCGAGTTCGTGCCGCTCGGGGCGGGCGGTGTTTCAATTTGCCACCCTCCAACATTATTGAATATGTTAACCTATTTAAATAGAGAATTAAAAGGACGTATAGAGAAAAATTAAGATAAATTTTGCATAGATTTATTCATATATAGAGAAACAGCAATACGTTTTCACATAGAGCATCAACTAGACAAGAATATAGTATAGACGAACTGAAAAGCTGTGTTCTAATTATTAGTTTAATATAATTACGCTGCGAAAACCAGAACCAGTATAGTGTACAAGTGATAGGTGGGGATGTTTTCTGCGCAGAGCAAAAACGCATTCGGATTGATAACGAAACAAAATTATAAATTGTAAATTAGTTATTAATCTTCCTAAAATATTATTATCAGTTTAATGTTTCTTTTCTTTTTGTTATTGCCTCATAAATTTCAACTGCTGTGTCTAATGCCATCACAGAAGGACAGCCTGAAAATTATTTTTAAAGCATTTGTGGATAGAAATCAGAGAATTTGACTTTTTTCCATCCATGCTGCTTACACACGATTTGTACACGATTTGAGCCTTTTGGCCAATAATGCCACCCTTAAAAATGTGCCACCTGGGGCGGACCACCCCTAGCTACGCCACTGAAGAAGGGCAAGATTGGGTCATAAGAAAAAAATAAAATTTTAAGAAACTCTGTCTTGGAGTACAAAAGGAGGTTAATGAGAACGTATATTAGAATAGATTAGATAAAGTTTATTAATCCCAGGGGGAAATTCAGATGCATACAGCACCAGAAACATAAAAAAAACAAGGATATGCACTCACAGGACAGATAATGCAGCCAATCAATTAATTAAACAATAAATAGGACGAGTACATAGGGAGGAAGCCTTGAATTGCCTGATAGCAGTGGGCAGAAAAGACCCTCAGAAGCACTTCTTAGCACACCATGGCGGAATGAGCCGGTGGGTAAAAGTGAACCAAGAGATCGCCTCCTGGAGGGGATTTTTCATGATGGCGTCCAGTTTTGCTACCATCCTGTTTTCCACAACAGCTTCCAGTGTGTCCAGGGTTTGTCCTGTGATGGCTTTCTTCTTCAGGCATTGTGCTTCTTTTGAGCTCAGGTTGCTCCCCCAGGAGACTACAGAGCAGAACACCACACTGGCTACTATGGACTGGTAGATCATTTCCAGCAGCTTGCTGCAAACATCAAAAGAACTGAGTCTCTTTATGACCCTTTTTGTATAGCGCCACTGTGTTGTCCAGATTTTTTATGTGAACCCCCAGGCCCGTGTAGCTTTGCACCATTTCTACGTCCTCCCCTTCGACGGTAACCGGCCTCACAGGCTTCTTCACATGTTGGAAGTCCATCGCCACTTCTTTTGTTTTGCTGATGCTGAATTGGAGGTCGCTCTCCCTGCACCACAAGTCGATGTTCTCCACGACTTTCCTGAACCCTGACTCGTCACCAATATTAATGTAGCCTATGTGACAAAGACAGAGGGCATAGCAGCCCCTAAGCCCGACACAGACAGACGCAGGAGGCACACTGATAAAACACAAAATGTTTTACTCACAAAATGTCTTCCCCATTTCCCACAGCCACAACACAGTCCCAATAAGCACAGCAATTACGCACAATACCTTCTCTCTCTTCTCTTTTCTCCTCCACATTGTCTCCTTCCTCCCGACTCTAGCTCACCGAGTAGACTCTGTTAGCCCCTTATATAAGTCACCCGGAAGTGTTCAAGGTGCTTGTTGAACCGGTTGCACTTCCGGTTGTGGTGGAAGAACTGCCCACATGGGCCCTCTGGTGGCACCTCCAGATCCCAACAGGGATCCAGCTCCATCTCCCACAAAGCCCTGCCAGAGTCCGATACACCGATGCCACCCAGGTGGACTAGCATTCCAGGGGAGGTAATGCTCTGTCCATGCTTGTTCAGCCGGACCATACAAGGAAGAGGACGGGCAAAGGTCCCGGCCATCTGTGATACCTATGATAGACAAGTCATCTGAAAATTTTCGTAGGTGGCAAGCACTTGTATTGTGCTGGAGGTCTGTTGTGTAGAAGGCTGAACAGGAAGGGAGACAGGATGTGCTCCAGTATTACACACCACCATTTCTGACACACAGTCCCTTAGCCTCAGAAACTTCTGTCTGTTGGTCAGGTAGGTTGTGGGAGCATCATGATTCAAATCCTTGACCTTATTCCTCAGTTGAGGAGGCAGAATGGTATTAAAAGCACGGAAAAAGTCGAAGAACATTACCTCATGGCACACATTTAAAAAAAAAATCACTACAAGCTGGGGAAATTCCTCAACGCTGGAAGGTAGCAAATATTACAACATTATATAAGAAAAGTGATGGGGTTGAACAAAACAGCTACAGGCCTTGTGGCCTACAGGGGTCGCACCAGCTCACCAAGCCCAACATAGACAGGCGCAGACACAAGTTCTCCAACACACACACAGGCTTTATTTTGCTGTGGGAAACATTTCCCACCCGCACAGCACAGTACCAGCTCAAATAAACACAGCCTTAGAGCTCTCCTTTTCTCTCTCTTTTCTCTCTGTCTCTCCTTCCGCCTCTCTTTTTCCCTCTTCCTCCAGACTCTGACTCGTCCATGTGAGGCAGGCAGCTCCTTTCATCTAATCCCTGGGAGTGTTTCCAGTGACAAGACACTGCAACTCTGAGGGCAGTCCTGTGGTGAGGTTGGAGCCCTATTGAGTAGGGACTCCCAAATCCCGCAGCTTGCGCTAGTGCCCTAGTGCCCTAGTGGATCAAAGGATCCAATAAAGATGTCCCCTGGGACTACAATACCTGGCATGCTTTGTGGGCACCTATGCGAAGATCCGAGCCTGGGCTCGCTGCCCAGACAAAAGAACTGCTGGTGGACTTCAAGCATGCCTGAAGCCACAAAGACCAGTCACCATTCAGGGAGAGGAATGTGGTAAAGTGAGGTTCATGGTTGATTGCTATTTTAAATAAATAATCAGCATACTCGCGGCTTTAAGGAGAGGGCATGGTAGCATGGCAGGAGCAGTTCCTGGATGTGATGCGGGTGCTTCCACACTTAAGTGCACAGGTGCGGAATCGCCCATGGCCATAACTGATGCCAGCAGCTGCTAATCGCCACACCTGTACCATGTCCCCATTTTTAAAGGGGACGCAAAAGTGCGAGAAGGGGGAGAAAAGAAAGAGAGAACGGAGGTTAAAGGAAGAAGGTGGCAGGAGGAGATAAGAGCCAGTGCAAGAGTGAGTAAGTGAAAGGGAACAGGCTCATGAAAGAGAAAGAAGGCAGCTGGGAGGAGAGCCCTGGGTGAAGAATGTATGGCTGACACTCGGGGCAGGTGGAAGCGGTCACTCATGTTGAGCAGCTCCAAGGAGCAGGAGTGACATGGAAGGAGAATGAATTGCCTCGTAAGGCAGCCGGGGTCGATGAGGCTTGGGTGGGGGGGCTTCACCGTGTGCACCCTGGCTGTTGGGGACCCGAGTCTCGGTCCGGCAAGGGAACCTGTAAATAGCCAGGGGACAGAAGACAACCAAACCTGATGAAGGTCAGCTGCATCTGCTGATAGTGCGACTCCTCTGCTGCGAGGCCCATGAGGGACCAGACTTTTGAAAAAAAGGGACACTTTCCTGCCAGTATTTTAACGTCATTTTTAATAGATTTGTTTTTGAATTTTGAACCTCTACATTTTTCACCCGTTATTTTGTATAATTTATTTTTGTACAATTTGAGCACTGCACTATTTATTTGGACACTGTTTTTGATTTGCTTTATTAAAAGCACTGATCACTTTTGCACCTTCCCCTTGCTTCATGTGGGGTGCTCATTTGTCCAGCTCATCCCGGCCATGACTATCAACGGTGTTGGGCTCAAGAGGCTCCCAAAACTAGAAGAGGAAGCACGGAGCAGGACCCGCAACGTCACAAGGACTTGGAAGTGGTGCAGAGCTTGTGGGCACCCATATGGAGATCTGAGCCTGGTCTTGCTGCCATCAAGATGTACTTCCACCTCAAGGGTGTCCAGGCCAAATAAGAACACAGGTCATTCCTCACAGCCAGAAACTTTACCATTCATCACGTGTATATCAATGGAAGTGATTAATAAAGAAAAGAAGGAGAATTTATACCAAAAACTTGTGTGTAAGTGAGCAGTCATCATAGGTTTAGATGAGGAGATCACGTTTCAATAATACACTGAAATACTAGGAGGAAGTAACAAAAGCATATACTGTATTTAGAGAAGTGCATTTGATATTATGTTTTATTAGATTATTTATTTACTAGGGGGTTCGCCCCCTGCTCGCTTTGCTCACCAGCATATCATAATCTCTTGGACCAATAGCGTGAGTTTTCCGCATTCGACTTACATGACGACATTATAAAATACCAGAAATTATACGGTAAAATCAAGCTCCGCGGGAGAACTTAAACGTGAGTATATACCATATATAAAAGGTAATGTTTCGTAAGTCGACAATGTACAGTATATGAGTGTAAAACTTGTTATAAACACAGACCGCAGTGGCATATCGAATATTGGGTTCAACTTAATTGCTGCCTACAGATCCACTGAAAAAAAAAAGATTGCTGTGGGTCACTCTAATTTGACTTGAAGTATTGCAATCCATCATCTGGACTCTTTCTACCTTAAGAAAAAGCTTTTCTTAAAGATTTTTTGGAAGCTGGTGTCTCTTCTAAATTAAAACCCTTTCACGTTTTAAATGTTGTAATTAATATAAAATGCAAAAAGTAAACTAGACTTTAAAACCCATCATTAGTCTTTAAATTCACATTCAATCTCGCCTCTTAAAAAACATAACCAAAGGAAAACACAGGAACTACATGTGCGACTGTAATCTGTTTTTAATCTCATTACCTTACCATATTAATCTTGCACAACTGCCATTTTCCATCATAATTCCTTTATTATTTCAGTAATGCATTGTGAGAACTCTTTGGGACCCTTAGTTTTATTTTATTTCTTCCATTCAAAGAGAGCTAGCCGCATGATTTTTCTTTTGTTATTACATTGCTTCTGGCTTGAACTCATTAATTTAAATCATATGTTCACCTTACAAGCTGTACAATTTTCAGAAGCTAGCAACAATTTCCAATAAGCAGGGCTGTAAATTGCAGGCAGACACTGGGAACATTTCTTTTTTATATCTACCATTGAAATGGTTTCTTAAGGAAACAAAGTCTTCTAAACTGAATTGATGACTAAAATGGAGG
The DNA here is from genome assembly GCF_016835505.1 of Polypterus senegalus. Taxonomy (NCBI): domain Eukaryota; kingdom Metazoa; phylum Chordata; class Cladistia; order Polypteriformes; family Polypteridae; genus Polypterus; species Polypterus senegalus. The sequence continues at coordinate 17,221,445 of NC_053162.1, forward strand.
CAGACTATTAAAGTGGAAGCATAAACATTGTTCCCTCGATGTGATTTTTTTTCTTAATATTTCTTTGTGGGCTGTTTGTATATCAAGACACAAGTTTAATAATTACAAGGAGCCTCATCAAAAGATAACTTTTAGCCTGGAGGAGGTTTATGTATGTACAGCCAGGGCCAAGAGTTTTGCGAATGACACAAATATTAATTTTCACAAAGCACTGCCTCAATTTTTATGATGACAATTTGTATCTACTCCAGAATGTTCTGAAGAGTGATCAGATGAATTACAATTAATTGCAAAGTCCCTCTTTGCCATGAAAATGAACTTAATCCCAAAAAACCCATGTCTACTGCATGTCAGCCCTGCCGCAAAAGGACCTGCTGACGTCATTGTAGTGATCCTCTTGTTAACATGGGGAGAGTGTCGATGAGGACAAGGCTGGAACTCACTCTGTCATACAATACAATACAATTTATTTTTGTATAGCCCAAAATTACACAAGAGGTGCTGCAATGGGCTTTAACAGCCCCTGCCTCTTGACAGCACCCCTCTAAGAAGACAAGAAAAAACTCCCAAAAAAACCCTTGTAGGGAAAAAATGGAAGAAACCTTGGGAAACGCAGTTAAATAGATAGATAGATAGAAATGAAAGGCACTATATAATAGATAGATAGATATGACAGGCACTATATAATAGATAGATAGATAGATACTATATAATAGACAAACAGATAGATAGATAGGTAGATAGATAGATATGACAGGCACTATATAACAGATCGATAGATAGATATATAGATAGAAATGAAAGGCACTATATAATAGATAGATAGATAGATACTATATAATAGACAAACAGATAGATAGATAGATAGATTTGAAAGACTATATAATAGACAGACAGACAGACATATAGATAGATAGGAAAGGCACTATATGATAGATAGATAGATAGATATTTATTTATTTTTAAAATGACCTTTATTATGACAAACAGTCCCAATATTCAAGATAAACAAAAGGTATATATCAGACAACTACCACTACTCCCCCTTTACACTCCTCCTACTCCGCACATTAATAATAAAAGTTAACAATTCATTATAATACAAAGACCGCCACTACTCCCCCTTTACACTCCTCCTACTCTGCAGATAAATTAGAGCATATTGTTGAAGCCCACCAATACTTATCATTCCCAGTTGATCACCAGTTCGCCCCCCTCCACAGCACACAGTACCTGTCGTGTCCCCCACATGTCGCTGAACATTTCTAAATTGTTTGTTAGTTTATGGTACATGAATTCAAGTTTCAGTCGACTTTTAATTAAAACTTTGAAGAGCAGCAGAGCGTCGGTCCCCATGAGGTTTTTCTCTTTATTCCTCCTTGTTTTTAGGATTGCCAACTTGGCCTGTCCTAAGAGGAAATTCCCAATAACAGACTTATTCCTATTTTTTTAATTATAATTTATACCAAAGATAAAGTTAATTTTTGAGAGACCAAAACCAAAACCACTAAGGATAAAATCCAAGAACATGAACAATGGCCTCAGCCGTTCACAGAGAATGAACAGATGAAAGATGGTCTCCCTCGTGTCACAGAACGGGCACTGGTCAGTCTGTGAAGCTGTAATCGTATAAAGAAATGAGTTTGTGACTAAGGCCGAGTGCATTATCCTCCACTGCAGATCCCCAAGTCTTTCCTGCAATGGGAGTTTATAAAAAGCTCTCCATTAGGGTGTTATGTTCTCAGAGACCTGCAATTTTTTCCTCCAGTGTGTATCTGGCAACTCTTTCAGTTGATTATAAAATGTCACTTTGACACACAGCTTATAAAGTTCTTTTTTGTTAAAGAGTTCAAAGTCTTTCTCGACCAGAGTCCCAAACCTGAGAAGGTGTACAGGTCTGTCAGTGTGGTCAGTGACATGTGGTCTTACACAGTGAACTTGCTCCTGACCTCCGCAGTGCTGTTTGTACTTGACTGTGAAAAATGTCAACCAGACGTACTGATCTGATCCCCAGGACTGTCGCTAGGTGGGCAGGGGTGTGCCAGCACCTCGTGTTTGTATCAATTAAATGTTTTATTTTTAAAATTCTTTTGTTTAAAAGAATTGATACGAATGAGTCAGAAAACAATAACGGACAGTCTAAAAGAGGATTCCAGACTAAAGGTTCTTCCAAGAACCAAAAAATACTTTCCAGATTTAGCCTGGTCCTCCTGAACTTTCTGTGCCAAACCTGAAGTGCAGATTGATAAAATTCCGGCAGGTCAGACCCAACAATATTGGCAGAATGCAATAAAAAATAATGTTTCGCAAAATTTAAGCTCCTTACCCCGCGAAATAAGGTAAAAGCCAGCTGTCTCCACGGTAGGTGCTCGGGGCCGTATAAGAGCCGATGTAAAGCCTGTAACCTAAAGGCCTCCATCTTGCTCACCAAGTCAATGAGTCTCTGACCACCCTCTTCTACAGGCAGATACAGGACACTGCACTTCACCCAATGTAGGTCATCCCAAAAGAAATCTAAAAGTATTGCCTGGATGTTCTTGATGACAGATATTGGGGGGTCTATACATTGTAACTTATGCCAGAACATGGAGGCTATTAACCCTTTCAGGGCTGATGTCGACTTTTGTCAAAAAAGAGGAGTTGATGATGGTCATCAACTGTAAACTGACAAAACCAACCGTTATGTTTTAGTTAGACTCTTGTTGCTAGAAGGAAAGTTAGCTTAATTGGTTTAAACTGAGATTTTCTAAGCTTGTGTGAGTAGTAAGGTGCAAACAAGAGCAAAAATGGCACTGACATAATGGCGAGAGATCAAAGCAAATGCGTAAAGCAAAATACTCCTTGGACAAAGTTTTGCCTATTATCTCTAAACTGGACTATGACTTGTCGGACTCTGATTTTGATGCAAGAGATTGAAAATGAATGCGAGGTTCCAGCTTAAGCTGACTGGTCCCCAGCTAATCATGGTGCTGAACAGGTTCATGTAGCTGACACGCCTACGTCAATGTTCGTCAGGAGGACTGCCACTTGATAATGATAAGAGGTAGAAACCAAACTGCAATGCACTGCGACTGTGACCGCTGCAGAGGCTGCCGTCCCGGCCACGCGAAGACAGCCTGGCAGCAAGCCTGCCGCACATTCTTGGCAAATTGGCAGCCGCATAATGCAGCAGCAGATGTTTTATGAAGATTTCTCTGTGAAATCATTGCTTTTCAGAAACTATGTTTTTTGGAAAAAATATTCAGCCCTCAAAGAGTTAAGTTATTAATAATGAGGACCCTGCCTCGACGGGAGATCTCCTTTTGAAGGTATTTCCATTTCCTCAGTCTGGCTTGAACTTTTTCCACCCAGTCTGCCCAGTTTTCCTCAGCTATGCCTCCCTGTCCTAAAAACACCCCCAGGTATTTGAAGACTCTCCTGTTCCACTTAAGGCCACCAGGTAGGCCCGGTTGGTCTCCATCCCTCCAGTTGCCAGTTAACAATGCGGTACTTTTGTCCCAGTTAATTTTTGCCGATGACAGTTTCTCAAATTCATCCAGGCAATATTTCAGCGCCGTGATGTCTCCATGATGACAGATGAACACAGTCAAATCATTCGCATATGCTACCACCTTGAGCTGTAAATTCTGACACTGAGGGATGTTCAGACCTTGAAGGCGGATGCGAAGCTGTTGTAGTAGCGGCTCGATGGAGAGCGAGAAGAGCATGCCGGACAGAGAGCAGCCCTGACGTATCCCTCTGGTAACCTTGAAGGGGGCGGTTAGTGTTCCATTAAGTTTCACGACACTAAACACGTTGTGATATAAGAGTCCAATGTGTTTAATGAACGAAGGTCCAAAACCAAAGGCCTTCAGCACTGCTAAAAGGTAATTGTGGTCCACCCTGTCAAACGCCTTCTCCTGATCCAGGGATAAAAGACCTGCGTCAAACCCAAAGAGCCTGGCCGCATCAATCACATCCCGAACCAGGAAGATGTTGTCCAGAATGCACCTGTTGGGGACACAGTATGTCTGCTCGGGGTTCACGATACACGCCATGACTCTTCCTAACCGGTTAGCCAGGGCCTTGGAGAAGATTTTGTAATCCGCACACAGCAGGCTTACTGGGCACCAGTTCTTTAGCTCCGTGAGGTCTCCTTTCTTTGGGAGTAGTGTGATAACCGCTCTGCGACAGGAAAGGGGCAGTTCACCCACTTGCAGACTTTCACAGAAAACCTCTGCCAGATCAGCGGCAAAGTGACACCAAAAAGCTTTAAAAAACTCAACAGGCAAACCGTCAATTCCCGGGGACTTCCCAATGTTCAGCCCATTCAAAGCTGTGGTCAACTCATCTAGAGAGATCGTAGATTCCATGAAGTCCTTCTCTCCATCTGGAACCTGAGATAAGTCCTGGAGAAAAACTGATGACTCCAAAGGTACCTCTTCAATATCCGCAGAAAACAGTCGCTGGTAAAAATGGTGTGCCCAGGATCGAAGGGCTTCAGGCTCTAGCAGGTCATGACCTTTGTCATTTTTTAAACAGTTAATGGTCTTACTTTGGCCAATTGTTTTTTCCAGTTTAAAAAAAAATTGTGTGGGAGCGTCCATCTGGGTGAGCGACTGCATTCTCGAGTGGACAAGTGCGCCGTTGACTCTCTTGTCTATAAGGTCCATCAATAATTGTTTCTTTGTTTTAAGGGACTCAAAAGTGCTGCCGTCAAAGTTATTGCATAAAACTCGTTCCTCGATATCCTTCTCCAGTTCAGAAATGGCCACATTCACATCCCTGGTGGTGTGCTCGGTGTATTGTTAACACAATATGCGTATCTCAGTTTTTGAGCAATCCCACCATTGCCTCAGTGAAGAGAAGGTCTTCTTTTTGCATCTCCATTGTGTCCAAAAGTATTTGAAACAGTTGATGAAGTGGGGGTCTTTCAGTAGATTATTATTAAAGTGCCAGTAGGATTTAACAGAATGAGCAGAGAGAAAAGAGATTTGAAGGAAAACAAGACAGTGATCAGATAAGCCAGTTGGAAGAATGGAGCAGTTAGCTATGAGGTTCCTGTGATGTTTTTGGATGTAGAATCTGTCAAGTCGAGCCATAGACAGCAGCCCAGCTGAGCCCTTCACCCACGTATACTGCCGGACCCCCGGATGAAAATCCCTCCAAATATCAAGGAGATTATTTTTGGTGACCACAGACCTCAGTGATTGGACGGACCCCGGGTGAGGTTCTAGCCCATTCCTGTCCAGCTGCGCATTTTCTGTGCAATTGAAGTCGCCCCCCACAAACACCAGCTCATCATCTTCACATGTCCCCAGGAGATCATTTAAAACTGAGAAGCAGTGAGTTCTCTCGGCCCCTTCATTTGGGGAGTACACGTTAATAAACACCCACTTCTTCTCCCCCAGCTGTGCTTCTACCTTCAGCAGCCTCCCCTGGATTAACTCCGTACAAACCGCACTGTCAGGTACAAAACTTTTAGAAAACAAGATCGCGGCTCCTGCACTGAGGCTTGAGCCATGACTAAGATGTGCCACCCCTGGCCACTCTCTGTGCCAGTCAGACTGATTTGCCTCGTCAGTATGAGTCTCTTGAAGGAAGGCCACGTTAATCCTTTTTTGCGCCAAGTACTCAAATAGCGCAGTTCTTTTCACTAAATCTCTGCAGCCGTTCACATTTAAAGAGCACAGGGAATAGACAGGCATTGTAAAAGAAAATAAGGTGGCAGTCAACAACACTAAATTAACCCAAGAAACGGGGAATCGCTTTTAAACTGCCATCATGATTGCGCTTCTAGAGAACGTTTCACTTTGCTTATAATATTCTTTAAGCGGACTCTCTTTGGAGGTCATGTCTAGTTCAGCAGCCCTCCGCCGCACTTGCTTCGCCGAGCTCAGAAACAGATGGAGATCAGGAAAGTGTTCGACTATGCTGACCCCCCGCTTCCCTTCTAAAAACTCTAGAAAACTCAAAATGCTTTCTGTGCTGTAAGCCTCGTGTAAGCTCGAGTGAGATGACAGATCAACTCATCGATGGGTCAGATTCATTGCCGTCGTCCCCTCCTTCCTCTCTCACTGTGATTTCAGTGCCGTCTGTCTGCTGCAGATCACTAGCGGCGGCCTCTGCACTTTCAGTCTTCGTGCTCTTCTTGGCACGCCCACCACTGGTTGTTTGCTCTTTTCTTTTTCTGGTTACCGGCTTAAATAACCGTGTTCATCGTTACTGTCTTCAACGAGCATTTCTCCACCGGCTCCCGTCTCATGCGTTGTTTCTTCAGTCAATGCTTGCACATCCAGCGCATTCTTCTCTGCCCTCCCTTGAGCAGACGCAGCGCCTGAGCACGTCTCTGGAGCGGCAGCACTCTCGATGGGTGTTTTTTGGAGAAGCACTTCAGGGTCATCATTATAACATTCGACCCCTGGTACCACCTTAGCCACCTCCTCCTTCTCTTCATGGCTGACTTCAGCCTTCTTATTCCCATTACTTTCATTAATTTGTCCGCCATTATCCGCTGCGCCCATAATCATTTCAGCCCTCAGGTTTTTTTCCCATCGCAGGCTCTCTGCTGGACACTTCCGGCTCCCCTGCTTCATGACCCGGGCCTGCTGTGATACTTTGAACTATTGTAATTTCACTCTGATCTTCATCTGCTTCATCAGAATCGTAACTCTGATCCTCCATTTCTGAATCACTGATCACCGATTCATTTTCTTCATTGTCCGAAGTGCTATTACGGGGCTCCCTACGCTCACCAGAAGGTCCTGGCTTATCCGAGCCGTCAGTCATCTCACCTCGCTTGCACTGACTTGCTTTGTGCCCTGTCTGACCACACTTAAAGCATTTCATTTGTTCTGTAGTGATAAAAACTATATATTCGTAACCTTCTACTTTGAATTTCAAAGCCACATCAAGCTCCTCGCGCGAGTTATGTAGTACCATGTACACCTGTCTCCGGAAAGACACGACATGCTTTAAATCCGGTGAGCGGCAGCCAAGCGGTATCATTACCAAGTCAGATATTATTTCACCATATCTATGAAGTTTTTGTAATAAAGCATAATTTTTCAAAAAAGGTGGAACATTTGAAATGATAACTCTTTTAGCAGGAGTCGATAAAGGCAGAACCGGGACTAGCGAGCCGTTTATCACCAGGCCCTCCTGCACTAGAGTATGCACCATAGCTTTGTCGCTTAAAAACACTACAATAGTTTTATTCATGCGTGAGGCTGACTTTACATTCTTACAGCCAACTCTTTTCGCCACCTCCACAACACACGCTTCAACAGAAACCATAGGGTCCACAACCACCTTAATTCCGTTCTTTCTAGAAAGGTGGAGCCCTGGAGGCTTTGTTCGGGACGCGACCATGGTGTCCGACTATTACAACCACCACCAACAATAAACAATACACTTTCAAATAGCAAATCAGTAAAAAAAAAACTTTATACATGAAACTGATAGTAAAGAAAGATAGAAAAAGAAAACGAGAAATACTCACAGAGCCCCAAACGAACGGAGCGGACCTGCGACCAACAACCACGCCCACCCAGACCAGAGTAATCGACAGACAGAGATTCCACAGACAGAAAGGATAGATAGATATGAAAGACTAAATAATAGATAGATAGACAGATATGAAGGCACTATATGATAGATAGATAGATAGATATGAAAGATACTATATAATAGACAAACAGGTAGATAGATAGATAGATAGATATGAAAGACTATATAATAGATAGATAGATATGAAAGATACTATATCATAGACAGATAAATAGATAGATAGATAGATAAGTGTGATAGATAAGTGTTCCCAGGGGGAAGATTTGGCTTTTCACAGAAGATCTTTATAAATATAAATAAACACACCTGCTTTGGTCTGAACAAAGAAGGGAACTTCCAGTTGGTGGTGAGAAGCTAATTGTGGAAAAATATTCAGCTGTTTGTGGTTCTACATACTGTAAAAGATAAGACAGACCATGCTAAAGAGTTGAGGCACCACCCTAGTAAACCCATGTGAGTGCAGCGAAAATAAGCAATAATTGCAAAATGGCTTTTTCAAACACGAGTATCAGGGTGAAAGGTTTTCAAAATGGCTGAAGTTCCGGTCAAATGCCTCCGGCAGGAAGAGGTGGGTTCTAGCAAACAGACACCAGAATTGGTGTGAGAGGTGTTGCAGCTGTCAATCATTTGGTCTGCTAAGGGAGGATATGTGATACCATTCCATCAGTGAGTCATGGTGTGGCAACATCATGCTGTGGACTTGTTTTTCAGCGACAGGAACTGGGAAACTAGTCAAGGTTGAGCGAAAACCAAACAGAGCACAGTACAGAGCTATCCTTGATGAAAACCTGTTCCAGACTACTGTAGACCTCAGACTGGACCGAAGGTTCACCTTCCAACAGGACAATGAAACTAAGCACAAAGCAAAGACAGAATGTCCTTCAATTGCCCAAGCTGAGCCAAGACTTGAACCCAATCAAACATCTCTGGTGAGACCTGAAGATAAGTGTCCACCAACGGTCTCCCTCCAACCTGACAGAGCTTGAGAGTATCTACAGAGAAGAATGGGAGAAAATGACCAAATCCAGGTGTGCCAAGTCACGTGCCAAAGGGACTTCAATGAAGCATTGAATAAATGGCTTGAGTACAATGTGATATTTCATTTATTCAATCACTATTTCTTTTATTCATTCATTTTCCACTGCTTATCCATGATTAGTATATGGAAGCAACAGTCTTAGCAGTGAGGCTGATATGTCCCTCTTCCCAGCTACATTTCCCAATACTTGCTGAGATATCCAAAGGCATTCCCAGGCCATCTGGAAGTTATAATCTTCCCAGTGATCCCTGGGTCTTCTCTGAGGTCTCCTCCCACATGGTCATGCCCCTCAATTAGCTCTTCTGGAAGGAGAGGTTCAGCAGCTCTACTCCTAGCCTCTCCCGGATGTCAGTGCTTTCCACCTTGTCTCTAAGGGACAGTCCAGCCATCCTCTGACGAAACCTTATTTCGGCAGCTTGTACCCGTGAATTTTGTCCTTTTCACCATTACCTAAAGCTCATGACTATAGGCAAGGGTAGGCATGTAGCTTGAATGGTAAATCAAGAGCTTTGCTTTCTGAGTCAGCTCCATCTTCACCACTATGGCAACCACATAACTTCTGAGCTACCCTAACCTGTCTGTCGATCTCACCATCCCTTGCCCCTTCACTCTTGAAGAAGACCCTGAGATAGTTAAACTCCTCCACCTAAGGCAGTATCTCACCTCCCACTTGGAGAAAACCATTCACCTTCTCCCTGCTGAGGACCATGGCTTTAGATTTGGAGGTACTGATTCTCTCATTCCTACTACATCATACTCGGTTACAAACCGTCCTAATGTGCGCTGGAGTTCACAGCCTGATGAAGCCAACAAGACCATGTCATCTGCAGTGACCCAGTTCTAAAGCCACCAAAATTGGACACCCTTCCTTCCCTTGACAGCACCTCAATATCCTCATCATAAAAATCACAATGGAGCACAAAGCACAGCTCTGGTGGAGTCCCACACCCATTGAGAAAAGGGTGCTGATGTTCTTCTGAACATCACTGCGATTATACAGGGTCTGAAGAGTGTATATTAGGCACACACAACAGAATCCCCTGCTCCCTCAACATGCAGATCAACTGGGTGTCCTCAGATCAGGATCATCATGAGGGTAGACAGCCGGCCCACTGTTCCACGGCCTGGATGCTCCTCCTGGATCTGAGGTTCCATGACTCAGCGGAGTCTCCTTTCCAGTACCCTGGAATAAAATTAAGGTTATTTATATTAGAGGATTCTTTTATTTATTAAGTTTTTTAAATACATTTGTTTTCATTTTGTCATTCTTGGGTACTGACTGTTTAATAATAATTTTAAATGATTTTCAGCATAAGGCTGCAACATAGCTCAATGTTTAAAAATTACAGAGGTCTGAAAACATTATGAAGATTCTGCACATTCTGAGATGAAGAGCAGTTTTATTTTTCAATTAACTCTCACATCACATGCAGTTACTGAAAAGAAAAACCGTGTTTCATTGCAGTAAGAAAAATGGAAATGAATGAAAATGAGCTCTGCATCAGCAACGTCTCGGCTAATTTGTGTGATGTTGAATATGCAAAGCAAGTGCAGGTATTGCAGTAATGACTGCCACTTCCTAATGAGCTCACATTAGAGAAAAGTGCACGAGGAAGCAGACTGGCAGATTTAATCGCATTAACGCTGAAATAATAATAATAATTTTCTAAAAGATGAAAATGAATATTGCTGAAGTGTGCCACCTTAGACATGCACAATTAAACAAATCTTTCTTTGGAGCCATTACACTTAATTTATTTAGCTAAGACTTTTCTCTAAATCGAATCACAATCATAATGACACAATTGTTTCCATAGTCCTAAATTAGAAGCCCA